>NW_028258294.1:35998192-36300245 GCF_053883595.1 Heterocephalus glaber | reverse complement strand
AAAAGTGCCTTGGGCCAAGATCCAGGCAGATCTAGGGTTACCCTTATACTAAACACAGCTCCATTATTGTGTTGATGATAACGAGATCCAGCAGGAGACAGGTGTTCTGAACTTCTCAACCCCACACATCTGTGAGCTGAAGGCCGCCCATCCAGCTTTCCAGAGCCAAGGCTCACTGCTAGCCCAGGGCTCTAGGACTCAGGCCCTGCAGACAAGCACCCTCAAAGTAAGCTGTTCATTCAACAGATAGGTATTGAGCACCTACTCCATACTGGTACTGCCCTTAGCTATTGCTGAAAGAATGCTGAGAAACAGACTTGGTGCCTGCCCTGGAGCCCACATCTGTGGGGCAGATGGATAATGGAGAGGACCTCACTAAAGTGCCTGGGGTGGAGGAGTGTGAGTTGGCCTCACCTTACCACTGCCCACCTGAACACCCACAGGGAAGCTGTACAGTTCCTGCCTTTAGGAGGCTGAAGCACAGATCTCTCTTGGCTCTTGAAGAGGCCCTGGCCACCATGAAGACACAGTGGCATAAGAAGAGAGGGTAATGCTGTGGTTTAGCTGTGTGACCTGTGCAAAGGACCAAGCATCCAAAAATCTCTGGTCTCCTATGTCAAGTAGGATTAACAAAGCTACAGTGCAAGGACAGAAACTGGAAGTCCTGGCCCAGAAAACAGAACAAAGATCAGCCATGCCCAAGCCCCTGGAGCCAACAAGCTCTGGACATCCCAATACCTTCTCTTCCAAAATGAGCTGAGGGGAAGAGAGAGCCTATCAGCTGCAGATAGTAGCACACTTTCTCCATTGACTTTCCATTTCACTGACAGCCTAACTGCCTTGTTTACTGCCAGTTTGCACCCTACCTGGAAGAGGTCATGTTTCAGCCTATTGGGCTCTGGTAGGACTCTTCATTTCAAAGGAGGGTCTCATGGTGCTATTTTAGCTCAAATGAACTAGTGAGCTTTCTCCCCCTAGTTGTCCACTCTGTGCTCTTACACTTGGTTCATAGGAATTTTGGGGTCCTCTGATGGGGTGTTTTGCCTCTTAAAAGCTCAAAGAGCAGCAGCCCTCTGCCCTCAGACCCAGTCTAGCACCTGGAAGATTCAGTAGCTATCTGTGTACATACTGTGTAGGACCCAGGCTGGGGTGTACAGCCCTGACTGGTGGCAGTGCAGGAGGCACTCTAGAAACATACGCTCAGGAATGGATGTGTGGCACGGTGCTGAGTGTGGCACCAGGGCCACTTCCTCTCCCAGGAGGCAACTCCTAGCCTTGGACACTACTCTGAGCCCCCTGGGCCACTGCTGCCTTCTCAGATAGGTTTCAGTCTAAGGAGAGAGTCTTAGAAACCAAGGGAGGATGAAATTAAGTACTGGCTTTGTTCCTTGCTTATTAGGTATCTTCACACCTCAAGGGCTGCAATGGGGTTCCAAGGGGTGCAGGATAAGGACACAGGGAAAGTGGATTTGGCTCAGCACAAGAAAAACCCTCTGGTATCTCTGAAGAAAGTCACTCCCATTTATTAAGCACCTGCCACATGCCTGACAGCACACTGATGCTTTCACCTGTTCCTGTGTTCACACCTGCCGAATCCAGGGATGGCCTGTCTTATGAATGGGGAAAGAGTGTGGCCCAGCTACCTTGGGTATGTCATGACTCCACCATGACAGGTGGTCACCTTGGGCAAACTGTAATCTCTGTAGATCTGCTTCCTCATACATAAGACTGAAGCCATACCCAAAATCATGCAGAACAGTGCCTGCCATGCATGGCAAGTGCCCAGTGAGGTCAGCTTTCAGAAGACAGGGCAAGGGGAGACAAGCAGAGCTGGATATCGATCCATGGGAAGTTCTGTGTGGAGCAGCACCAGGTGGAACATTGAACGCAATGGTCTCAGGCTCCTTCCTGGAAAAAGATTCTATGATTCATTTAACCTCCCTGGGTTTTAGGTTTCCCAGCAATCAAATAGGCATTGTCATTGCTGAACAAACACTGCTTTATTCTGTGTACAGTTTTCAACCTTAGAAGAGCAGGTGTTCCTGAGGACTGCCACCTCTGCCCTTTGTGCAGATAGAGCCATGGATGGGGGCAGAGTCCTAGATTCTGCCCCAACATTCCCATCAAACTATGTGGGTCTCACCTGGTTACTGAACTTATTAGAATCTGGTGGTTCCTACCAGCCCAGTCTGCTTCTTAGGTTTGGAGATCTTAGGGGGAGGGGGACAGAGAGGGCCAAGAACATAATCAGCCTGGAGCAAGTGACGCTCATCAGACATGGTGTGGCAGTGTCAGCAGGAGGGCTGTGCTGTGCTGATGGAGGCTCAGAGGGCTGGGAAAGAGTTCCATGAAATGACTCCTCAAACCCACTCAAGTCTCTAATGCTAAAAACCCCTCTGCTGCCACCAGTAAGAGAGATGCCTCAACTCTCAGTCTACCACCAACCTTACCAGGGATACTACCAATCATGACTCATGAACTGAACTAGCTACAGGAGGCACCAGCAAGGGCAGCAATAACCATAACTGTCACAACTCTGCGGCCCTGGGGTTTCATCCCAGAGTCTCTGGTAATGCTGCTGAGAATCCACGACCTCAGTCAGATCCTCTCCTGCTAACTCCAATTAACAACCCAGGACAGTCATGCCAGCTAGTAGGACCCTAGTTGGTCCTACTAGGGTGGGACTGTCCTAAAGTCAATGGAGTCCAGTCTCACCTGAGCTCCCACCAATGCTTGTGACAGGGTCTCATCAATGCTTCAGGTCGAAGCCCCTTCCCTGCCTCCACTCCAAGCCCATCCATCCCTGGATGCCGTATGAAAGACGAGCACCTGATTGACTATAACTAGGAGTGAATCCTTAACAGATTCCCAATATGGCCAGTGGCCCCCTCGCTCAGGGTGGAAGAAACCAGGACAAGGAGAGACAAGTAGCAAAATGCATAAGGTTCCACTGCCCTCTTCATGCTGGCTGACAGCAGGATAGCCTGGGCCTGGGGCTTGCTGCTGTCAGTTCTAGAAATGAACTTTGGCAAGCCTGCCAAAGACATGAGGAATATTAGTGTACATTTCACACACACGTGCTCATAAAGACAAACATCATCAGAGTTTGAAATCAGACTGCCTAGATACAAATACCAACTCTGCTTCATACTAGCTACGGTGTTTTGGGGCTAATCATTTCTCTGAATCTCAGCTTCCTTATCTATAAAATGGGCATAATAACAGTACTTAAAGTTACTATCTTAGTCCATTCAAGCTGTTATAACAAAATGCCATAGCTCTAGAGGCCAGGAAATCCAAGATCAAGGCACCAGCAAGGTTCAGCGTCTGGTGAGAACTTCCTGGTTCCTCCACAGTACACTCTCAGTGTCTTCACATGGGGGAAGAGGTGAGGGAGCTCTGTGGAGCTTCTTTTATAAAAGCATTAATCCCTTTCCTAAGGTTCCACCCTCATGACCTCATCACCTCCCAAAGACCCCACTTCCTACCCTTGGCCATTAGAATTTCAACATAAGAATTTAGAGAGGGACTTAAACATTCTGGCCTTAGCAGTTAGTAAAAGGATTAACTGAGATAATATATGGAAAGCCCCTTGCATCATGCTTGGTACACAATGGGCATTTAATCAGTATTAGCTATTATTATTGTCATCGTCACTGTTGTTTTGTTGAATTCACATCTGCTGTATGTCAGCCTGGTGTAAGATAAAAAGACAAAGTCCCCCATCCCCCCCGGAGCTCACACACAAAAGCTTTAAAGAATCCAGAGCAGGGCCAGGGATTTAGCTCATTGGTTCCATCGCCTGCCTTGCAAGCTCAAGGACCTGAGTTTGATCCCCAGCACCAAAAAAAAAGAAGAAGAAGAATCCAGAGCACTTTCCTGCTTAGTTCTACTTTGATTTTGTTTGAAGGCTGGCACTGGAGTGAATGACTGTTAAAATCTCTCTTTCAGCCCTCTCCCCAAAGAGGGCCACAAGACCCAGGAAAAGGGATGCAGGCCAGGGAGCCTAGAGCCTGGCCTCCAGCTCTGCTCCTCCCCTGCTGCACAACTTAGATAAGCGGCTTCGCCTTCCTAGGCCCCAGGGCTCTCCTCTGACGGGGTCTCAAACTAAATCCACTCTAGATGTCTCCCCCAGAGGGCAATGTCCCCTTCCCAGTGTTCTCACCAGCCTTCCTAGGGACTCTTATCTGTAGAGTCTTATGAAGGGGACAGGGCTGGCAACAAGCTAGACAGATGAAAACATAGTTAATACTTTGAACACTAACAACTGCAGCTGCTCACTGGGTCCTCCTGCACCTGCTAGGTTTCAGAGACACTGCTGGCCTGGTTCACTCCTGCCTGAAGCCATGCTGCTGGATCTGAAGAGCTGAGCACCCGATCCAAGAGTGCCAACCACTGCACTGCCCAGCATGTTGGGTCCAAACGCTGGAGGCAGCAGCAAAGCACAAGGCTGCCCTTCACTTCACTCCTGGGAGCCGACATCAGGCTGCAGAGCAGGACACACACAGAACAGCCCACCCCAGCTCCCCCATCCAGAGCAGCACCTCCATCTTCTGTGCCACGTTAAACTGTTCTTTTTTATTAAGTGTGCCTTACAGCCTACCTCTCACTTACACATCTTAACCACCTCTGGGCTATTGATTTCTCATTCTATTAAATCCTCCTTTTTAACTCTGGCCCTAAACTCCAATTCAAAACATGTACTTATAGCACAGCCACCTCCTAGGCCACCCTAGGGCTCCCCTGTGGGTGTGGGAAGTTGGCCCCCACCTGCTCTTTCTGGGGCTGTGTGGAAGCCCCCTGCTTGGGTTGGGTCAGTGAATTGGGAAGCTGAGAGGTAAAGTTTATTAGATTCCCATGTCTTTAGAGAGGAAACTAAGGCAGCAATGAGTAGCCTGGGTTTCCTGTTTCCAAGGCTATCCTTCCATTGGTCCACAGCACACCCCACTCCTACAGTGTCGCTGTGACTCTGGACACACCCCAGCCTCCATCTCAGCCTCTCTATGGCCAAACTACCACAAAGCACCCTGAAAAGTGATTACTGTCACCGGGTGGTTCTCCCTGCTCCCTGAGTCTCTTACAGGTGAGCAGGCAGGAGCTCACAGGGCCTGGTCTAGGGACCTGCCCAAGGCCTCCCACCATGAGCATTGCCCAAACCTCAAACACAGGACTGAGGGAAGAAGTGAGGCCTATCAGCCTGGGTCCTGGTAGTCCTGGGTGCTGCTGGCCACACAAACCAGTACTGCATGGTTGGATACAAAGGACAGGAGAGGGTCATAGACAGCAGGAGGTACAGTTAAGTTCTTATTCCCAGAAACCCAAGGCCCACACAGCCTGTGAATCCATCCCTGTAACAAACATTTGCTAAACACAAGTTGAGGCCTTTCACGCAGGACAAATATTTACTAGCACCTGCTCTGTGCAAGTGCTCGGGACACATCAGTGAGCAAAGCACATCCAGGCCTCATTGCCTTCTCTGATGGAAGTGCCACTCTGGGTGATGGACAGAAGAGGAGGAACTTTGTGGACAGAGTGCTGGGCACAGAGTCCTAGAGCCACAGGAGGCAGCGAAGCTCGCAGAGGTTGGGGAGGTGAGAACCAGGCAGCAGAGACACTTTAGGGACAGCACACTTGCTCAGGACTACTCAGCTGATGCCTGGGGATTCAGCAGCCACACAGCCCAGTCCCCAATGCTCTAGCACCTTCCTCCTGGCAGCCTGGCAGCCTAACACGGCAGCTTTCCCTAAGACCAGGTCCCCTTCTGGCCCCACTGTTTCAGAAAGTAGCATCACCATTCTCTCTGGGCTACCAGGTTAGAAATCACAGTTTTCCCAATACTCCCTGCTCCTTCATCTGCTATACACAAGCTGTCGGCATGTTCCACCGCTCCTTGGAAATGTCACCTGCTGTGCACATCAACACCTGTCCGTGTCAGCATGGACATCATGTCCACTCGAGCCGGTGTCTCCGCACCAACTATACACCTCTGGGAAGAAGGGCAGGGCCCTGCTTCACACTAAGGGCTTCGTCACTACTCAGCCCCGACTGTGCTCTGTGTAGATGATGTTAATGCACAGCTTGTAAAGAAAGACCTATGGTGAACCATTTTATGAAGTGCCCCCTCCCACATTTTAAAAGGTAGTGATGCCCAGGTGTAGGGAAGAAGCAGGGGGCTGGAGCCATCACTGGTCTGTGATGTGGGACAGGTTATGTGACATGTGGTATGGGCCCCTGGGACCCATCCATCCTCATCTCTAAAGATGGAGATGTGTGCATCCAACTCACAGGGTAGCCAAGTGGTTGAGCAAAACAAACAAGAGTATGCAGTCAATACAATGTTAAATTAATTTCTTCTTTCCTTTCCATAATTTACACAGCCTGTATGGCATAAGATTTTTTTCTTCATAAAGGATCTGCTAAATATAAGGCATACCCTATTTTATGTCACAAAATATTATAATCAAGTAACAGCTATTTCTTATGTGCCTGCTGTCAAACAAGGCCAGCTGACAGGTGTTGAGGGACAGTGCCATCTCTGTTAGGAACCACAGGATGGAAACAAGTGTCAGGCCCAAGCTTTGCTCCTCAGGGGATCTGCTGTCTGAGTACCAAGACAAATACAAACAGGTCATTATCAATACCAGGCAGGAGCTAGGAGCTAACCCAGCCCCCTGAGAGGGCGGGAGGAGGTCACCCCAGAGGGGTGACCCTGGATACCCACCAGGCCTCCCTTCCTATGTGACCAATCACAGTTCCACCCTCTCACATTCCACACAGCCAATCCCCACTCTACAGGTGAGGAGGTTCAGAGAGGATACACAGCGTGTCCAAGGTCATGCAGCAAGTTGTGCGAGCTAGAGCTGCCACCCCTTCCACACCAGAGACAGACCAGCTGCATCTTGAAGATAGGGCATTTTAGTTACTTTTCTTGTTTCTGAGACAAAATACCCAATACCCGCAAGTTAAGGAGGAAAGGTTTATTTAGCTCACAGTTTGTGGAGGTTTCAATCCATAATTGGCTGGCCCCAAGGCAGGGTGGGATGGGAGACAGGCATCACAGAAACAGATTGTGGCAGGCAGAAGGTAGCAAAGCAATCAAGAAAAGGACAGCTCTTTCTGTCCCTTATATTTTATCTAGGCTAACTGCCTTTAGGGTGGGTAGCACTCACATCCTTAATCCTAGCCATGAATCAATCCCAGTGTCACAGACTCTTGATCCAGACCCCTCTGAAAAAGTCCCACCTATGACTGCATGAGGCTTTGAGAGGACATCTAGACACAAGCTGCCTCTGACCCCCTAAAGACTCATGCACATCCCTTTATGCAAAAGTCATTTAGTCCATCTCTAAGAGTTGCCAAAGTCCTAACAGTTTCAACATTGCTGAAAAGTCCATGTTCAGAGTCTCCTCTGAGATTTGAGGCAAACTCTTAGCTGTGAGCCCCTGTACAAATGAAAAGAAAATTAAACACTTCCAACATACAATGGCAAAAGATAAACATTACCACTCCAAAAAGGTACAAATGGGGGGATACAAAGGAATGGGACCACAGCAAGTCCAAAATCAAGTAGGACAAACATTAAATCCTATAGTTCCATGTGTAGCATCTGAGGCAATTTGTGGCAAGATGTGGTCTCTAAAGGGCTTGGGTAGCTTCACCCCTATGACACTGCTGATGGTTGTAGCTCCCATGGCTTCTCTCTTGGGCCAGCTCTGCTCTCCCTCCTTACAGTTTTCCTCAGATGATCCACATTCCTGGCTTCTCCAAACTTCTGGAGTTTTCACTGCACCTTCAGTTTAACACTCAGAGCTTCACACACTGCCCTCTATGGGGCACACTGCCTGGCCTCCCAGGCCTTCTTCTGAAATCTAGGGGCAAGCCTTCCTGACTCCACAATTCCTGCATTCTGCACGCAACTAAAACTAGTACCGTTTGGATGATGCCAAGGTCTGCCACCAGCTGGAGCAGTAGCCAGGCTTGCTTTTCTCTTGGCTGTAGGGGGCAAGTACCTACGAACCAAATCCTGAGGAACAGCTTCTCTAGGCTGCCACCATTCTGGAACATGATGCTCTCAGGCTCTCTTCTGAAAGGAAGGTCTCACTTTTGCAATTTTGAGGCTGTAAAGGGTGGATTTCTGGTGCTTCTTGTGATATCCTTAGGCCATCTTTTTTCTCCTATTCCTTCTCAGCAATCAAGATCTCCTCTGCTCTATCTTTGCAGTCCGCAGCTTTACTGGAGCTTCATTTCTAGCCAAACTCACATTTTAAATCATTCTACTGGCCTCTTTGCTCTTGATTCGCAACATAAATCTCGCTCAAATCCCCCAACAGGAGCCATGCCACTGCCTCAACATTAGACTGCTCTGAAATTTCTTTTCCACGATTATTTAGTCCACCACCCTTAACATCAGTCAGGCAAGGTCTCTGGACACAAGCAAAATGCAGACAAACCTTCTGCCAAGGCATAACACACACTGCCTGGGATCCAACAGCCAGTGCAGTCCTTCTTCCCAGCAGAAAACTCCTGAGCCTGGTCTTTACTGGCAGCATTCTGGTCTTCTGAGCTTTGACCAGAATCTCCTATCAAGTACAGCCTAAGGCTTTTCAGGGCTGCTTTTTCAGCTGGTATCTCCAAACTGTTCCAAACTTTCCACAAGCCAGTTCCAAAGGCTCCTGAACCACTTGGCCAGGTACAGTCACAGTAACGACCCTACTTCTCTGGTACCAAATTCTGTTTTACTTTTTTCATTGCTAAAACAAAATACCCAACACCCACAAGTTAAGGGATGAAAAGTTTATTTAGCTCACAGTTTGTAGAGGTTTCAGTTAATAATCAGCTGGCTCCAAGGCAGGGTGGCATGGAAGATAGGCATCACAGAGGAGAAACACTGGATGGAGGGCAGAAGGTAGCAAAGCAATCAAGGAAACCACAGCTCTTTCTGTCCCTTATAGCTTATCCAGACTACTTAGGGTGGGTAGCACTCAAACCTTTAATCCTAGTGCCCTGGATCCTAGCACTGCATCATGAATCAATCCCAAACTCACACACTCTACATCCAGTCACCTTTGAAAAGCCCCACCTTTGACCACATGGGGTCTTGGGGAGACATCTAGACACAGCCATAACACTGGACAAGACACGGAAGGGTAGAAACAAGGAGGGAGGACAAGGACATGGGTGACAGCAGATGACACCTTTGCTGAGGGGTGAGCAAAAGGCTGTGCCAGATGGTACAGCATGACAGAAAGCTGGGACCCACAAGCAGAAGGTCCAACTCTGAGGGAGGCATCTGCACTGTATCCTGTGGCCCAGGAGCACAGACTCCCGAGATAGCATCCCCTGTGAGAACCCCCTTTGTGGAGAGCCAAAGTCTCAGCCCAGGTGGAGAAAGCCAGCTAAGCTGACAATGGACCAAAGCAGTGGATAGGGAGAAGGCAGGCTTTCCAAGGACTGAACAGCTGAGACCTTGAAAACCAGCAAGGGTTTGCCTAAGAACACAGGACAGTGTGTCCAGAGACCTCCCATGTAGCTGTGGAGTTCTGACCAGCCAGGAAATCTCTTCAAGCCTTGCTTTCTGTGGGTTAGTGATACCTGCTTATGACAGTGTTAGCAGCACAGACCAAATGCTGTGGGGCTGGGGTGGAGACTAAATGAACTCATTCCCAAAAGCTTCTGGAAGCCTGCAGAAATCTGGGCATACATAAGGGATGAGTACAGTGCTCTGCGGCAGAGATTCAAGCCATGTCCTTCCCACATGCATGCTGTGGCAGCCCACCCTCGCCAGCCACATAACCACCCATCCTGCTCACCATTCCCCTTGATTTCTGAGTTGCTTTTCCATCTCACCAGAGCTGGTCTTCTTTCTTCTCAACTCTGCAGGGTGAGACCCAGCTCAGGAGCAGCTGAGCTCCCCTCATCAAAAACCCTCTGCCTCCCAGCAGCAGAGAGTCTCCCTAAGGAAGGGTCCACGCCCCGCCCCCATTACACATAAGTTCCCTCCCTTCCTAAGGGAAACCAAACTGGAAATCAAGACCATGAAGCAGCACCAGTCTCTGGAAAAACTTTCAGCACTGGGAAAACCAATGATCAACATGCCTTGGATAGGGGGTAGGGAAAACATGGAAATCTAAGATCTCCTCCCAGTATCTCCTTTACCACTACCTCTTCCCCACCTGGTGGGAAGAGCCCTGCCTCTGGGTCTAAGAAACAGGTCCAGAGGAGGACAGGGGGGTGGAGCTGGTGAGACAGGCAGAAGGCTGGTGGACAAGCCCAGGCCCCAGAAATGAACAAAATATGGAAAATTAAACAAACCCAGACACTGTAATGTGTGCACATTAGATTAATTCTTCAAAGGGTCGTGACCTTGAGGAACACATCCAACCAGCAAAGAAAATAATAAACCTGATTAATGATGAAGCATGAGCTGCAGCTTCAGCAAATAAAGCCAGCCTGACGAGGCCCAGTGGAGCTTCAGGGGCTTCCTTCCCTGGCAGGACCAGAGGTAACCACTCCTTCAACCCCTCACTCCCACCTCGCAAGCAACCCCTCAGGACCACAGCTCAACCAGGTTTCTCTTGAGTGCCCACTGCCTGCCTGGGCAGCCCCATCCCAAAAGGGTGCCACACCAGCTGTTTCCAGGTGTCCTGGAAGTGTCCCTATCACTAGGTGACCCACGGGAAGTGCAAGCGAAGGTAGTTCTCTTTGTCCCTGGCAGGGCTCGCTCCTCTTGGCCAGTCCTCAGACTTCTTGGGCTGGTCTTGAGCGAAACCCATTGCCCGGCACAAGGGCCCAGCCAGAGCTCCCTCCCCTTCCCAGACAACCCAGGCCCCTGGGAGACATGCCCAGGAGAGCCACTGGAGGGAGGCAGGGAGGTGGCACCGCGTGGCATCGCCAGACAACAGCACCAGGAGGAAGATGGCACCATCAAGTACAGATGCCAAAAGCCTCGCAGTCCGAGGTCCAGGCGGGGAACAGCTCGGACCGCATTGCCCCGCCACTGCCAGGCGGCTGGTCCTGAGGGATCTGGCCCCGCCACCTCGCACCTCCCCCACCCCAAGGCCCTGGCCAACTCTCCCCAGGCTCCACCTCCTCCCTCACTTTCCCCGGTCCCAGCAGCCAGGCAAGGAGGCACAGGTGCTCTCAGCGCCGCGAACCCCCGTCCCAGCTGCGGCGTCCGCGCGCCCTCCGGTCCCAGCCAGGCAGGCCCCCACCGGGATGCCTCTCGGCGGCTCCCCTCCCCCCTTACCGCCCCCTCCCCCTCCCCCTCCCGCACCCAGTGCAGGTCTCCAGAGTTTCTCCCTCACTTCCCACTCGGGTGAACTAGGGTGTGATGGCCGGGAGCCCCATCAGTCGCGGGAAGGAGGGTCATTTCTGATAGGACGGCGGTTCAGCCAAAGACAGACGGCGCGTCGGGTGGGGGTGTGGTGGCGGCCAGAGTCCTGGGCAGGGCAGGGGGCAGTGGAGGCGGATGGCTGCGAGCAACGGGGGAGGGGGCGTCGGGCTGTGCCCCGGGAACGGCGGCCGGGAGAGCGAGGGTGAGGAGACAGGGAGCAGCGCCAGGTCGGGAAGGCGCCGTCACCCCTGAGGGGGCAGATGCTGGGCCGCGAGTTGCGCGAGGAAGGGGAAGACCCCAGCGGGAGGGCCGGGGGGGCGGCGGGACAAGACGAAAACTAGGGGGCAGCGCGGCGGGCTCAGCGGAGCGCGGGGGCCGGGCGGCCGAAGGCGGGAGCGGGAGGCGGGGGCGGGGGCTGCGGCCCCCCAGCGAAGGAGCGCTGGGGACATCAAGTCCGGGTGCGGCGCGGCGGAGGCTGGCGCGGCTGCACTCAGGCCGCGGGCAGCCCTCCCTGCGGCCGGGGTCGCCGCGGCGGGCCGTTGCCCTTACCTGGACGGCTCCGCACTCCGGAGCTGAGTGGGGGCACGGGCGCTGCTCCGCCGCCCGCCGGGCTATTGGTTTCCATTTTTTTTTTTCCTCTTCCGCAGCAGCCTCGGCGGCTCCAGTCCGATCCGCCGGCAGCCGAAGACAGAGTCTGTGTCCGGCTGCGAGCGAGCCGAGAGCGGGGAGCGCGGGAGGCGCGGGGCGCCGCCCGGCGGGCAGCGTAGGAACTGCGGCGGCCCCGCGCTCTGCCGGCTGGAGGGGGGCGGTCCCTACGGGGCCCGCCGGCCTCCGCACGCCCGGTGCCCGCTTGGGTTCTCGCTCGGAGCGGCCGGAGCCCAGGCGCGGGGTCCGCGGGGCGGCGGCGGGGTCGGGCGCCCGGGGCAAACTTCCCGCCGCGGGAGCTGGGGCGCGTGAGAGGCTCCTGGCCGCGGAGCGGCGCGGGGCCGGGACGAGGGGCGCTCCAGTGCGGTGGTGCGGGCGTGTGGGAAACTCAGGCTGGGCGGCCCGGCGCAGCCCGCACCCTCCCCTGCCCTGCGCAAAGGGGCAGCCCACCCGGCCCGAAGAGTTTTGAGCCGGGCTAGCTTCTGCGGGCAAAGGGCGCCCTCCGGTGGCGCTTGGGCAACAGCGCGCGGGCAGGGTTACGGAAGAGACTGCGGCCTAGGTGGTGGCACGGAAGATGGAGACTAGGAAGGCTTTCTGAGGCAAGGCAAGACCACATTGTTCCAGGAGGCTGACGAGCAACAGCTTGCATTTGGTAGTTCCAGGGTACTACTTTATGAATATAAGCATCTACACCCACAATCTCACTAGGTTCTCTGTGAAGGGCTTGTTTCCAGACATACTTGATTGGGTCTTAGGCAGGAAAAGACAATTGTGAGGATGCAGAATATTGATTGACATTGCCTTCCACAAGGCAGGCTTCCTGATGGGTGCACTTTAGGGAGGGTTATCATCATACGGTACAGGGCTGCATTTCTCCAGCCAAACATTATTTAGCACCTGCTGTGTGCCAAGACTACACCACTACACAAGTATGAGTCCAGAAACCATCCTGTCAGAGTTACAAACTGACAAGGCAGATGTCAAGGTGAACCTAGCTCATTTCACAGATGAAATGGTTTAAGATCCTCTGTAGGAAAGTCACATCTGAGAGAATGGGCCTCTCAGAACTGAGGTTTACGTCCAGTTCAGTTCTCTCACTCTGGACTCACTCCCCTTTGTACATGGGACAGAACAGTAGCATGAGCCTAGCAGGAATTTCCCTGGGCTGGGAGGACTGAGGGGAATCCTTGTGACCTTGGCAAATGACTTCACTTCCCTTGCCCTCTATTTCCACATCTCTAAAAATGTGCATGGATCTCTGGTCCCTTTGACTGGAAGGATGCAAGGTCAGTGAGACCATTGTCTGGGAAGGAAAATACTATATAGATGAAATGCTTCTTCATATTTTATGCCCTGATGTGCTCATTCTCTGACCCAGGGAAGGAGGGAGAAGCTTTATGCAGGCCCCAGAGATGCTGGTGGCTGGAGGAAACCTTGACTATGACCTTGTGAGGACTCCCTTCCAGCAAAGGAGATCCTTTCTCCTTTGTGTTTGGCCCTAGAAGAAGGAGCCTCTGTAGGCCAGAGTGAGCAACAGGGCCAGAGCAGTCTTTGAGCCCAGCCCTGGTTGCCCCCCGCCCGCTTCCTGTCTCTTTCTTCCCTCTGTAGCCAGTTGTTGAATTCTTTTGAAATACTCACTGCTTGCGTCCCACCTCATTTCCTCCTGAATGTCAGTGCCACTTGCCAGTCAAACTCCAATTCCGGGCAAGCTAATTTCCCAAGCTCAGCTCTAGGGCTAGAAAGGTCATTTTTGAATTCCATACCAGGGAGAGGTCAGAGGGCAGTGGGCTGGACCTGCTGATCTGAAATGAAGAAGCACAGGGGTTGGGAAATTGGGCCCCTTCCATGCTATGCTAGACAAGAGAGGGTTTGGTGTGCTTGGGCATCATGATTAGGACAGGTGAACCCAAGCTTTTTGGTGGCCAGAGCCTGCTGGAAGGTGCTTGTCCTCCGGGGTTTATCTTTAGCTTCCTCCCTTTGTATTTGCCACAGGTACATCTACAAAGAATACTTGATCTGAATTTCCTACGATATCTTTTCCAGAGGTCCCTCTTAAGGCTTATCACAAGTACATAATGACCCTACTCTCTAAAGGGTGCTGCCTGAGGTACCCAGGGAGCAGGTGACTTGTCCTCACATTGCTTAGTGGCATATGTCATCATCGTGTCACTGTCTGTTAGAAACTATTACAATAATCTTATTGGTCTCCCTGTCTGTGGACTAGCTCCCTCTAGTACCTCTTCAAACACTTGCCAGAATGGTATATATAGACAAAACTGACCACTTCACACCCAATCTGAAAACCCTTCCATCAACCCATATAAACCAGAAGGTGAAATTGAGTCCACAATTCCTTGGCACAGACTGGGTCTCTGCTTGCTTCTGCCTCTCTCAACTTCTGCCCCTGCCTGTCTTAAACACCATGAGTCCCGAACTGCTTCAAGTTCTGCTCATCCTGTCCTACACCTCTGTGCCTTAACCAGTGAACTTCTGCCTGGAATCCCCACACCCTCATAGATGCAGATACACAAGTGCATTCTTGCCTTTCAGAACTCAGGTCAGAATTGTGCCCTGCCAGAAGCTTCTCAGACCTTGATATCTGGTCCCTCTGGGCCTCTCTTGCATGTATTAGACTTTATGCTTCCTTATTTGATTCATGTCTGCTCTAATTGACAGTGAACTTGTCCTTCTGGGTCTATATTTTAGCTTCTTTCTTCTTTGGATTTGCCTCAAGTATATCCATGAAGCAGAATATTTTATCTTAAATTTACCTGCCATTTCTCTTCTACGGTCCTATGGAAGGTTTGTCAACAAGTTCACAAAGTACAGAATATAGAATAGGGCTTAGTGGGGTCCATAATTCTGAGAAATCAAATTTGTTCCTGTCATTAGTCTACGAGTCAGGTGAAATGATCAAACTGAAAACTATGAAACTATGAGTCCTTGCTAAGCTTGAAGTCTCTAATTCCAGGCTGAAGTGGGAGTTCACATTTGAGAAAATTGAGGTCAAAGGAAGCAAGAGCCTGATTGTACGTCCACATTGCTATGTAGTATTATAGTTCATCTATCTTATCGGAGCACTCACTCAAACTCCAGATTAAAAGAAAATAATAAATACTGTGTCCTTCTTGTCACTTGAGGGATAAATGGTTCTTTTTTAAGGGATAATGTCCAACTGAACTTTGGAAGTAGAACTGAGGAGGAATGTTCTTTGATTTTTCTTTTTTACTCATGTCTTAAATGATGACATAACAAAAAATAGATTTACCCAATGACGTTAGGGACAAGTGTTGGCTAAGAATAAATACGGTACATGTGGCAGGTGGGGTAATCCTCATCATACCATATTGCTTAGTGTAGCTGGCTACATAGACTACACCCAATGTTAAAAAGCTGTGCACTGCCTCAACAACTATAGTCTAATGCAGCTGCATTCCCCCAGCATCTCTTATTTCTACTTTATTACTCTAGGCATAAAGAACACCATGCATGCTGAAATTAAAGTGAAACTCTGGATCATCTTTGATCAAAATACAACTTGCTTCTCATTTCTGCAGCCCTGCTCTCAACCCTAATGTGAGAACCTAATGTATGTTCACCACGTGTCTCACTTCCCATTTACCACATTGCAAAGGAGATAAGCTGCCATGCTAATTCTTTCTTCAAGAAATCTTTGGTGCCTTTTATGTGCCAGCCACCGGACACAAAATAGAAAACAAGACACATCCAGGTCTTGTCCTCTTGGAGTTCACAATCAAGTAAAAGGGACTGTAGATGTAGTGTGTCCTCCTCCTGACAGTTTCTGTCCATTCAGACATTGGCTATTTTCTGTATTGTATTGTGCAAGCAATTCACTCAGTTACACGGCCATTGTCCGGTCTAGCAAGTAGGGTAGGGGTGGGGTTGGAAGCAGGAATATGTTTAATGGCAATTCAAGAGTTGGGGGCTGGGGATTTAGCTCAGTGGTTCTGTCACCTGCCTTGAAAGCGCAAGGACCCGAGTTTGATCCCCGGTACCAAAAAAAAAGAAGATAAAATATTTAGGGCCGGGGATTCGGCTCAGTGGTTCTGATGCCTGCCTCGCAAGCGCAAGGTCCCAAGTTCGATCCCTGGTACCAAAAAAAAAAAAAAAAAAAAGAAAAGAAAAGAAAAGAAGAGTTGGGGCCAAGGACCTTGAATGCACTGGCTCGGATGAAAACCCAGAATTCTGTCTGAATCTTCTAAAGATCCATACAGTAGCTGAAGCTGTACTACAATGGCTGTGCTCAATGGGAAAGGGGCAGTGGCATTCATTCGTACAAATAAAGGCTTGTAACCAGTACCACCATATCAGAGGTCCTCTGCTCAGATCTCAAAGCAGCATTTTGCTTGTGATAAGCTTTATCCTTCTACATCCACCTTTCCTCATTTGATTCTTACAGTTACCCTAGGTATAGTTTATTCCGTCATGCTAAAGATACAGACCATCCAGGAAGGAAGTAGCCCTGAGGCAGAGTTAAAACTCAGGGCTTCTGGCTCCAGGAGGGGAGCATGTTTTCTGAAAGATCATCATGGCAAGGGATGAAGTTCATTTAGGTCACTTAGAATAAAATGTAAACAAAGACTAAAGAAGCTGCATTTCTTCATCTTTTCACTGTTTTCCTTCTCTCTCTGAGAGTAACTAAAAAGACAATACAATAGAACAGGAGCAAGAGACAGGAGGAGCAGCAAATAGGGTAGCATTTTCTACCTGGAAGCAAAACTTAATCCCTATAGTGATGGAAGGTGTGCAGTATGACTGAAAAGTACAGTGACTGTTTAAGGACTTTTAAATTTGAATTTATTAAAGCAAAAGATACATTGCCATTAGTCCCACTCATGATACTCCCCCTCACTTCAAACACACGTTCCATCATCCTTGTCACTTTCTGAAGCAGTTCTGGAAGTCCTTTTTTGTGTCTTTAATTGTTCTGTCATGGTTGCCTCGATGTCCTGAATCAATTCAAAACCTTTACCTTTCATGGTCATTTTTACTTTGGGGAAGAGTCAGAAGTCATAAAGTGCCATATGTGGTGAATAAGGTGGACAAGGACACACTTAATGCTTTTATGAACCTGTTTTTCTGTTGGATGGCACTCTTTGGCAGCATTTTTTGTATTTTTCATCATCCCTCTTAAAGACACGATAAACTTCCAGAAGTGCTCCAAAAAATGGTGAGAATAATGGGATAAGTGTGTTCAAAGTGAGGGGGATTAATGGCAATGTGTTTCTTACTATAAGTCTTTTTATTGAAAAATTCACCATATATTTTGATCACACCCCACACAGAGTAAAGGGTTTGTTATTGCAGTGCTACACACTATGATATCAAAAAGGAGGTGGCAGTTTCCATATTACCTCAGGTGTTTGGCATTTGGAATTTATCCAGAGTAACGAACAGTGGCCTTAAGTCATGTTATGAATTATTATACAGGAACACAGAGATATTATAACAGTATTTGAAGGCAAAAAGTGTGTGTGTATATATATATAGTTTATCTGTGTACATGTACGTGGGTTTATATGTTTATATTTTCAATATTTATATATATTTCTATGTAATTCTAGCCAGTTCTCTTCTTCAGCCCCACAGAGCACTACAATACTTCACTGAGTAGCGTATATCTGCCAGTAAGGTATTAGGCACTATAAGGGACAGAAAGAAAAACTGGACATGTTTTCTAGTTTTGAAAAACATGCTCTGATGCATTTAATTTTCCCTCCTAAAGGAAAACCTTTATATTTTATCTCACAACAATTTTCAAGAGCTTGGGCTCCCTTGAGGAATTCAGAATAGGGAAAGGAGTAAGATAGCAGCATTTCTGTTCACTCAGGACAGATGTCCTACTTACTGCAGCTAAATGAGGGCTGGGTTATATTCCAGAGCTGCACTAGGTAGTGACTGCGCCCAAGTGTGAAGTACTAGAAGAGACGCCTTACCTAGCTGCAACTGTAGAAAAACTTCCTGTTGGTCACTGCAGAATTTAATGTGCAGTCATTTCCACTCTTGTTCTTCCAGATTCCAGGCAACAGTCTTAAGTTTAAAAGACTTGTTATCTTAATTTGGAAAACACTAACAGAAGATGCGATAGCTATATTCAAATACTTCAGATCATCCCTATGTTGTGCCACAGCCAGGACCAATGGATAAAGGTCACTGAGAAGCCAATTTTAGCTCAAATAAGACAGAATTGATGAGTTGCCTTGGGAGATAATGAGCTCCCCAGCACTGGAAGTATACAAGCAGATGGATGGCCATCTGCCAGGACTGTTGTGGAGGATATCCATCAGTGGATTAGGAGGTTCAATGAGATAGCTTTCATTTCCAAATTCTTAGATTCTCAGCCTGTCTCCCTGTCCCAAGTCTGAAAGGAAATTTGAATCTTTGAAGAAATCTGACACTTGTTGAAAGTAAAAACTTGCCTATATCACTTGGTTTAACTCCCAGCACTACACACACACGCATGCACACACACCTGTGCCCTATGTTTTTGGTTCTTTTTTTTTTTTCTTAGATGCATAGGCACTTTTCTTTAAATGCAGCAAAGATACTTAATACTATACTATAAAATGGAATAATAACTTGTGTGCTGCACTGACAAAAGCAGTATTATTGACATATTCAAGTATTACTAGGTAAATAGCATTCATGACCTTGTTGAAAAAGGTCATGTATTTACATGAAAGGAAGATAGTTCCAAAATAAGACCAAAGTTTGAACATCATGCTTATTTTTAAAATGACTTCTTAGAAAATACATATGTGCATATATTTTCAAGAATGAAGACAGGTGGAAGAAAAATGTAAAAAAGTATCTCAATCTATTCTACTGCTTTTATGCCTCTGAGACAGACTGCATCTCTTTCTAGAGAAAGGCGGGTTTTCTTCAAGCACTAAGCACTTGGGTGAAGCTCAGCACACACAATAATACCTTGTTCCTCTGAATACAAACTGTCTCCAAGCTACCCTTCCTCCCTATCTGATGGTGTACACTGCTTTTCAAATGCTAATTAATTCGGCCCACTGTGGAGGTGACATGGTTCTCTTAAAAATTTGGTGCAGAAAAGGAATAGAGAAAATTGAAAATCAAACCCAAAAAAGGTAGACCCAGGCAAAAATACCTATGCACAACTATCTATATACAATGTGTTCCTGCCCCCAGACAAGATTTTTGTTTTCTAGTAGTGATATAGGATCTGTTTTATGGTGGTGTTAGCTAATGAAGTATATAGGTGATGGTGGGCTGTTTATAAATAATGCAGGTAAATAAATAATGAGGCTGTTTGCAACCTTTGGTTGAATTTAGTGAATAATTTCTCAGTGGCTTTCCGATGCCAGGCACTGTTCTTGGTGCTGGGTGTCCTTGGTCCCTTGTGAGCAGCAAAGTCCCTGCAGTGGGAAGCTGGCTCACCCCAAGTAGCACAGACCAGCAACATTGCTCTGTGTGTGCACTTCTGAAATTAGTTCTATACTGCTGCCCCTTACTCATTAAAAACAGGGCTGGGGGTATAGCTTAGTGGTACAGCATATGGGTGAAGACCTAGGTTCAATCTCCAGCATCCTCTACCAAAAGAATAAATAAAATGAAAAATATGAGCATCTGAAAAATAAATCTGGATACATACATATAAATATGTACAAATGCAACCACAAGCATTCTCAGGATACTTTTCAATGGTCATTATATAGGTATATAATTCACACCACCACTGTACTTCATAACCACTAACACTTGCACTGCACGTCACAGTTTACAAAGTGCTTTCACAGCCACAATTGTATTTGTTCCTCATCTCCACTCTCTGAGTTACATTATCTTCTTTTCCAAAATAGGAAAGTATCCTATTTAGTAAATTATGAGCCTTGAAGTGTCATTTTCTGATTTTAAATGAGAATAGTCTTCTTCTGCTGCTGTCCTGATACAGACATATGGGACTCAAGGCAGAGTGAGTATTTCACTGAACCAAGCTATACACTTAAGTGAACTGAAACTGAAACTCTCCTCCTCAGGACTCCAGGCTCTTTTCTTATAATGGAGACAAGTCACCAGCTTTGCCTTGGGGCTGAATGAAAAGATCAAAACATTCTTTGTAGAATGAAAAGCATAGGTGATACCAAAGTAGCTGAAAAATTCAACCTATCATTTGAAATAAAAGTAAAAATTACAGTAGAAGCCTACCTTACTTTCACAAGAAGTTCAAGTGTATTTTAACTCTTAGTTTGTTCCTTGTTTTATATATGGTTTCAGATATGTCTCCCCAAAGGCAGGAATTTAATAGAAATTGTATTAATTAATTGTATTAATAGAATTGTATTAATTTAGTAGAAAATGTTTAGAAAACATCCCTGAGGGTGGTATCCATTGACCACTGTACATTTTTTTTTTAGTTACAAGAGCTGAAGTCAAACCTCCCAGACCGTAAACCCAGACAGAGCCATGCTATTCTTTGGATTTAACAGAGCACATGGATGACGTTTAATAAATGTTAAATAATAAAAATGCAAGTGGTATCTTACAATAAGAGTATGGAAGGAATCTCACTAAGC
The DNA here is from genome assembly GCF_053883595.1 of Heterocephalus glaber. NCBI lineage: Eukaryota > Metazoa > Chordata > Mammalia > Rodentia > Bathyergidae > Heterocephalus > Heterocephalus glaber. Next base: position 36,279,704 of record NW_028258294.1, on the reverse strand, counting down.
AGGAGAAAGGTGAACAAGCCACCGTCACGTCTGGACACCCAGCAAGACACCCTCCCCTTGGCCATTATACAAGACAGAGACTTAGGGTCCACTTAGACAGCATGTTTAAGTGTTTTAGGCAGCATGTTTCACCAACACCATGGTGAGAGAAAGGGGTAAAAGGTCTCTTTTGTTCAGATCCCTTCCCTATTTATATCTTAGATCTAAATAAAGAAAATACAGCATGCATGATCAGATATGACTTAGAAGTAAATGCAAAGCCATACAGTGGGGAGTTTAATCACATTATCAGTGACAGGGTCAGAGGAAATGGACAGATGGAAGCACCAAATTATTGACCATGGCATGAAATGGAGAAAGAGACTCAAAGTCAGAGGAGCTGAATCAAGAAATTAAACTTTGTTTTCATGCTAATTCAAAACTGTCTGTTTGGAGGTTCAAGGAAAACAGAAGCAATGTGGTTTCCAATAGAGAAACTGCTCATTAATATCCTAACAAAGCAATAACCTCAGATAATAGGAAACATTATGATGTCTCCAGAGAACAGAGAAATTCAGATTTACTCTCCCATCCATGGAGCTCAGTTTAATACAATATATTCAACAGAGCTGAATAAATATCAACAAGAAGGTTAAAACACTGATTGGGAGAAACACTGACATCTGGAAACAGGCCAGTTTAAAAACAAACAGAAAAACAGGCAGAGAGATGTCAGTTGTTTTATTCCTCTGAAAGTAACACTGGTGATTTGTGGTTTCAGCTGCCCAGCGGGGGAAAGAAGTAGGGAGCGGGAGTAGGAAGGAGAGGAAATGTGGGTGGAGGGGATGTGCTCTTGGTGCAATGAGACTGAAGGCTGCTTCCACGGCATTTCTTACAGTGTTTTATGAAGCAGTACAAGAGACATCTTCAGCTAACACCAAGATTGCACTAGACACATAATATAACAAATGGTTTATAAAACGTTTCCGAATCTTCTAGATGACTAAACCTAAATAAATTGTGTCCTGTATAGGCTTTTGGTGCCACATCATTTCATAGTACTTGTCTCATCTCAGCCAAAACAAGGATGAGAAGTCTGAGGTTAGGACAAGAATCTAGGAAACAACTCCATGTTACTTTCACACATTGTACAAACTACCTTTCTGTTTATATCTTTCAACTACTAAAGAGCATGGGGATAGTAGGAGGATTCAGATCAGGTGCTTTATGATAAATAAAACTGCTTTCAGCTCTCTTAATATCACTAGCTCTTTTGAACTGAGGGAAAAAACTGAAACTAAGCATGAAGCTCCCCTGGCATCTTGTGGGCCACTGCACTGCTGTCAAGATCTAAGGCACATCCTATCTCTTGCTAAATGATACACATGTCTCTTGAAGGGAGAAACAGAACCGCTGGCAAATTGGCCTAACATAAATGCATCAGTAGATCCTAACGAAATTCTTAAAAAGCAAAAACAAGCCACATGTTTTCATAGTTCATTCCAATTAAGCTCTTGTTCTCTGTTCCTCTACTTGGTGCAATAGACTTTTTGGGCTCTGAGGCAAAGAACAGTTGAGCTCTCACTAGATATTTTATATCGTGAAGACTAGGCAAAAAATTATTTTTAAAAACCTAATTGTTACCACTTATCAAGTGTTTGCTGTGTGCTAGGCACTACACTTCATATGCACTGTTTCATGACACAGCCCTATGTGGCAGGTACTTAAATGTTATGGTTTAAATCTAGATGACCCTTGAAAGCCTCAGGTGCCCATGGAGCTTTTGGGAGGTGGCTGGATCATGGGTGTGTGATACTGGATTAAGGGTGTGATAATTGGGTTAATTCACTGATTGGTTTAGTGCATTTCTAGGTGTGGGTGGCACCAGCCAGTAGACTTGTAGCTTGTATGGAATATAAAGGGTCTTCAGCCTCCCCTGCCATACACTGTTTCTCCTCGGCTTTGCCCCTCTGCCATGCCACCCTGCCTTGGAGCCAGCCAACTGAAACCTTGACAAACTATGAGCTGAAATAAACCTTTCCTCCTTTAACTTGTTACTGTGGGTTATTTTGTCCCAGCAAGAAGAAAGTAACTAAGACATCATGTTACCTCCCTTTGGCAGACAAATAGGGGCTTTTGAAGTTAACTGCCTTGTCCAATGTCACACAAGTTAGGAAGCAGCAAAGCCAGGGCTGTCTGATGTCAAAGACCATGCTCTTTATCCAATTCCAAAGTAATGGAAGGGCTTACTGTGTAAGAGTAAGTCCCCTACAACATGTTTTCTACCTCCAGGCCAAGCAGGGGATGGATTAAGGCACTGAGTCACTTGGTATGGGGACAGAGTAGGTGATTTTTAAGATTATTTCCTTCCAAATTTAAAAAAAATATAATCCACATGCCATACAATTCACCAATTAAAATGTATGATTTGATGGTTTTTAGTATATTCACAAATTTATACAACCATCACTACTAATTCCAGAATATTTTCATCACCCAATCTCCCTTCTTTCCAGCCTCTGGCAATCACTAATCTACTTTCTATCTCCATGAATATAGCTATTCTAGGCATTTCATATAAATGAATCATACAATATGTGGTCTTTTGTGACTGGCTTCTTCACTTAGCATAAAGTTTTTAAGGTTCATCATATCACATGTATTAGTACTTTATTCCTTTATGGTCAAATAATGTTCCAATGGAGGTACCACATTTTGTTTACCCATTCATTAAATTAGCTGATGAACTCTAAAGTACTTTCAAATCTGCTATTTTATGAACACAACATTCCAGTCCTTAATCCAACCAGGAAAACTAACTTGTGAGGCTCACTGCCACCCAGACCCAGGGCTGAATTTGCAACTTCTTGCTGGATACAACTCAATGCAACACTTAATATGGCAAGATAAACTGACTTTCCCTATAAGGCCTTTCCCCTCTCCATGTTTCTCTACTCCTATTAATAGTAAGACTGATCTCTTATATACACTGATCTCTTATATTCAGAAATTGGTTCCAACTTCTCCTTCTCCTCTATGCAGCATATTAACTTCTGTGTCAACTACATCATTTTCTTTCCATTCTTTCACTTTACCACATTTACTGCTCATTTTTATATTACAGTAGCCTTCCATTCAATCTCTTTATTTCCTAACCCTCTCTGTACTCTGTCCTACCCAGAGTAATTCAATTTCTGAAAAGATCTTTTTAATCCTCAGCTATGTTTGAGTCATTCCCAAATCAAAAGCCTTGAATGAAATGGAAACTTCTCGGGATTTCTACCCCTGAGTTCAGCATAGGTGCCTGCAGGTTAGTGAGGGGGAAAGGCAGAAAAGTGATATTGATGTTCTTGTCTTTACTACTGATTGGTTTGTAAACCCTTTTAAGGGCAGAAACTGTTTCTCCAGCTGGGTAATAAAGACAAAGTTTTGGTGGAAGATAGACCTTGTTTGAATCCTGGCTGTACTACTAGGGGCATCATCATCACTAGCTTCAGTAACTTCTTCTGGAAAAGGCAGAGAAACCATTTACCTCTTAGATTAGATTAGAGGTAATTTTTGTAAAGTGGACAATGCCTGTCACATTGTTTGTGTTCAGTAATTTGTAGCTATTATTTTTAATACTTGTCTTTGAAACCTTTGCAAAATGCAGCACACTATTCTGCATAGGTTGTTACTCAAACATACTTCCGTTACTAAGTGGAAATGTGGGTGTCAGATGGAGCACCAGGGAGAACCATGGCTGCAGGAATAATCAAGCACAGCCAGCAGTAACTCATGTTTTCAGGAAACAAGAAAGGTGAGCTTGAAAAGATGAGCAGGATTCAGATGGCCAGAGAGGAGGAAGGGGTGCACTTCAGATGAGAATCAAAGGCTGAGGCAGTAAGTGGAATGCCAGGTGGAGGAAAAAGGAGGCCAAGAGTTGCTGGAGAAGGGTTCATGGTGGAGAACAGAAGGAAATGAAGCTGGATGGATAAATTATAAACATTTGGACACTAAGCAGGGTTTAGTCTGAGGAGAGCAGTGTCCACAGAGCCCACATAGATTCTTGGGCAGACAAGTGGCATGATGGAGTGTCTTCGGGGACATTGAATAGGCAGATGTGTGCATGACAGACTGGAGAGCAAAAAGAGGCAATGTATGCAGGTGTTTAGTTGTGAAGATGTGCAGCAAAATGACCTGGCTACACTGGGAATAGACGGGGTAAATCAGAGAGACAATTTGAAAGAAGGAGGGCTGGGGATTTAGCTCAGTGGTGCTGCCACCTGCCTTGCAAGTGCAAGGTCTGGAGTTCGAGCCTGGGTGCCAAAAAAGGGGGAAAAAAAATCACAGGACCTAGTTATAAATACTGTAAATAATCCTAGTCTTTGGCCTCCTTTCCCTACAGCCTATGTTTCTTTTTGTTTTCTTTTCTGAGCCTTACTTTTACAGCTTAGAACAGTTTTTCTGATGGCACATTTGCTTGCCAAATCACCAACCAGCTCACTCGCATTGCTGGAACTCTATTTTTGGGAAGTCTCAGTCCTTACTCAGCCAATGCCCAGTGAATCTCATGAGAACCAGGAATGACAGATCTTTTTCCCAAAAGCCTGCAAGTTTCTTGTAAACTGGCAGTGAGACCAGGGTGGGGGGCGGGGGGGGGGGGATGAAAATAATGTTTCATCAGCCTGCAGGTGAACAGGAAGAAGTTATTTTAAAAAAAAAAATTCCAAAGAGGAAGAGGGAATAAAGAAATTTCCAGGGACAGACCTCAGTGAGTGATACTAAAATAATTCTCTTATCTGAAGCAACACACAAAATTGGAAAAGAAAAGGATAGAGCTCACCTGAGAACATGCAGCAAGATAGTAACAGACTACCTGTCTCTATTTTCTTATGTCATCAAGTTCACAGGCTTTCGGAGCTGGAAAGACCTTAGAGAGAAGTATCACTCAACTTTCTCAGTGTGAGATGAGAACACAGAGACACCATAAGGTAAAGGACTTGTTCTAAGTGAAACAACAAGCTGAGACCACAGCAGAAATCAGAGAGAACTCAGTTTAGTTTGATCTTGCTTCCCTGGTAGGGATGGCCCTCTTGCCATGGACAAGAATCCCTGAGATCCTGCCATCCACTGGATTTCAGGCCATGATGTTAGGCTCTTTATTTCTTCAGAAAGGGTTTCAAAGTAGGACCAGGGATTTAGCTCAGTGGTTTTACCACCTGCTGCGCAAGCACAAGGACCCGAGTTTGATCCCCGGTACCCCCCCCACAAAAAGAAGTACTATTATGATTTGTACTCTCTAATGCTATAGACATGGCAATCAATGCATTTTCAGAAAGACAAAACAGAAACTCTCATTAAATAAGCACAATGTAAATTGATTCCCCTTAAAAAAGAAAAGGAAAATAAAGAGCTAATATATTTGAAGAGAATAGCGATATTTCAGAACTAGCAAGATCTAGAAATTTCAACCTGCTGCAAATGGAAGGGGAACCTGTAGCTAGAGAACAACATTACAGTTACACAGGCCTACTGGGGTATTTCTGGAACATTTACTGCCATGCCACTCCCTTGTAACAGCAGTACCAGAACAGCACAAGCTCAACACACAGGTTTCTCCAAAACCAAGGTTCTTGCTAAATCAAATATAAAGACCAATTTTACTTTCTTAAAATACCAACCAACTTTAAAGTTTATTGTTTTAGGGCCAGGAATTTAGCTCAGTGGTTCCACCACCTGCTTTGCACACGCAAGGACCCAAGTTCAATCCCCGGTACCAAAAATAAATAAATAAATAAAGTTTATTGCTTTAGAGATTAGCATCTAATTTTTAAAACATGAACACAAAATAGCCCTCCCCCTGAGAGCTGAGGGTTTGGACATAAAGAACCATTCTAAGGTATAAAATGCAGCTGTATTAGTGAGAGATATTTACATATTTTAACTTCATTGATCATTTTTCTCCTCTCCTTCAAGTACTTAAGACACTAGAATGGAAAAAAACCCAAAAAATAAAAAACACAACAACCTTCAGGGAAACCCAGTCTACTGAGTAATTTCTCATTCAATCCTCACAACAGTTGAGTATTATGTACTCTGACTTACAGATGAGAAAATGAAAACTGAAAGGGAAATTTACTCAAGGTCACAAGGTAAGTATGTAGAAGAGTTGGAATTGATTCCCAATCTTTCAAGTTCGGGCTGTTCTCACAATTATCAACAGTTCTGTCTGAAAACCTCTGGGGTGTGCAAGATTCTTTAAGGGAATTTGGGGGGGGGGGGTGGTAAAATTATTTTCCTAAAACCACCAAGACATCATTTCCCTTTTCACCTTGTTGACATTTGCACTGATAGTGCAAAAACAATGTAAGTTCCTGCAGGCTTAGGTGTGGCACCAATCTTTACCAACAGTCACTACATTGCTTACTGCCACTCATTTGCAATATAGCCTCTGCCAGTTTCACTAAGAATGCCTTGATGTGGTGGAGCTGACCTATAATTCCAGCACTCAGGAGGGTGGGAACTTCAAGGCCACACTAGGCTACTTAGTAGCGAGGCTCCATCCAAAAGAAAAAGAAAAAAACCAACAAAACAAAAAGCCCTTGATGAAAGAATAAAAACTATTGTCATAAAATTTCAATCTTTGAATAAACTTTTTTTTCCTAGTGTTGCTGAGGATTGAATCCAAGGTCCACAGAGCTCCACCCCCAGCCCCACAACTTATTATCTTATGTGATGATATGGGAAACAGGCATAATGCACCTCCACCACATACCAAAATACCATGGCTTTGGCTGAAAAAAAAAGTACCTGAATGATTATTTGAGCTGAAATATAACTAGCCACTTTTTACTTTGTTCTTTTTTTTAAATTTAAGACTATTTCACCCTAAAAGAATGACTGGTAATTTCAAACTTGAATATGTGGCAGATATTTTCTCAAAAATAAAGTAAGTGAGACTATCATTTCAAGAAAAACTGTATTTGTTGCCCATGATAAAAAAAAAATTGAGATTTCAAGGAAAAATGATTATTTTGGAAGTTCTCATTTACCGTGAGACTTTGATGAGATCAAATGTGAAACTGACAAATTGGATATTATATAAGGTCCTATATCAATATTTAGAAGACTCACATAACTGAATAAGCCAAATTTTCCAAATGACCAATATAGGATCCTACAAATCATGCCTGGGAAAACGATAACTCTCTTCACAGGTTTAAAGTATATAATGGACCAATGGATTCTTAGTGTTAATACAGAAAAACGTCATTGATTCTGTTTCTGATTTCACACTGCATCTCTTTTAAGAAACTACCACTTGTCAAGTTTCACTGTAGTATCAAAGAATAACCTTAATTATCTGAAAGAGTATTAAAATACTTCTCCCTTTTAAAAAAATATCTGTGGGGGCCCAGGATTTAGCTCAGTGGCACCACACCTGTTCGCAAGCACAAGGTCCTGAGTTCGATCCCTGGTACTAAAAAAAAAAAATGTCTGTGAGAGGCTGAATTTTCTGTATATACTTTAATCACAATAGATTACATGCAGAAATACTTATGTGAATCCTATTGCCTTTTTTTTTTCTGTTGCCTTTTTTATGCCAAACATTATTATAGAGATATTTCAAAAACTCTTCTCAGTAAGTATTTTGTTGCGGGAAATACAGTAATTTTTCATGAAAATGCGACTTTTATGTTAACATGTAATGGATTTAATATTTTAAATTTATGTTTAAATTAATTTACTCATAATTTTTCTCATTTTAATTTTGAGTACAATAAGTATTGATAGATATAATCCATGTTTGTAAGCTTCTCCATAGTCTTCCATAATTTTTAAGTGTAAAGTCCTGAAATAAAAGGATTGAAAAATCACTGCATTCATACAGCTATTTGATCTGTAATGAAGGAGCAAAATATACAGTGGAAGAAAGATAGCCTCTTTAATAAATGACGCTGAAGACATGAAGAAGACTGAGTCTAGACCCATATAGCTCACCATGTACTAACTAAAATCAAAATGTATCAAAGATCTAAATGTTAAAACAGAAACAATCTACTGGAAGACAAAATAGGTACAATTGCTGAAGACATGGGTGTAGGCAAGAACTTTATGAACAGAACCCCAATGGCACAAGAAATAATACTGAGAATCAAGTGGAATCATATCAAATTAAAAGGCTTCTGCATAGCAAAGGAAAAAACCAACAGAGTAATGAGACAGTCTACAGGGTGGGAAAAAAATATTTGCAAGCTATTCCTCAGAGGACTAACATCAAGAATACGTAAAAAATTTTAAAAAACAGACCCCTCCCCAAATAAAAGACCCAATCAAAAAATGGGCAACTGGGAGACAGCAGCCTGCTGTGCGCCAAGCCCTGGAGATAGCTTTCACAAGTCACGTGACCTGCTATCACCATTGCCCTGGGACTTTGCTGGTTTTACTCCTAAAAGTCTTGCATCCCAGGAGTGCCTCTAGTCTTGGGTGATGGGTTACCCTATTACCAAACCTAAGCTTTATTGAATGCCTCTAAATCAAGAATTTGGTTTCTCTATTGCAAAGGTGAGCTAGACTCAATCATTTAGTCTCTTTGACAAGAAAATCTGAGGCTAAAAAATGAGCAGATCATAACAAACATTAGGGATACGCACCGAGATGCTGAGTGAGAGAAGACAGGCTTGGGGGGTGGGGGGGGAGGCAACCAAAATGAACACATACTTCTCAGCAAATGGCCAATAAATACATGAAAAATGTTTATCATTGCTGACCATCAGAGAAATGCAAATTAAAAATACACTGAGATATCATCTTACCCCAGAAAGAATAACTATCATCAAAAAATCTAGTAACAAATCCTGGTGAGGCTTGGGGGGGGGGCACTCCACTACATTGTTGGTGGGAATGTAAACTACTACAACCACCGTGGAAATCAGTGTGAAGATTCTTCAAAAAACTAAAAACAGAAATTGCATTTGACCCAGCTATCATCCTTCTAGGTATCTTCCCGAAGCAGTTAAAATCATTGTAATAAAGGGATACATGCATACCCTTGTGTATAGTAGCACAATTTGTAATAGCTAGATTTTTGAAACAGCATGTATGTTCATCAACAAAAGAATGGCTAAGGAAAATGTAGTATTCATATACAATGGAGTACTAAGCTGCCATAAAGAGATAAAGTTGAGGCATCCCTGGGTAAACAGATGCTACTTGAGAACATAATGTTAAGTGACATAAAGACATTCAAGCTCAAATATGGTGTAGTTTTTCTTATATGAGAAACACAAAAGAACCAAATAGAAGACAGATAAATAGGAAATAGGGCAAGTTCAAATACCTCTCCAAACTACAAATTCTGTTGTTTTAAAAATACTTCAATATATATGCTAATTGGTTTCATTTATACTACTAGTTTATCTTAGTTTGGTGAAAACTTTGTGTTATCTGTTTGTCCTTTTTAATTTTTTGTTTTTTTGTTTTTTTGAAACAAGGTCTCACTATGTAGTTCAGGCTGGCCTCAAACTCCCAGTGATCCTCCTGGGTGCTGGGATTATAGGTGTGCACCACCACACTGGGCCAAACGTTTTTTTTTTTTTTTTTTGGTAACAGTCTATTTGGTTCATGTCTTGTGTCTTAACTACTCTAAAGATAATAATACCTAATGTAAAAATTGTTATTCTCTTGTTATTTAATGATAAAATTTTGTTCTATTTTTCATAAAATAAAAATTTTAAAATCACTTCATTATATCATGTTCCTTCTTATATTTAAAATAATGATAGTTTTAAAATTCTCTGAACAGATACTTCTCCAAAAGTTTTATGATTACCAAGATGTACCCTAGTGTTTTTTTGTTTGTTTGTTTGTACCAGAGATCAAACTTAGGACCTTGTGCTTGCAAGGCAGGCTAATTAGTGTTTTTGATCAGTGTTTTCAGACAAGTCCAATCAAGTGATCATATGCACAGAAAAAGAGATCCCCTAAAACAAAATGCTTGTAAAAGCAGCTTTCTAAATAAGTCCAAAAACACCCTAAGCAATGAGGGAAAAGAGAGTGTTGCTTACCTTAAATAATCTCATACCAAGGTCCTCACCGACACTCACCTAATGATGTCTCACTGGTAATAACACATGGAAACAAACATATTCCTTGACAGATAAAATTGAGGGAGTGTTTTTAATTAGTCCCAAGAATGATCCTTGACATTACAGAAAAAAATGGAAAACATCTCTATCTAGGTATTTATCTGTAATGTTTTATGATAGTCATCAAGGTAACCTCAAATTTAATTGAAAAGCAACCTTTAGCTGCGCATGGTGGTGTATGTCTGTAATCACAGCACTCGGGCAGGCTGCGGCAAGAGGATCACAAGTAGGTCCCCAGCCAGCCTGGGCAACCTAGCAATTTAGTGAGATATCTCAAAATTTAAAAATTTTGTTGGAGATGTAGCTCAGTGTGGAGATGCTGGGTTCAATCCCCACTATCACAATAAAACAAGAACAAAAACCCAAAATAGCTATTTTTAAATATTTTCAAACATCAGGATAGACCCTGTTTTCTTTGAAGTCTATATTAAACCTTTGGTGAAATGGTCATCTGGCTTAAAGAGCGCAGTAGAAGTAGAAGCTACTGCTCATAGGCAAACAGTTTTATTTCCTCCATTGTATTAAAAGATGGCTATTTAAGAGCAAGTGGAAATGCTGTGAGCATTATTTGTTCTATCAGACATACATGCTATGTTTTTAAACAGAAGTAAGAATAAATTAAGTTTCTAATTTAAATTTCCAAGTGAGGGAAGATTACAAACATTTAACTTTTAAATATTCTTAATTTTTAAAATGTTTAAAAGACCATACAAAATAAAGCACTAAGCACTTTTTATTCATCTTAGCTGTGTCACATTTGTGTTCTGAATGCCTAAAAACTAAATTACTATCCCCAAAATAAGTCAAATTAAACCTATATTTCAAAATCAAAATATAGAAAACACCAAAAGTCATTGAGCCTTCTGAGTTTAAATAAAAGCACAAAAATGTTTGTATGTTAGGAAGCTCAGCACTGGGGACAGGGATGATAATAAAAATGCCGTATTTTTCATTTAGGGTAGTGGTAAACCAAAGTTATCTTCAAGTGAGCGATAAAAGCTAGCCCATTAATTCTACTAAATTATAAATTTAAAGATGATAAAAGGGTAAATTTTATGTCATATATATTTTACCCAAATTTTAAAAAGATATATGCCAAAACCCAATAGAGCGTACACTTTAAATGGATGCGCTGTTTTTTATCCTAATAAAATTGTTTTTAAAGAAACAGCAACAAAGTTGCCCTGCTTCTAATAAAATCCTAGCTGCTAACTTATTGAGGAGGTTCATATATTATCCAGCAAAGATACTCCAATAAGTGGGAAGATGTTCGAGTCACTGCCATTATGATTAGTTTTGAGCTACAAGCTCCTTGACTCTTCTAAAATAACTCGTATAAGACAATAAAAGTGCATACAAATAAATAGTCACATACTTGGTTCCTTTAAGCTTATTTAATATTTGAACTCTTATTTTCTATTTTCCCAACCCCCAGAAAACAGAAAGTTTTTAGATGACCAACATTTTGTTCCAGAAACATACAGCCTTATTAGGTAATTCATAAAAGAGCTATTTTACAAAGGTACATCTGGATAATTAGAACAATAGTCTTCTAGGTATTTCAAAATGTGATCAGTAAAAATACATGATTATTAATAAAGTTTTTTTAAAGATAGTTCCAGATTTTTTTTTAAAGTAATTTCTGTTAAAGAGTACATGATTGTATGATGAACGAGGAAAATAAAGTGTTCTAGTAGGAAGAGGCTTATTAAAAATAACCAACAGTGTGCACAGTACAGTTCCCATTTTTGAAGTACATCTGCTTAGCAGTTGGCACCTGGAAATGGCAGGGAGGCTTCCTTCTAGGAGGTACATTTTTTTCCTACTCATTTATTACCAAAACTCTCAGTTCCAGTGGTGACGGCATAAGGAATAAGACAACAGGAATCTTAAAATTAAAGATTAATTTTGCAGATCACTCTGAAAAGGTGGTAATGTCAGAAAAGCATGATTTACAAAACAAAAATTCTACTCTGGGGAGAGGGGACTAGCCCATAGGAAGCTGCTGTAAGTTCCTGCTAATTGTGTATTTTGAGGTCTTATGCACTAGTTCTCAGTGGTGTCTTCTATGACAAATAGGAAAGGAAACACTGACCAAAGCTCTAGTAGCTCCAAATAACACCACGTAGCAACTTCACAGAAGAGAGCTTTCAGTGTGAAATATGGATGCTACAGGTAATGCATCAAATTTACAAAATGTCAAAAAAGAGGAAAGTAAATGACAATTTGCAGGAAACGTAATTATTTTTTCATTTCTAAAAATTAGGGAAGGATCTTTTTCCTCTATCACAGTAGCTCCCTCTCCCTCCCTGAAACACAGTAAGAAACAAAAGCCCACTTTTTCAAAGGAGCCTTATTTTATAATAGTCATTAGAAGTAGTTTTGGGGGAAAGCCAAAAAGCTCACAAAACATACCTCCCATGCAATATAATAAATAGTTACAATTTAAGTTCTAAAAGCCAACATAACTAACAGTCCAAGTTAGCTGATTTTAAAGTCTATAAAATATATGGCTAGGATGATAATCTCGATTTTAAATTACAGCACTTTGGGGCTTTGCTGATTGCCTTGATTAAGTCTGTTCTCTGAAAAGGATGGAGACACTCCAAATGAAATTTGGCAATTAATAGCAAAGGAGCCATTAAGCCCGCAAGAGAGTTGAGTGTCACTGCAGGTCACTTCCGTAGCTAACACAGCTTTCTGGCTTTGGGAAGGCTCTTTTCCCCATTTCCCTGTATTCTTCAGCACAAGAGTAGAGTCTAACTTCTAGTCATATAACTTAAAACCACTTTGAGATGAGAACCAGTCTCACTCAAAGACAGGGAAAATATATAATTCCATCATCCTGAGAGGGAGAGAGGAGAATCTAGTGGATATGATTATAACAGCTAAAATGAAATGGAAGGCGTGGGAGCCCAAGTTGGGAAGAAGAAAGAAAAAAGCTAGGATAAGATAAAAGGAATGCTCAAAATGGTGTTTGTTTTGTTTTGTTTTTTGTTTTGAGAATTAATTTGTCTTGGGGCTTCATTTGAAAATCTAATTTGGAAGCATTAGAGTTATAGTCCAGGTATTTTTTCAGTTAGCTCTGTTAGTCCAAGGAGAGAAAAAGAAAAGTAATCACAAAGAACAAGATAATGGCTGAGCTGGAAGAGCAAACAAAACTTCATTCAGGTTTTTTGAGTGCTAGAGAATCATGCCGTCACCTTGCAGTATCTGAAGTTAAGAGGAAAATTTTATTATATTTACCTTTCTCCTATCTCCTGATAGTTTAGTGTCAAGTGGCTACAGGTATAACCCTTTTCCTTGAGAGTGACATTATTTCCAGCAGCACAATATAACCATTTGATTTCTACTTGCTTTTCCTAAGAGATACAGAAAATTCCAAATTCCAAGCTTCACTTATATATTAGCTTCTGCTTCTAAAAATTTAAATTCCATTCTGATTAAATTTGCTTGGTCTATGACTAGAAATATAATCCCAATTGATAGATGAGGTATGAAGATAAAAGTTGATCTACTTAACAACAGGTCAATTTTGAAGGACAGAAACAGGAATCTGGACACAAATAAGTGAGCTTGTTAAGTTGTAGTGGTGTTTATAAAGGTTGAGTATCTTTACCATTTGTAGTGAGGGAAAAACTTCCCTTTTGGGGTAGGGTTGGGGGGGACTGTCGGAAAGAATAAAATTACATCCTGACTACCCACAGAATTCAGCAGGCACTACTGAAAGATGTGAGCAATGGATGAACTCCTTGTTTATTAACAGAATTTACAGGTTGACAAATGATTTTGTTTTAGTTGGCAAAATACTTCAAAATCATTTACCTAATGCACAAAAATCAGACAGCTGATGTAACTGAAGGAGTTCTCAAGTTACAATTCTGATACATTTATCCTCTGTAGCTGCTGCCAAATACTGCTATTCATCCTAGAGCAGGCAGTTAGTTACCAACACTGTGCCTGCAGTATCCAGTGTATGTTCTGGTCTGCATTTCCTAAGGTCATTCATGGCCCAGTGTGAACAGAGCTGCAGTGGTGAAGTCAGAGGAAGTGCTTCTGGAGCTGGTGTAAGCAGTTCTGCCTCCTCCACCACATCTCTCTGTACTCTACCATTGGCTCTCCTTGTGACTCAAAGAGCCCTTTGGCACCATCAGTGCAAAAAATTAGAGTCAAACCTCCAGGTACTATTATTTTACTGGCCTTATAATCTGCAGTACCTGTGGCTAATGATAGCTGTGGTTCAACTCAGTAGTGATTCAGTTTAGATAACCTCCCCAAACTCTTTACCCATCCCATCTCACCCTTCCTTAGCAACCCCCACCACCACGGAAGCATTTCCTTTTGTTCGTTCTTACTTCCTGCTCAATCTGCAGGGATGGTTTTACACAAGTGCCAAAGTCTAATGTATAATATAAAAATGAAACAATACCATGAATAACAAATTTATAATCAAGAAAATAAACATTTGCTTTCTTTTCCCTCCGAAATCCCAACCCTTAACAGAAAAGACAATAGAAGAAAATACACCCATTTTCAAGTGCCTGCTATTTAGTACATTGAGGATTCTTGTTAATTGGGGGTGGATCCCAGCTACAGAGAAGTGCTTGCCTCAGGGTGGGAGGAAGTCCACCTACTCTCTGACCACCTTGGGCAGCATATACCTTGAGTCCACTGCACCTAAGGGCCACAGAGCACACCATGCTGTTAAGGTGACCCTCAGAAAAGCAGTGTACTGAGCAACAGAGGGCATGGCATAGACTTCCGTGAAGGCAAGATGTTTCTCCTTCCATACCCTTCTTGCTTCTTCAGTATCACCTCTCTACCAACCTCCTCAATACCCCATCCTGACCTCTGCTTCACGAGCAATTGATCCTTGGGTGTACTAAATACAAAACGCTAAAACTCTCACTACTTAAAACAAAACAAGGCAAATAAAAATTAAAATGTGCTTTCAAATATGGAATGAGTCAAATAAATACATCTGATTTTCTCTTTTTCTTACGTCTAAGTACAATTTCATATACTACACCCAAAGCTTTATACATTTGGTTTATTGTTCTGAATCAAAATGACTTTCCAACAATGAGGAGAGGAGAGTGAGGGAACGGACATTCCCTCACTGACAGACCAGTGCAGCTGCCAGACTGAAGAACTAGTCCTGCTCTGGGCACCTTGGGACATGGCTAATCCCTGGTGGTTTTCCAGCAGGTCCTCTAGCACACAATCTCTGCATCCACACTGGAGCCAGGATGTGGTTGATACAAGGCCGATGCTCAAAATCCAACAACCTGCAGTCACCTCCAGGGCACTCGGCTCTAACTTTTATCTGAGAAGAATAAAGATATATGCAAACTGAGTTAAGAATAAATGAACATGCAAAAGAAAAAAAACAAACCCAAACAATACCAACAACAAAATTCCAAAAAGAATGACTAAAATCTATGGGCGTGGTTACATGCTTGTTTTTGAATCAGAACAATGCCTCCAGAAGGTATCCAAGTTAATGAGTATGAACTGCGGCAGGACACACAGACTCGTCTGTAGTCAAGGGGAGGCACTGGCCTCATCATCAGGAGAAGCACGAAAGCATAGCAGGACCTGAGGAGGACCATTCCTCCTCATTGGGGAGTCATAGCAGCACCAGCACATCACACACTGAAGGTATGATTTGTCAAGCATCCTGATGCTTGTGCTCTTGAAAAGGTGAAGAGCAAGAGAGAAGAGAGGTAGCATGAGAACTGACAATTGCAGTTCTTCTGAGAGAAGGAAGAGCAGAGTCAGCAGACAAGAGCTTTTGCTTGATATATGATGTTTAGCAACACGCAGTTTTTAAAGACAGAAAAGAAATGGAATCTCAGAAGGTTTTCATTTTAAAGAATAATAAATCACTTTATTCAGTGTACTATTTGAGAAGGATGATTCTACCGCAATTCCACATACCTGAGTGCTTGTCTGTGAGGGCTGATCCTGCCAGCCTTTGGCAAAGAAGGGTGTAACTTTCCTCCACCTTCTGTAAAATAAAACCCATGGGCTTTTCATTTGGACAGGATAAGAAAAACAAACTGTTCAAAGTAGGAAAGAAGGCATTTTTATATTAGCGGTACATACACCCAAATTTCAACATTAATATTAATCATTAATAATATTGTTAATGTGGTGGGGGAGTAAATTTCCTTTTCCCATTTCTCCTTTGATCAAACAGCTTCAAACGTTCCCAGGTAAAAAAAGTATGTGGGAGGGGGCAGGAAAGGCGACTCTTCCCACCCAAGAGTCTCCCTGAACATGGCTTCACATCATGTGGCATAAGCTACATGAGAGCCAACCTGTCCACAATGCCTTTGCGCTACTTCATTCCATCAGCACAGGATGACATTACATGTTGCCATATGAAAATCTATTATACAGAGTTAAAAAAAAATTAAGGGTTAACAGTCTTTAGCTAAAAGTCTAAGAACACACTTTTAAACCTGTCCCTAAAGCCTTCCAACTAAATAATTTGATGAAAAACATATCAGCTCTGGCAGCTGTCTACTGAAGGCCAACTTTAGTAGGGTCCTTTTCTTCAAAATTGCCACACATGTCATTTTTGAAACAGTGACATCTTCCATTACTGTGGACAGCGAAGGGTTGAAAGGACCCTGAGCCTTTTGAGATTCTTGAGTCAGGTAAGAACATAATGAGCCAGGATATGAACCTGGTACAAAACAAGGATGTTGACTTTTAAAGAGAACAACAAATATAGAAAAGATTTGAATGTCTGCTGGACAAGAAAGTAACATTCCCGGAATCGTAAAGATATAATTGACCTTTTCTCTGTAAAAATAATTAGTTACCAGCTCCTGAGGGGAGGAAGGGAGGGAGGCTGTGGGTAATGAAGGAGGACATATAAAAGGCTTAATAAAGTGGGAAGGAGAAGGCTCTCCCTCTCCTCTCCTTTTCTTTTCTCCCGAATTTGTGTTGTTTTTCTTAATCCTCACCCCTCTCCTCAGGTACTGTTCCGTCTAGTGACGGCTGGCTCCATCACGTTACCAATTAAGTTTTTGGATTGCAGGAGCCCCTGAAGCCAATTTCTATCTGTCATGGCATCAAGGAAACTACTAGCATTACCTAATGAGTCATGGATTATTAACAGATTACAGCAAGACATAGCATTTCCCAGCCTAAATTCACAACTATTCAAACACTACCTAGGTTCAGCTTATTGTTTATGTCATCTGATGGCTGCCAGGCAACTTCCCCAAGTGTTTTTACATTCTTAAACTTAGAAACATACACAGACAGTTACAGAAGTACAACTTTTTCTCTGCTTGTGATATGTCATAAGATAAACAGTGTGCCTCTTAGCTTTTTATCTAAGCCTATTCATGAATAATGGTCAAAAAAACCCATAAGGATCTAAAACCTGGAAAAGTCTACTGGCATCAGCATTTCAGTCATTCCTTACTTTTGTTCTGCTAAATGTATTTCTTATGGTTAAATCCTATGGATTCTTAAGTGTGAGGTACCTTCAAGTGTTCCAGGTCAGCCTCTATCTTATGAATGTACTCCATGATCTGGCTTTGTGAATCTGTACAAGAGGAGGGACTCTGGATCTCAAAACAGGAATCCTCCATAGCTCCCCAGCGCCGCTGAACCAGGAATTCTGGGGTGAATGGTGAACCTGCCCCATCGGAATGAGCACTCTGGGGAGAATGTTGTTGCTGGTAGGTGGAGTCCATAGAGGAGATGCCTGTCACAGGCTGCAGGGTAAATGAGGAAGCAACCTCCTCATCTGTGGAGCTCTCCTGCACTGTGTCATAGCCATCAAGGATCAAGCAATTTCCTATTGATGAAGACAGAATGCTTTGATGAGATGAGCACTGATATCAGGAAATCAAAAACTAAGCTTATATGCTGAAAACTGGAAAGCTATTAAAAAGAGGGAAAATTCAATTACTCTAAAGTTTTGTATCTGTCAGAATTTTCTCACTTCAGATTAAAGCTAAATTGGGTAAACTTCCATGGTAACTCCTGAATAAGTTCATATTAGTAAGCATTTCAAAAGTTTAAAGCTGAAAATTAGAAAGTCCCTATGTGATCTTGCCACCACTCACTTCCCTACCAATCACCTCTCTTACCTGGCTTCCTCCCACTCTCTCCCCACACTACATTCCCTAACCACAAAGAGCTTGCTCCTGATATGCAGCCTGCCCACTGCTCCCAGCCATCCACAGGGATCTCTGCTCAGCAGAGGTCCTCTTCCCTGAAATCCCTCACTGCTCTCATTGCTCTCTGCCCCTGTACTCTCACTTGTTTTCTTCCTAATACTGACATCTGTTTTTCTTTTTTTTTGTTTTGTTTTCTTTTGGTACTGGGGACTGAACTCAGGATCCCGTGCTTGTAAGGCAGGTGCGTCGCCACTGAGCTAAACCCCTGACCCTGTTTGTTTTCTTACCATTACTCTTTCCCCTGAGAGTAGTTACAGTTCTTGAGAATTGGGGACTTTTCTGCATTTTATCCAATTCTCTATCTCCCAGACTTTAGGATGAGGTCTGGTATACAGTAGATTCAGTAATTTATTGTATGAAGGAATAAATTAATAGTACATACACAGAGACACACACAAACACAAATGATGCTTGGATACTGAAACAATATTCATCCCTGCATACAGAACAGTTAACAATGATCAAAATAAACGTTTAAATGTAAAGAAACTTGCCTGAGATGTGTAAATTAACATCCTTCTCTTCCTTTTTAACGGCTCCATCACCTTCTGATGGATTATCATCACTATGTGCTTCACGGGCATCAAAAAAGTGCTCTCCACTCTCATCAAGACCCCCTTCTGGCTCTGTGGTAGACATCTCTGGGGTCAGAATCATGTGGTCCATTACTAAAATGTTACTTGCCTGGCTATCTTGGGATGCCAGTACCACTGAATCCCGTGGAGCAGACGATTCAGTTGAAGTCCGTGAACTGTAACAACTTGCAGTGTCACCAGTTCCAGTTCTAAAGGGCATCTGTCCTTCAGCAGAATGACAGGCCTTAGTATTTTCAGAGTTCTGAATTCCACTGTCAGCCTGTGCCTCTTGAGAGCCTATCCTATATCTAGGGAAACGCTGCCAGTCTTCCTGATTGCTCTTCTCAGCCAAACCCAGCTGTTGTACCAGTAATTGCTTCAACAAACCCACTAACAAGTTAGGGGAGGGAATGAAGAAAAAAAAGCAGAGAAAAAGACAAAAGAAAGGCACATTCAGATTGCTAAGATTATATTACCTGAGTTGCCAATCATCTCTAAAATTAAGTACCTTTTAACAACATAACCAAAATATTAATCTTTCACCTTTATCTTTTTCCAGTAGGAACTGAACCCAGGGCCTCACACAGGCTAGGCAAGCACTATAGCACTGAACTACATCCCTAGTCCCAAAATATTCATCTTATACAATCATTTGTTTTGAAAAATGAAATAAAGTGCCATCTTCTAGAGAAGACTTAGCACTAAACTAGAGTTGACAAGAATTAAGCACCCTAAGTAGGTAAGTGCTTCTCTGTTTAGAATCCCAAATACCAATATCATGCCTATATTTAATTTTCTATGTAACTGAAGTAACACTCTAAAGGGATGTAAGGACGCTAAAAGGTTGTGTTAGGCTAGACAAAAAAGCTAAATGTTCTGCTTTTTCTAGAAGCAAACACTATAGGTATTGGCATTTCCCCACATTTTTATTAGGCATATAGAATACTTACTTTATCATTTATAGTAACTCAAGAATCTCCTAAAATGGTGGAGGAAATAAAATTGCCTTGTAATAAAATTTAATTCCAGTGATTGGTGTTTTATATATATATATATATTATATTATATATATAATTGCAAAAAATAAGAAGTTCATCAGTATTTTAAAAAATAACCATCTTACTAGTGGGACAGCTTCTTTAGCTTGTTGAAAATAAGAACCAGTTAAACTTTGAATGGGCTAAGTTTATATTGAGGTCACTCATACAGTGATAGAGCTTTAGGATAATATTAGTCAAATCATCAGAAATCACTAAAACTATTAATTCAGGAGAATCTAGTTAAGTAACAACTCCTTAATATCATCCTGGGCTGCATCTGTAACTTATATTTCTTTAGGTAAACAGTTTCCACACAGGTCTGAGTGTCTGACCCTCTGTGTTTCTGTTCTACATTCACTTCCAGAGAGATGCCATGAATTCTTAGGACTTTAGCACTCAAATCTTTCTTCCTAATCTCACCAGTCCTAAAATTCCAACTTTCTGCTATTTACTTCCTCTTGAATGGTTTGTCTCTCATTATCTTAATCTTGACATGTTTTAAAACGGAAGGTAGCAGAGGCAGCAGTGGTCCATTCTGACTCTTACTTCCAACAAGAACACTGAAATTATCTCTAGATATTTCTTTTCCTTTGCCCTCATATCCAAATAAGTCAACTGTTCTAAATATGTGATGACTCCTCTCTTGACTCTAAACTCATTCTAGTTCAAACCCTTTCAATCTTGAACCCAGACCAGTATAATAGCTCACACTGAATAAGTGCACTACTCCAACCCTCTTTCCATTGAAATCCTTGTGCCATTCTCAACTAATCTTTTCCATTAGTCATACTCTAGCTTTAAAACCTCTAGTGGTTTTCTATAGACGGAGCAACTGGTTTCAGACTTTTCCCTACTTCATTACTCCTGAGAGATATGCTAGCCTCCAACTGTGACAGTGATTCTCAACTAGGCTGGAGGGGGAGGAGGCAACTATGGGGGTGTGTGGGGTGTGTGTGTGTGTGTGTGTGTGTGGTGAGCTCTGGCAGAGAATATTATAATCTCTGAAAGAGAGCTAGAAGGACATATGTAGTTTTGAAAAAGCTCTTATGTGACATGTATCCTTAAAGTACAGAGCCCACAGTCTGGTATCCAAAGTTCACAACAGCTGGGCTAAACAATACATCTTCCATCTTTCCAACTTTATCTCCCACACTCCTTTTACTTATAGCATTTACCACAGCCTCACTGCTTCCTGAACACCTTTACATTTTCTGTCTGTCTTTTTGGTTCTACCATTATTCTTGTCTAAATGGCTTCTATTCTTCCACAAATCTGTTTGAATCTTACCCATTCTTTAAGATAATAATTGGGCCAGGGATTTAGCTCAGTGACACCGTGCCTGCCTCGCAAGCACAAGGTCCTGAGTTCAATCCCTGGTACCAAAAAAAAAAGATAATCACATCTCTCTTGTTCCCTAATGCTTCCCTTCTCTGGTCACCCCAAACCAAATCAATTTTGACATATCTGCAATACTGTCTCAAAGGTGGGGGTGGGACGGGTAGGGGTTTCTGACATCTTCCCCAATAGAATATAAATTTCTTGATGGGAAAAGTTACAGCTTACACTTCTTTAGATTCTTCCAAATGACTCTTCAGTATATTACACAACTCTTGAATGCCAAACGTGGTGGCACATGCCTATTATCCCAGCACTTGGGAGGCTAAGGCAACAGGATCATGATGAGTTCCAGGCCAGCCTGGGCTACATAGTCAGTTCAAGACCAACCTGAACAACTACACAGTGCAATTCTGTCTCAAAAGAAAAAAAAAAAGTATCCATAATCAGTTATGAATGAAACTTACAATTCCTTAGTGCATTCAATGCCCACCGTTCTTCTGACACAGGCAAGTGGGGATCTGGGATTGTGATCTGATAGTTTTCTCCACCTTCCTTCCCATCTGCATGCTGTTCTTTTGCAAACTGTCTCTCCGCCACAAAGAGATCATCAGCCTCTGATTTTTCAGAGGTACTCAGTGAATGAGTCTGAGGTTTTGATGATATTAAGGGAGATTCTAATCCCAAATCTCTGTCTATTCAGTGGAACAGAAAAGGCAGAATAAAAATCTTAATAAAACTTTAAACTTTTCACATGAACATTCAGAAAATACTTGGAAAATAATAACCACCCAAGCTACAGAGATCATCTTTAAGCAAAACACACAACACATAGGGTAGTGTTCCACTGCCACAGAGAAGGCTCCAAAACAGTTTCTTAAATTGTATAGCTGATGCCAAAAGCCGCATACACCAAAAATTTCAAAGTTACTTTGCATTTTAGTAGATAATAGACTACATTCTTCCAGGAAACCTTATCTTTGAAGTTTACCTGGACTCTGTAGATTAGTGACTGAAATCCCATGATGCTCCACTTTTAATTTTGGAGGTTCTTCATCATTGTCTCCTCTATAGAAGAAAAAAAATCTTTGAGCTTCACAACATGTCCAAACATTGTTACAACCAAACAGAAAAATGATCAATTTCTTTTCTGACCAAAAACAATTCTATTACACAACACTCCTATTATGACACAAAAGAACACTCACTCGCAAGGTGGTGACTGTAAAGGAATAACTGGCTTTGTAGACTGCTCCTTTACTGACGTAGCCATTTGACAGATAAGATCCTGCCAGCTTCAGGACGTTTGAAAGGAATCCAAAATACAAAACAAAAAGGAAAAAAGAAATACCATTTAAATACACTTAGAAAGCAAAAATAAAAAAAATATTTCTCCTAGAATTGCCAAAATAAGACTAGGCAGAGATTCTAAAGAAAAACCTAACAACATTATAGATACACTGCCAGTTAAAAAAATTCACTTGACCCTTCTGAGAATCTTTTCTTTAGAAAATTTCTTCTGCTAGAACAAAATAAAAGATTTCAATCTAAAAAGGTAAACGTTCTTAGGGGACTATCGCTAAAAGGATAAGAAGTACTTGGTCAGTACACAGCTTTTGGTTTTCAGAGTCTTATAAAACAAAGTTAAATTTGTGTAATACTACACATGGGATAATAAAAACATTAATGACAGCAAGGTAGCTAATACATACACAGTCTTTTCAGAAACTGTCTGTGCCACCAGTTCATAAATCTGGGCTCCATTGTCTGACATCGAGATGACGAATAAAGCTTTGTTATCTGAAAAAAAAAAAAAAAAAGACAAAATTTATTCTAGCACTCTGATCTGGAGAGGTCATGAGTGTTATTTCTAGGGTCTTAGTAATATTCTGCATCTTAATTCAGATAAAGCTTCCATAAGTTTACTTCCTAAAAATTCATCAAGCTGTATATTTAAATGTTGTATCATTTACTGTATGTTATACTATATATCTTATACTTCAATAAAACAAAGATGATAAAAAGTAATACTACACTCAGAGTAGATTAGAAACAAGATGTCAAAGTACAAGACATTGAACTGGGTGCTATTACTCCTTTATATCTATTTTGAACTGTCCTTCTGCTAAACTGGTAGTTAATAATTTTCAATGATTAATGGAGAAAAAAGATCACAAATATATTTTGCCATTATGAAATTAACAAGGTTTAAAAGGGATCTCATTGTGGTACAGTTAAAATATAACTTGCCAATTTAAACTAATGTTGAAAAATCCAAACCCCACCTCTTCAGTTTTCATTTTTTCCCCCTCACCAAATCAAAAAACACATTTCTCTAATCAAAGACTTCTTTTTTTTTTTTTTTTTCTACCAGAGATCAAACTCCGGTCCTGGCACTTGCGCAGCAGGTGGCGAAACCACTGAGCTAAATCCCCGGCCCAATCAAAGACTTCTTGTGGGAATTACTTCCCAATTCTCTGTCTTCACTGGTATCTATTAATGATTTGAACATGTAATAGAGCCCAAAATAACTGCACAAACTTTCAAATGCAGAAAATGACTCAGAGAATTGAGGCATCTTAAATAATGTGGAGGGCTGGGGATTTAGCTCAATGGTTCCACTGCCTGCTTCGCAAGCGCAAGGACCCAAGTTCGATTCCCGGTACAAAAAAGAAAAATAATGTGGAGGTATAGATTCTTTTTTTTTTTGGTACCAGGGATTGAACTCAGGTCCTCGTGTTTGTGCAGCAGGTGGCGAAACCACTGAGCTAAATCCCCGGCCTGAGGTATAGATTCTTAATTCACTTTTTTTCCCCATGTTTTATTTCCTGTTGCTTTTTCTTCTAAAGACAAGGTCTCACTATATAGTACAGGCTGGCCTGGAACTTGCTATGTCACCTAGGGTGGCTTCTTGTCTCAGTCTCTCAAATGCTGGGATTACAAGCGTGTGCTACCACACCTGGCTTCTTAATTCATTTTAATAAACTTCACTTAATTTACCTAACTATATAAAAGTAACAAAACTCTATACCAGTTGTGCTATATAAGTAACACTGACTATCTCGTGCAGCTTTACAGTGAATCTGAAGGTCAGCATCCTCCAGTGGACATACTTACCTGTTGCCACTTGTCGAACCAACACAGTATTCAACTTAATGACAGGACTAAATGTGTGTTTGCTATCAGCTGTAGATGCCAGAATCTTACTATGGCACCTTAACACCAGTTTATCATCCTGCTTTTGTAACAGTACAAGAATGTCTTCCAGCAGTAATGTATACAGATCTAGAAATAAAAGTGCACAAAAGGTGGGAAGTACAGAAGTTGAGATATATTTAATACACTTTAAAACAATTTGACAGAGAAATTTAACTTCTGCTAAATCTAATCATTTAAAAACTGAGGGCCAGGGATTTAGCTCAGAGGTGCCCCGCCTGCCTTGAAAGTGCAAGGTCCTGAGTTCGATCCCTGGTACAAAAAAAAAACAAACCCTGGTTTCATTCATTTTTATTGTATTTCACCAAAGCAATCAGTCTGTGACCAATAAAAATTAAAAACAATGATCACTCACCACAGATGATTGAGAGTTACTGGCTTAAAGAAAACTTATTACAAAGACTCATTAAACTTTAAGAATGATAGAAAAATCTGATTCATGACAAAGTTTTCTGCTGCATTCCTAAATAAATACTTAACACACTTTACATAATACAAAATAATGCAAGTAGATTTTCTATTATTATCTAAACAACACAAAGTAGCACTGCTAACTACTGTACTGCAAACTGTGTGGTTCTTTCTTTTTCCCTTTGTCAAAAAGGAACTTTTCTATTTTTTCCCTTTCTCCACTCTCCCTAAAACCTAACAGACAAATCAGACTTACCAATAGTTTTGTCTCTATTCACCTTCCAAACCAACGGCCCTTCATGAATCATCTTCCTTTTTGTTAAATCCAAATTCTACCAAACAGAATTACATACAAATTATTTACAAGCACTCAGTGAGATGATTTTTCATACAATTTGATCTCTTTTCAAAACATTCTTGATATAAAAGATACATTTACATTCAATTGTTATTGCAATCTGTTTTGAAAGGTAATAAAATAACCTACAGAAAATCTTTTTTAAAGAACAAGCTTCCTGCAGAAAAACATTCAGGAGTCTCATCTTCCAAATCTCACTCTAAATAGATGGTAACATCTTATGAAAATGAAGTTACAAACACTCAGCCACTACACTCCCAACCCATGCCTTAGGATGAGGAAGGTGCATGATGTACAGCCTTGTCTGTAAGAGGCTTCTGCAGCCTATAGTTTATTCTAAAGGAAGCTGTAGAGAACAGCATTCAACATGAAAAGACCAATGCTTACTCTAAATGTCAACAAATTATTAGTAAGAAAATCTTTTTTTTTTAAAGCATAAGGAGCACTAGGAAAATCTCAGTCTTTGGAAGTTAATATGATAAATTCATTAAAATGCTTTTTCCTCACTGGTATCTGAGGATTGAACACAGCACCTTCACCTTGAGCTCCATCTCCAGCACATTTTTGTCTATTTTGAGATAGAGTCTTGCTAAGTCACTAAGTTGCCCAGGCTGGACTTGAACATTTGATCTTCCTGCCATAAGCTAATGATATAGGCATGCACCTCCATGGCCAGCTGTTTAGCGTGCTTTTTGACAAACTTGTATATGACACAGAAATCTACTTCAAAAAGTCATCAAATAAATCTGCCAAAACGACTACCTAATAAAATGGTATAAGAAACTTAAAATACTAAAAAGTTTATGATATAAAAGCCCAGGTACAAGAAATGGCAATTAGTAAATATTTTACCATCATGTTTTTACTCTCATATTTTACTATTAATATTTTACTTGTAATAGTTTCAACGTTTTATGCTTTTCAAGAGCTATGGGGAAAAAGAATTATTTTACTTTATTCAACAATATGGAAAATTCCGGTAGTAGATAAGCAAACACAGTAAAATTAAATTTACTAATGACTAGTGTTTCTCAGTTTCCTGACAGTTGCTGTCACAAAATATTCCTCTAACAAAAGACAAAAGTAACCATCATACAGATCAGGTATATAAAATCAGATTAAAATCATAAATATAGGTAATATATGTTACAGAACTCCTTCAGATGATGGATATTCCCATGGAGATGTTAATTACCTGCAGGGTCTTTAGTACATTTTATTTTATTTTTTAAATTATGATTAGACCATCTCTCACCCTGAGCTCTTCAACATTTGGGTACTCTGACAACTTCAGATTGGAGGTATCAAGGCGACGCTGATAATCTTCTAAGCGCTAAAAAGTAGACAAAATAGAACCATGGTTACTGCTTTGGGCATCATTTACTTCTCTGTTTCTGAATTGATGGACATTTTAAAATCTGCATTTTACTAAGCTTGCTGAGATACTCAGCATGACTGATAATTCACATTTTCTTAAACACCTTTCCCTTCGCTATGGTGATATTACACTCTTAGTTTTCTTCCTCTTTGTCCCTTCTCAATCCTCTTTTCAAACTCTGACTCCTCACTAGCTTATATTTATTTTCTAAATATGTAAATCATTTGCACAGTACAAAATTCAGAAGGTAATATAAAGCATACAATAAAGTCTCCTTCCAATTTTCTCTACAGAAGGAATCACTAAGATCCATTTCTTGAGTAGCCTTTGAGAAAAATCCTATGCAAATAGAATGTACCCATATTCAAGTACACTGATCTCTATGTATGTTGAAAAGTGTTGAGAAGGATATATACATCCTTTCCAAAAACTTGGCATAGCACTATCCATTCCTCATCTAAATGGTAGATCAATATGCTCACATACATATTCCTCTGTGTGTGTGTGTGTGTGTGTGTGTGTGTGTGTGTGTGACTTATCAGTGTATCTTGGAGACTGTTCCACATTACGATATTCAGAGAGATGTCTGATTTTTTTCCAACAACTACACAGTATTTAACTGTGAATGAACTATAATTTATTTAACTACATCTTAGTGATAGACAAATTGGTTAATTCCAAACTTCTCCAATAACTACTCTGTACTAAGATTGCCTGTACACTTGTGTAGATATAATTGTAGAATAAATTTCTAGAAGAACTGTTACATTGAATGTATATATGTATATATGTTTAGTACATTCTTCCTAAACATCATAAAAGTTTGAATATGTGTAACGAATACCTATTAGGATATATCCACCACATACATTTTGTTATATCTAATTACATATCTACCCATCTATATATCCTTCTATCTACCCAAACACCATCTTATTTTTTGAATATATTTCAAAATAAATCATAGACTTAAGTACAGTTTAACTCTAAACACTGCAACATGCACATCATTAACAAGAGTTCAATATTTGTTTATAGTTCTTTTTAAATGTAAAATTCACATACTGTGAATATATACTTTCGGGGGGTGGGGTACTTGGGATCAAACTCAGTACCTTACGCTTGCAAGGCAGGTGATGGAACCACTGAGCTAAGTCCCCAGCCCTTGAAATATATACTTTTAAAAGTCTATCTTTCCACATATCTGGACATAATGCATATGCCCTTGTAACTCAAACTTCTATCAAGATAGGAAATATTACCGGAACACCCCAGAATATGTTATACTTCTTCCCAGTTAATCTCTACTCCCACATCTCCAGGGGCAACCATTTTTCTAATTTTTTTCTACCACAGATTAGTTTAGCCTCCTAGAAATTCATATAAATAGAATTATATGTATTATTTTGTGTCTGGTTTCTTTCACTCAGCATATTAGTGAGAGTCATTCCTTTTGATCACTAGTAGTATTCTATTTTATGACAATATCACAGTTGGTTTATCTACTTTCCTGCTGATGAATTCTTGGGCTGTTTCCAGGTTTTGCCTGTTATGAATAAAGCTGTCATAAACACTCTTGTATAAGTCTGTTTGTGGGCATAAATCTTCATTTCTCTTGAGTAAAATCACTACAAACAGAATTGCTAGGTCAAAAGGTAGAAGTAGCGGCAGGTACATTTTAATTTAAACCTTGCCAAATTTCTCTCTGGGGTTATATCATTTTACACTCCAAATAATACATTTCAAAGTAACTTTTTTTCTACAGCCTCCCTAACAGTCATCATCATAATCAGTTCCTAAGAAACTACACTCACTGTCCATGTATTCAATTAGCCTCTTTATATGTTTACAATTCTTCTTGTTGCTATTTTTGTTGTTGTTGTTTTTCCCCCGGTACTGGGGATTGAACTCAGGACCTTGCACTTGTCAGGAAGACGTGATGCCACTGAGCTAAATCCCTGACCCATTTGTTTTTGGTTTTTTTTGAGACAAGGTCTCACTATGTAGTTCAGGCTGGTCTTGAACTCACTATGTAGTTCAGGCTGGCCTTGAACTCACAGTGATCCTCCTGCCTCAGCCTCCCCAGTGCCAGGATTACAGGCATGCACCACCATGCCCAGTCATAATCTTAAACTTCTATCTTCAGCATAGTCCTCTTGGAGGTGGACCCATATAGCTAACTGCTTACTGCACATCTCCACCTGAAATCCCAAACATCTTCCCCACAAGTCAGAGACTTCTCCTGTCCAACCACATACGAAAGCCAGAAAGCTGGGGCTTTATTCTTGATATCACTTCTCAAATACTTCTCTGAGCCAGTCACCAAGTCCTGCTAATTTTACCTCCTGAATACTTCTCCAGTTTTTGCCATTCTCTACACTACTTGTCCTGCTAACAGACTCATGACTGGGCTCTCCCATGCACTATCTTCCCCCTTCAATCCACTCTCCCTAGAACAGTGTAAGTGCTATAGTGAACATCTTCAATATCTATAACCAATTCCTACTGCCCTTAGACTAAAAATCAGTCTTTAACGTGGTGTAAAGCACCTTGTATAATTTGGTTCTAACCTATCTTACCTGTTTTTATGACACTCTCAAGACTTTATAAGTGCATTCCACTCTTACCTTTCAGTTACTCAAACAGACCATGCTTCTTTTGCATACAAGGACTTTTGTACATCGTGGGTCCTCTACCTCTGTGTTACCCCCTTCCACACAGTTTAGGTTCATTTCTACTCATCTTCTGGAGCATGCCTCAAATGTCAATTCTTGAAGGAAGTTTTTCTGATTACCATGACTTAACATCCCCAAACGCAGCGAGGCCCTCTAGTTAGATACTTAACAGTATCTCAGAATTCTCCTTCATGGTAGTTATCACAACTGATAGGAAACACCTGCACTATACTCTGTTAAATGCCTTTCTATCCTGCTAGAAAACAAGCTCAGTGTGGACACTGTGCTCATTTCTTCAACCACTCTATATAGCACATAGCGTATGTTGTACAAATATCTGTTGAATCAAACAAGCATCTACAGATACTCAAAACAGTCAAATACAATTCTGATATTCTATCACAAACTTATCTAGACTCATGTACTACGTGATCAGCTAACAAATGCCCGGCCCACTGATTATGTAATGATCACTTCAATTATTATTTCAGATTCCAGGTACTACTAACTTAATATTCTCAATGCCATCCTGTACCTTCTTGCTTTCCCCTTTTACCTGCTTGTTTTCTGCTTCCTTGACAGCCTGATTGACATAGTTTAATATCTGACGACAGTGATCTGCAGCTTTCTTCACCTTCTCCCTTTCTGTTGGCCATTCTAAGGGAAAGAAACCCAAAATGTAAGGTGAGAAAATTAGAAAATAAAAATATAAATATAATTATGAGATTTCATTTTATTTCAACATTTTTCAGTACATACCCTAAATATTTTCATATCAGTTAAAACCTAGGGCAGAGTCTCAACTCAGGAAGTCTTTGGACAATTGAGACTTTCATGACTCGTGCTTCCCCCAAAATAAGACCTAACCAGAGATCAAAAATGTGAGTCCCAATCAGCCTATCCTTGCCTTACCTGCCATTACAGAGTACGCATCAAGCAATGGAATAGTGAGGCATAACCTGCATGGCACTGGCCATCACCATGGTGATAATCAGCTATTAATTACAGCTGAAGTTTATTTTCCAGTTAGGTCTTATTTTCAGGGAAACACAGCAGTACTTTAAAACAAAAATTCTCATCTTTAAAAAGAAACTGTAGCATAGAATCCTAAATCCAGGAATGATGCTTGACAGAACATAGTGGGGTCACAGTATTATACATTCCAAGAGGCAGGTCTTATTCACTGTATAAACTATACAAGTGGGGCTTTTTTGTTTCTGGAATTTCACAGTATAGAGCTGATGTGATTATGTCCAGTGGACCTGTTAAGCAATATTTTTTGAGTAACTCAATTACAAAATTACAAAATAAGTTTCTTTGAGGTTGTATCAAACAAAGAAAACAGATTATAACATTTGTATCATTAAGAGAAGATGAAGTTCACCAAAATATGTTGAAGCTTTATCATTTCTATAGTCTAAAGAAATCAGAACCAGAATACCCCAAATTATAATCCAGTGTAAAAAACAGTGCAGCTATAATGAACAAATTAAAGAATAAAAATTAACATCTGTAAATGTAAAACTACTTATTTTGCCAGATGCTGTAATTTTAAATTGCCAAGTGATACACTCAAATTCTCAAGCATAAGAAACAGCAGTTTGGTTTAATAAGAAGTACAAGATCCTAAAGCTCAACTGAGAAACTCAGATTCATCTCATGTTTCAAAACAGGAGAGCTGGAATTATAAATACACTGGTCCACTTAATGAGGGTATACATATAAGTACAAAATATCTCTTCAACCCAATATTACCTTTCTTCAAAGAAAAAAATATATGCTAGAGCAAGCTTTTTCTACAAAAGGTCAAATAATAACTATTTTACACTTTGCAGCCTAAATGGCTTCTGTTGTAACTACTCAACTCTGCCATTGTCAAAAGTAGTCAGAGATAATATATAAATAGATAAACAAAGCCGTATTCTAATAAAACTTTATTTACAAAAACAGGCAGTACGTGATTTGGCCCATGATCTAGTTTGCCAAACTGTGTTAGAGCTACCAATGGCGTGTATTAAATCAAACAGGCTGAAGGATACTAGATTTTATCTTGTTTGAAAATTTTGCCACAGTAATTGTAAATCCAATTCCGGGCACCAACATGCTGGGATAGACTAGTCAGCAGGACCTACTATGGGTTTGGTGTTTGTTTCTAGCTTTTTTATTTCAGTGAGAATGTTATACCTGTGTATTTGGCAATATTATCCAAGAGAAGTGGGTACTTAGTAAGTCTCTGCATTTGAGTGGGAATGATATCTTTCAGCTGAAGACGACGACACAATGGATTACTCTCAGCATCCTGAAATTAAAGTGCAGTAAGTGAACCTGTAGTTCTTTTTAAGACAGTAATTATCTAACCTGTACCACATAGTCAATTCTTTTAAAATACCAAGACATTTCTTTGAACACAATACTTCTGCTTTCCTTTTTAATCAAATATTAGAGGAAGGCAGCCTTTAACAATAAATCAATGGTTTCTCCTATCTTTTAAACAAAGACAGAGCATCCATAATCAATTCTAACTGCTTTTTTGTGTGTTATTTGCTTTTTTTGTGCTTTATCTTCATCTATTCAGAAAATCTAGGCATATTTTCCTGATTGGCATGCCCACCAACAGTTACCTAATTCTTTACATGCCATTGCAAGTAGACACAATGGCTCACCAGTCTAGATATGCCAGCTTATCTGTATCAGACGTCTCCAAACTTTACAGTCACATTCCAGTTAGTTGCAGGCCAGGCTCTCATAACTATTCAACTCTGCTGTTTTAGCTCAAAAATAGCCATAGACAATCCATACATGAATGAACATGGCTGTTTACTAAAAACAAAACAAAACAAAGCAAAGCAAAGAAACCCTCTAAGATGGCCTCTGAGATTCCCATCTTCTGGCGTGCACATCCTATATAATCCCATATACTTGAGTGTGGCTGAAATCTTCGAATACGAGAGGATGATAGGAAATCCTTCCTATGATTAGTTTATCACCAGCTGACTTTAAGTTAACCAAAAAAGCAGACTATCCTGGGTAGGCTTGACTTTCAGAGCAGCCTTTAAAAGAAAGAATCTGGGT
This sequence comes from Heterocephalus glaber, assembly GCF_053883595.1. Taxonomy (NCBI): domain Eukaryota; kingdom Metazoa; phylum Chordata; class Mammalia; order Rodentia; family Bathyergidae; genus Heterocephalus; species Heterocephalus glaber. Next base: position 36,247,328 of record NW_028258294.1, on the reverse strand, counting down.
CAGTGAGATGCATTCCTGCTGGCCAAGAATAAAGCAAACAGCTACCTGTAAACTGCTTAAGGGGGCACAGAGATGAGGGCATTCCCTAGGAGCCAAGACTGGTTCCTCAACAACTAGCAGGAAGCTGGGGCCCTGAGTTATGTATTTACAAGGAAATTAATTCTAATAACAACCCAGCAGCTTAGAAGAGGACCGAAGTCTCAGATGAGAATTGCAACTGTAGCTGACACTGTGATTTAAGCCCAGAAAAACCCTGAAGAGAGGATCTAGCTAAACTGTAGTCATACTCCTCAACCACAAAAGCTTGCAATGATAAATTTACATTAAGTGGCCACATTATAACAATTTCTTATACAATGACAGAAAATGAATACACTTTGTTCCAGTAAAATTTTTATTTACAAAAAAAGGCAACAAGGTGTGACCTATGGACCACGTTCACAGACTTTCACTTATACCAATATATACTCCTACCCCAATGAGTATGACTGCTGTTATAATCTTCCCTGGGCTTGATATATATCTATTCTCTATGCATTAACAATACCCTTTTAATGGTATGGTGCATTTCCTGATAAAACTTCCATGGCAATGTGATATCCATGTCAAGTATTTTAATAAAGATGCGTATTTTTTTATAATTCATCATTCCAAAATCATCTTTATGCCTTCCAGTAATTTAAGAGATACTGTATGGCTTTTTAAAGTAATTTAATGTAAACCTTATAAAAGACATTCTATGTCAAAATTTAAGTCATTCTATAATTGACAAAAAATCTTGTTATTTTCTCTTTTATGTGACTCACTCACTTGCACAAAAGTCTGGAATCGAGAATCCTTTTTCTGACGAGACTTGATCATTTCCAGGGCAAAAGGTTGGTTACTGCAAAACGTAGCAGCAGCATGTTTCAACTTCTCCTCTCCTGGTCCACTGAACTGTGCCAAGAATGCAAAAGAAAACAATACAGGAAAGACTGAATTTAAATAGAAGGCTGAGCAAAATGTGAGACAAACACAATCCTTTCACTATTCCAGGAAGTATTCTCAAGCGACAAAAAATAGAGAGCTGTATATTCAGGTAGAGTAGTAATGGCTCTTCATTAAAAAGGTCTGACCCTGAGACATCCAGACCTCTCTCACTATGAACCAATGTTTCCTTGCTGGTAATTTACCGTACTTATTATCTTGTAGCCTATACCACTTCTAAATTAAATAGAAAGGTTAACATTTGAAGAATATGAGAACACAAAACACTCAGAGAATGATAATAAAATTCATCTCCATCGACTCTGACACCTTTACAAAAATTACTCTTTTACTGCCACAGGAAGCAAATCCCTGGGAGATCGGCTTTCTTTCCTACTCACTGTGAAATGCACTATGACTACGAACAAAGTAGAAATAAAATCAGACTACTGCTACCTCACCTTTACAGAGGCTAGAGCTGGAGGGGGGAGATCCATGAGCATAGGAAACGTTTTAGCTAAAAATTATACTTTTTGATAATATTTTAAATTTATAAATTCAAGTCTGCATATGCCATGATTTTAAAATTTATGATGAAACATCTAACAGGTACTTTAGTCATAAAATATGCTTTTAAGTCAAACTTTTCATACAACGTCTATATTTTTAAATAATTACTTTAAAATTTACCAAGAGACTTTCCATATAATCTTTCATCTAAAGCCATATTCCCAAAAATTTATACATGAAGCCATTTTGTAAAAAGTCCTTTTGTAGTACATTTATAGACAAATTCTTTTCTTCAAGTAGGTTGCATCAAATTTGTATTATTATTCAATTAAAAACCTGACACTAGGGCTGGGGATGTAGCTCTCTGGTATAGTACTTGCCTACTATGTGCAAGCTCCTGGGTTCCATCTCCAGCATTGGGTAAGTAAATAAGTGAATAAATGAGAAACCTAACATGTTTTCAGATGAGACTGGCAGCATTGCTGATATGGTGGTCAATCAAAGCACCATACAAATACAAAGAGCAGCTGGGTTAACAAAAGAAAATAACACTGCCCACCTCAAGTATTCATACAATGGTTTTATAAGCAGCTTAAGTACATGTAAGGTGATTCTAATGGATCAATATAAGAAAAAAATTTTCCAAAACTATTTTTGAAAAATAGCAGGAGAGGGAGTATGGGTGTAACTTAGTTTTGCAGCAAGGCCCTGGATTCAATCCCTAGCCCCACAAAAAAAACCCAAAAAAAACCCCAAACATATACACACACACACACACACACACACACACACACACACACACTCTTAAAATAGCAATTTCTGCTTCTAGGATTTCTGTCTAATGCTTTCCCCTAAACTAACCCTTGATATGTAACAGTTAACAAACCACATTAGTTATTCCATTCTGTGTTTTCTCAACTTTTCATAAGGTATACATATAACTCAAGAATACACTTCTTTTTACATGTTCTGAAAAAAATCTTTTGTCTCACTCTGTTCATAGGTTTCTTCACTTTATTTTGCCCAGTGGATTTATGCACTGTGATAAGAGGACTTTTGTATCTTTTTTGGGGGTACCAGGGATCGAACTCAGGACCTTGTGCTTGCAAGGCAGGTGGAGGCACCACTGAGCTAAATCCCCAGCCCTAGGACTTTTGTATCTTATTAATAATGTATCTCACTTGAAACTTGCCCATTATTTTATAGAAGAGCCAAATGAACCTGCATTATCTTAAATCCATAAACCTTACAGCCTTTTAACTAAGTTGTACCTGGAAATTGATGTCTTATTATAAAAGGAAATCACAGTCTTACAAAACTTTCAGTGTCCCATTTCAAGTTGAGCACCATGCTGTCAAGCCAATGGAACTCAGTTATAGTTTTCATTGCTACACTGAGATCAAGGAATAAGACAGGCCACATTACTAAGAGTAGCCATACAGTAAGCTGAATTTTTCAAGGAAGTTAAATCTTCATAGTAACAATAATGCTAAAGTGGGCTTAGGATAGAAAATGCTCTGGCAAGTGTAATAAATGCAAAGTAAAAATGGATTATGATTTTTTGGCCCTGTTCTAAGACAAATAATTAAAGAATATCTAGGGACTGGGGATTTAGCTCAGTGGTTCTGCCGCCTGCCTCGCAAGTACAAGGACCCAAGTTCGATCCCCCAGTACCAGAAAAAAAAAAAAGAATATCTACTATTAGATTACCTGATTCTAGACCATGATCTTACAAGTGAGATAAATAAACCAGTAAAATGAAGAAGGTCTTAGTTAACTTTCTAGTCTTTAATCTTTTAAAAAGCTATAATTAAGGGCTGAGAATTTAGCTCAGTGGTGCCATACCTGCCTCACAAGTGCAAAGTCCTGAGTTTGATCCCTGGTATCAGAAAAAATAAAATAAAATTAAATAAATAAAAAGCTATAATTATAGAATTACAAAAATCTTGTGGCATTTCCTCAAGTAGTGTACGTAAAATGAAGTGAATTTCTGTGGGCATATCTAAACCATTCTTGTTCAGCCTGTGTTAAAATTCTGAGAACTAAGCCATACACTTCAACATTTTTATTATTAACTATACAGTACTTTCTTAAAAATTTAAATCAACTGTTTTTTATATGTTCTAGTTTCGACGTCTCTGCTATGTAGTCCCGTAACAACCTGTATTCTCCCTTTTTGTTACACTCATCATGTTTCTTTTGTTTTTGTAAGAAATGGCTTCTTTTAAAAATAAATTTTATTGGTACAATTTAGATACACATAATGATCACATTCATTATGAGGAATTTGTGCCTGTAGAGTGGACCCTTGACTTATGAACTCAATTTGTTCCCAAGGGCTGGTTTTAACTCAAGTTGGTCAACTGAAGGCTCAGGCTCCTCCACACAGCTCTCAAAGTCTCTCTTCTGTATACAGGCAGTGTCCTTAGAGAGACATTGCCAGGATTTCTCAACCCCACACAAGAAAGGATGTTGTATGTTCCTTCTAGAATTCTGTAGGGTTAAATCTGTTAACGACATGGATGAGACATAGTGTTCATTCATGAACCCTTAATAAAGGTGGAGTCGGGTGAAGGTGACTGAAGGTCAGGCTAGGAGATCCAAAGCATGTGCTCGCACCTAGAGCACTGGATTTACTCGTTCTTTGTTATGAGTCTCTGCCTCTCTTGGGACAAGGGAAGGAAGAAAGGCCCTCTGGTGCTGTGTAAAATTAAACGAGTGGAAGGGAGTGACTTCATCAGCTCCTTCGTTTCTAACTGTACTACTCCTTTCTCATAACAAAATTTTAAAATTTTTAAAAATTTTAATATAGTTTAAGATTTGAGTTAATTTCAAAGATAGAAAAAAGATTCCTCATACAGGTTAAAATTGTTTGAATAAATACATGTACACAAGTTAAATCTGATATATATCTTACTATGTAAAGTGAAAATTATTTGAAGGAGCACTGCTGTACATGATACATCTTGATTCCTCTTTTTTTTCCCATTCCCCTCCCCTTCCTTCAACCCTTCTTCTCCTCCTTATTTACAAAGCTTTGTTTCCATTTTATCCTTCTTTTCTCATTTTTGTTTCTTTTCCCTTCCTCCCTAGTTCTCCTTTCCTTTTGAACTATTTCTTCCTATTTCACAATATCTATTACACACTTTGGTCTTTATTTATACTTTCAATTTCTCACACCAGAGAGACAATGTGATATTTACATATGTGTGTCCGATTTATTGCACTTAATAGCCTCAACATGCACCCATTTACCTAGAAATGTCTCAAGTGTATCCTTCTTTATGGCTGAGTATTACTACATTGTATAAAAAACACATTTTTTATACATTCATCAGCTGATGGGCATCTAGGTTGTTTCAAGATTTAGCCATTACAAACTGTGCTATAAACATGGATGTGCATATATTGCTGTGGTATGATGCTTTTAATTCTTTTGGGAAGACACCCAGAAGTGAAATAGCTGGGTCAAATGGGACTTCTAATCCTAGTTTTTTGAGGAATCTCCATACTGATCTCCATACTGGTGGCACCAGTCCACACTCCCACCAATAGGAAAGAAAGGTTCCTTTTTTCCCCCACAGCCCCGCCAGCATTTGTTATTGGTTGACTTCATGATTCATGATACCAGCCATTCTTTCTCAAGTGAAATGGAATCTCAGCGTTGTTTTAATTTGCATCTCTCAAATGACCAGTGATGTTGAACATTTTTTCACATATTTATTTGCCATTTGTACTTCTTCAACTGAGAAGTACATATGCATTTCCAGTGCCCATTTTTGGATTGTGTCTTTAAATTTGAGGGGTCTCATATCTTTTACCACGCATAACCTAAAATCGAAATGGATCGAAGATCTAAATATTAAAAAAGAAACATTAAATCTGCCAGAAGAGAGAATAGGTAGGATGCTTGAAGATACAGGAGTAGGCAAAGACTTCATGAACAAAACCCAGACTGCACAGGAAAGACTACAAAGAATCAACAACTGGAACTTCATTTATTAAAAAGCTTTTGCGCAGCAGGAGAAACCACCAACAGAGTGAAGAGACAATCCACAGTGCAGGAAAAAAATTTTACCAGCTGTTCATCAGATAAAGGACTATTATCTAGAACATATAAAGAACTCAAAAAAATCAGACCCCCTAAATTTAAAGATCTAATCCAAAAATGGGCATCTGAAATGAAAAGACACTTCTCAGATGAAGAATTAGAAACGGCAAGTAAATGTATGAAAAAATGTTCAACATCACTGGTCATTCTTAAAATGAAAATTAAAACAAAGCTGAGATTCCATCTCACTCCAGAAAGAATGGCTGTTATCAAGAAATCAATGAATAACAAATGCTGGAGGGGCTGGAGGGAAAAAGGAACCCTTCTCCACTGTTGGTGGAAGTGTAGACTGGTGCAATCACTGTGAAAATCAGTGTAGAGATTTCTCAAAAAACTAAAACTGGAGGTTCCATTTGACCCAGTTATACCTCTTTTTGGTAACTTCATGAAAGAATTTTAAAAGCATCATACCACAACGATATATGCACACCCATGTTTATCGCAACACAATCTTGGAAACAGCCCAAATACCTATCAAGCGACAAATGGATAAAGAAAATATGGGTTTTTTTTTTATACTCTGCCATAAAGAAGGATGAGCTTCAGACATTTATAGTTAAATGGATGCACCTTGAGACCATACTCCTATGTGAAATAAATCTGACATATATGTTTAAATACCACACTGTTTCTATGGTGTGAGAAACCAAGAGTGGAAATAAGGATTAAAATGTATAATGGATGTTGGGAAATTGGAAAAAAGTGTTCAAATGGGAAGGGGAACAAGGGAGGATGGAAGGAGAAAGGAAGGAAGGGACAAGAAAAAAAGTGAAAATAGAAGGAAAAAATGGAAACAAAGCTTTTGCATGTAGGGAGAGGAGGGGGCTTGAAGGGGAATGGGATTAAATAAATAAATAAATTTGAGGGGTCTGAATTTTTTCAATTTTTTATGTTTTAGATACTAGTCCTTTGTCTGAAGAAAACTGGCTAAAATTTTTTCCCACTCTGCGCATTGTCTTTTTACTCTGTTGGTGATTTCTTTTGCTGTGCAAAAGCTTTTTAATAAGGACTCATCATATTTTAAATAACCAAGAGAATGTTTTCCCATTAATTACAAGCTCTCGCGGGCAGGAGCTATGTTTCTTTTGATGGCCACTGTGTCCCAGCACTTTGCACAGCACTGTCCTGTATACTGACCTAGTCAAAAAGACAGAATTTGACAGACAAGTACTATAGCTTCTGGACTCATACCATATACAAATAAGATTAAATAATTTTCATTTTTCTATCATGATGGCAGTTCTGTATCTATAATTGCATATTATATAGTTGTAAGATTTAGACAATAGAAGATAATTAAAATACTATATTAAATTATTTTTATCAAGATGCATTTTACTCTATTCTTTAAAACACAAAGACTAGTATCTTTACTTCAATGAAATAGAGCACTTAGTTTCATTAATGATTAGAATATACTAACCAAAACAACACATAATTCTACCCTTTCCAGCTTTACATTAACTTTGCCAAATGGATGAGTTTGCATATTTGGAAAAGACTTGCTACTTAACATTGAATCTGATTGTTAAGTCTCTGTAAAAATATTAAAAAGAAACAGGAAATTTCCTTACCCAGCTCAGCAAATCTTCCCCAATATGATCTATAACAGAGGTCTCATTTCTCTTTCGAACAGCCTTCATTTGCTCATTCAGCCCAACTGGAAAAAAAAAAAGTACAGACATATTGAATTATTGGTAGTACTAAGTACCTAAATTTTCAAAATAAGAATTTTCAAGCCAGAACGGTGGTAAACGCCTGTAATCTCAGATACTAATGACGCTGAGGCAGGAGGATTATAAGTTCAAGGTCAACATGGGCAACTTAGTGAGACTGTTTCAAAATCTGAAAAATCAAAAGAGCGAGGGCTGTAGCTCAGTGCTCCCAGGGTTTGAGTTCTAGTACTAGAGACCAACACACACACACAAACAAATTTCAGAGAATCATCAGTACTTCCAACATCCTTAAATATAAATATGGACCCAATGCTTATCCATCTAGATAACTCTAAGCCTGACCTAAAAAACAGGTGCTACGCCACCTGCCTCGTAAGTGCAAGGTCCTGAGTTCGATCCCCAGTACAAAAAAACAAAACAAAACAAAAAAGCAGGTGCTAAAGCATCAAACATTTTCAGAAACTAGTACATTACATACAGTGTAGTTGCATCAAATATGCATTTAACCTTAAAACTCCATCTATAACCATGCTCAGAAAGAATTTAAGTAGAAATAGTGCAGGTGATTCTGTTCACTAGTCCTCTCAAAATATGTACTTGCGGGCCGGGGATTTAGCTCAGTGGTTCCGCCGCCTGCCTCACAAGTGCAAGGACCCGAGTTTGATCCCTGGTATCAAAAATAAATAAATAAATATGTATGTGCATAGCAATGGATGTAATCAGGCCTGAACTTTTCCATGCATGCTGGTAAACCTGATTGCCTACAGAACTGTAAAAGGCATTCATTGATTTGGCTGGAAGGTGTTGAGTTGATAGGTGGTAATGATACCCTTGACAGAGATTGAAAATTAAGGGTCATAGAGAAACGGTGACCTAACAAAGTGAAGGACATCCCACTATTATCTACAAAAATCTAAGATGAGGGCCAGCGATTTAGTTCAGTGGTTCTGTTGCCTGCTTTGCAAGTGCAAGGTCCTGAGTTTGATCCCCGGTACCAAAAATGAAAAATAACAAAATCCAAGATGAGTCACCCAGGGAAAGTCAGAGGTAGAATATTTGTATATTTAACAATATAACAATTTCTCAAAATTATCCCACTATGGGATAATGATAGTTATAATAGTAATACTGTATATTACTATTTATAAAATACATTTAAGCATATATTATTAAATGGGATATATATTTTTGAGTCATATATACTGTACCTGACAGGAAATTTGGGGGGGGGGGTACCGGGGATTGAACTCAGGTCCTTGCGCTTGCACAGCAGGTGGCAAAACCACTGAGCTAAATCCCTGGCCCTGACAGGAAATTTTTTAGGGCAATTTTGACTGTTATTATTTTTCAGCTTAAGCACTGACTTTAGACTTAAAGGCTTGTGTTTATACTCTATATAAAAATAAAACTGACTGTGGGGATAAAGGACCTAGTGAAAGATCCAGTCATTTCTTTATTTACATGATATGTTCACATATAATTTTAGGCATGCTAACCTATACACATTTACAAAATTATACACTCACAATCTTTTCTCTATTGGAAATGTAGGGACAAAGATCACAGCCAATTCATCTTACCATGAAGTTGAAGAATATCTTCCAAGTTTGAAAAAATCTTCCGTAATTCTGAAGGTGACAGAATTCCTTCTCTGGACACACGCTGATAGAACACTTGGTCAAGAACCTTCAGTGTCCGAACATGAGCTCTTTCAGTATAGAACAATTCTAAGTTTAAAAGAAATGTATGAAATGTTCTTATTTAGAATAATTCCAAAGGACCAAACAATCTTTAGTTGGAATTAGGTAGCAAATGAGTTATATAATAAATTATTCATGTAGAAAGAATGACCTATCCTCTGAAGTCATTCTGATTCCATGAAATTCTCCTATATAGTGGTTCTGAGTTGAATGAAAGCTATCATTCAAAACTATTTTATACTTAAACTGGCATGGTAACACATGTCTGTAATGCAGTACTCTAGGAGGCTAAGACAAGAGGATCGAAATTTTGAGTCCAGCCCAACCCTGGACAGTTTAACAACTTAGCAAAAGCCTGTTTCAAAATAAAAAAGGCCTGGGGATGTAGTTCAGTGTGAAAGCCTTGGATTCCATCCCTAGTACTGTACAAAATAACCATAACAACAAAAACAAGTCTATTTATACTTAAAAAGTAATGATGCACCCCTAAACTTATCCATTTGTTTATCTATCATGACCACAATATTAAAAAACTAAGCACCAATACCATATAGACTTTAACGTAAGCCACTTTCAGAATACAGGGCCTTTGGTTATCTAATCTGCCTAAAAAACAGGCAAAGTAGACTGTAATTTCATTACATCACAAAGTTGTCAGAGACAAAAAGGATATTAAATCATGTCCTAAGGACAGTACAGAATACAGCATCCAAGCCACATTTGTGTCACATATCTGTCAGGGTAACTAAAAAGCACTGGAACAAGGTACAGGGGGCCGTGGATGTAGCTCAGTGGTTTTGCCACCTGCTGTGCAAGCGCAAGGACCCAAATTTGATCCCCGGTACCAAAAAAAAAAAAAAAACCAAAAGAAACAAGGTACAGAAAGAGCTAGATCCTAGTTTCCCTTTATCACTTATCGGCTATTATGATCTTCATTAACTCAATTGATTTCCCTGGGCTTTAGCCTCCTCTTTATGCATAAAAAATGACTTTGACTAGCTTAAGGTCCATAATGCTATGGATCTTAAGTATCTTGAAGGATAAACACCCTTCCATTTTAAATTATCAGTAAGAGTCATAGAATCATTTACATTTTTTGAGTTGAAAGATTCAAGAATTTTCTATTTAATTTAATTCTCTTTGTTTAAAAAAAGGTTGAGAGAAACTGAAGCAAACTCCAAGGCAGGGAGTGGTGGTGTCGGTGTCTGTTTTACTCTGATAAAACTCAATATATGTGAAGAACAATGGATTGATTAGACTCACCATTAATCACTTCCTGTCTTTTGATCTCACAAGGTTTCAGTCCCAGTAACACTTCTCGACTAACAAGCTGTTGCCAGTTGGGTGGATCTGTCTCTAGGTCATTTTCAAATTGCTCATCTTCACTTTGACTTTCTCCAAAGGCTATGCTGTCAAACCTAGTGAAGAAAAATGATGAAATCTATTTGAAAATAGAAACTGCATAACTCTTAACGTTACCATAATTCAGTCAGCTTTCTAAATCCGATTTAGCACAGAGCCTCAAACATAGTCCTTTCTTACAAAATGGTTTACATATGCTATACACACTTCAATAAATATCTTCAGATTCGTGTTCATTAAAAACTTTCTTTTATGGGCTGGGGATTTTAGCTCAGTGGTTTCGCCGCCTGCTGCACAAGGGCAAGGACCCGAGTTCCATCCCTGGTACCAAAAAAACAAAACAAAACAAAACTTTCTTTTATAATATTTAACACATTTACTGTACAAAGTTAAAAACTAGAAATTTAGGAGAAAAAGCTCTATTTCTTAGACTTTAAGAATCCTTTATTGAACGTAGCTCTTTATTGGAAGCTACTTAAGAGTTACTTACTTCCGGAAGGGCTTTGGTGTCCCATGTTCTGTCACCCTTAAAACAATGAAGAATAGAGTCAAAAGGAAAGCAAAACGGAGATCAAGAAATTTATACCAAAGGAGTCAAAACTGGGTTAAACGTCAGTGGCTGGATAAACAATTCTCCCAGATATAGGAATTATTTAATATAAACAGAAAATTTCAGTATCTAATATTTACCACCAACAAGTGCTAGATCTTTCAAAACATTACAAAAGAAAAATGCCGCAAAATACAGGAATAGTACTCAATTTTTAAAAACTTTAAGCAATGCCCTAAACCTCTCTACGATCTCATTGAATTACCTTTCCACTTCACATTCCTCCTCCTGAACTTGGTCTAGTGGAGGAGGAGGGAAATCAAAGATGGTATTGGAGGTACGAGGTGTGCCATCCAAGGAGTCTCCAGATGCTGGTGTTTCTCCAACTTGTTTTAATCCTGAAAAGATGTAAGTCAGACATTGGTATAGTGTTAATATTAAATAAAATCACTGATTATAGAAAACTTAGTCCCCAGAAAACCTATTTCACAGTGAAATTTTTATTTAAATATTTTCAGGCTAGTTAAAACCAAAAGTTTAATATATAAAATTTTTAAATGCACTAAAAAACAGGAAAATAATTTTTAAAGTACTTCTTAAAAATTAACATATGACACCGCAACAACTCGATTCAGAAGAGTATATGATTAGAGGTAATATCCTCCCATATTATATTCTTCTACTTCCGGTACCAACCTCGTTATGGTTTACATCTAGATGTCCCCCCAAAGTCTCATGTGGTTACAGGTGGGGCTCTTGGGAGGTGATTAGATAATGGGAGGGTAATGACCATCGGTGAATTAAGCCCACTGATGAGTTTATAGCTGACTTGCTGTTGGGAGGTGGGATCTGGTCCAAAGAGGTGAGTCACTGGAGGGCACGGCCTAAAGGATTTATCTTCCTCCACTCTCTCCGCTTCCCAGGTGCTATGCCATGTGCCACTTTTCCTCTGCCATGCTGCTCTGCCATGTCATACTGCCTTGGAGCCAGCCAAATATAGACAGAAACCTCTAAAACTATGAGCCACAATGAACCTTTACTCCTTTCATTCGTTGGTGTTGGGCACTGTGTCCCAGCAACAACTAAAGTAATTAAGACAAACCCTTTTTCATGGTTTCAATTTTTAGTTATTATGGTGGTCCAACTCCAAATAATAACCTGTTATTTATTTTTCTTGATTTATTATCTTTAAGTAATATCTATTTCTTTCCCTTGTCATGATTTTGCTCATTTATACTTCCTAAACTCACTTTCCCAAACAGTCCTAATGGACCACCATCATATTACAGTCCATTTTTAATCAAACTGCTGTTACGTGGCACATAATTATATAATGAATGAAATATACGATGAATAAAAAAAAAGGATTCATCCCTACAATGTCCATGGAAACATTAAATACACTAAAAAAGTTTGACACTTAATAGTTATTAAATATGCTTATAGTTATATTATTATATTATTACTAGCTAAGTTACTAGTTATTACCTAAATTAAAGTATGTCTCTATTTATGTTCCATCAAGGAGTTTGTATCTCAATTCATTTCTCTGCTGGATTAGAGATTTAGTGTCCATATCCTTGCCTCTAACTGTATTTCTTTCTGCTTTGTATTTCTTTCAACTGTATTTTATTTAGAGCAAGATGATTTTTGACATTTATATTCTGATCTGCAGCCATGGGAAAATATTCTATGCTTTGCCTAGTAGAATGATTCTAAAAGTCCAAAAATCAATAAAGTGTAGTTACATTATTATAATATGCATACTGTCATATATAATCTAGAACGTACATATACATACTATCTTTGTCAGGTTAAGAGATATGCTAGTTGGGGGCTGGGGATTTAGCTCAGTGGTTCTGCCACCTGCCTCGCAAGCACAAAGGACCCGAGTTAGATCCCCAGTACTGAAAAAAAAAAAAAAAAAGAAAGAAAAAAAAAAGACATATGCTAGTTGGGATTATATTTTCTTTATTTATTGGTACAATGGTACAACCCCTTGGCCACTTGTAACAGAATGTTTACTATATTACAATCTCATACTCCATCCACTGTTATAAGATCAGGCTACCTTATTTTGCTTCTAGTTTAAAGCATGACTTACTTTCTTGAAAAATTCCATTTTCTTACCATTTCTAAATGCTTTTCTTTTATTGTTGCCCAAGTAACCTAATTTTATCAAGTCTCAATTTTTTTCATCTGCTACCTCATACTGTCAACTGCTGAAAATCTCCCTTTTTCTTACCCTTGATATGCTTGTGTTGCAATATGGGGCAGTGGCTCCCCACACCTGTGACACTAACATTATTCTAGCACTGTCCTTTTGCCACTCTCTTCTCATGACATTTTCTTCCTTAATTTCTCTCTCCTTTTGCTGTAGGGTGTAGCCTCAAATAACATACAAGGCAAGTATGCATTTCAGCTAAACTTAGGATTCTTGCATGCTGGACATATCGTTCTCCTTTCTTCCTATCTGATGGATAGTTTAAGCAAATGTATAACTCTCAAAGTCAAAATTATTTTTTTTCAGGCTCTTGTGTTCTAGCATCCACTGTTTAGATGAAAAATGTGATGCAGTATAATTCCCATCTTCTTTCTCTTAAGAGCTTTTAGTGCACTTATGTTTTTAGGGACATTGTAGGTATGGGCCGTTTTTTTTCTCATTCATTATACATTTCATTCCTTATGCAATTATGTGCCATATAGCGACATTTTGATAAAAAATGGACCACATGTACGATGGTGGTCCCATTAAGACTGTATCGCCTCCTGACATCCTAGCTGTCTTGCCATGTGTAAGTATATTACATATATAATGTTTACCCCATCATTAATTGCCAACTGGACACTCTCAGAACATGTACCCATTGTTAAATAATGCATGACTCTAGCTGGTTCTTATTGGGCCCTTTCTGTGTGAAAATATGTACTCTTTTTAACTCTGAGAAATGTTTTCCTACTACCTCTCCTCCATTGGCCTTCTGCAAAAGACAGTATTTGGACCTCTGTAGTGGTTTTCTATTTCTTCAAAATTTTCTCAAACAACTATGTTTTGGTATTTCTTATATACATTCTGAAATATTTCCTTTATTTTTAGGGCCTTTTTATTTTCTCCCTTTAAACAGTAGCTATTATGGCAGTGTGAAAATATGCCCACAAATATTTTACACTCCTCCCTTCAGGAGTGGATCCTAATTCCTATCTCCTGGAGTGGAGGCACAATTTAGTTACTTGTTTCTAACTTGCCAAAGTGACAGTGTGTACCTACAGGACCTAAAACATAAAATACAGTGGTGCTTTCTTCTTGCTCTCTCTCTTGGATCACTCTAGAAAAATTTAGTTTACCATGTCATGGAGTAGACAAGCAGCTCCATATGGCAAAGAGCTGAGGCATTAAGAAGTAGGTCCCCCACCCTTTTGAGAGACTTCCCAAGCACACCCAGCTAAGCTGCTATCAAGTTCTGCATTCACCAAAAATGTCAGGTAATAAATGTTTTTGTGTGTGTTAAGCAGCTCTGGGGAAATTTATCACACAATAATCAATAACTAATAATATATTTGTTGCATTGTACTTAATAGTTATATTTTTAAAGTTCTATCTCTGAGTACTCCTATTTCATAGGATCCTATTCTTGCTTTACAGATATAATAACTTCTTTAATGTCCTCAAATATAGTTTTTAATTTAGAGGTATTCTTTTAAAGTTCTTGTCTATTATCAAAATCATCTTTTTCTTCTAGAGGAAAATTTTCCAGTTTATTTTGTGTTCTCTATGTCTGTGTTTTATATATCTGGCATTATGTATTATCTTAGGTACTGACTTTAATAAGCAAATGTTTCCAAAGGTAAGTAATGATGTTCACATTTAAGAATTGAAGACTGGGGAATTAGTTGTTTGGGCTTTCTTTTGCTGCTATATGGAAATAGTTCTGTTCAACTCAGGGCTCTCTATATAGGGTGAGTTCCTGGGATCCCTACTGTCAGGCTCAGGTTCTTAAATGTCAGAACTCCAGGGAATCAATTCCATGAAGGATTTAACTCTCCCTATATAATTAATTCAATTTCTGTTTTTAAAAAACCAAAAGCACATTGGTTTTCTTCTAGTCCATAAGGGTAAGATTACTCACATTTTATAAAGCAGAATTGCTTACATTTTATACAGGCCCCAGAAGATGCTGACATAGCTATACATTATAGACATTCAACTCATTCATTATTTTTAGCTCTATTGCACAGGCCAACACCGGGCCCACTCTCTCCATGGGTCCAATGGGCAGATTCCTTAAATTATAGGCTCTGGCTTCCTTACACTGTTTTATCCATCAAATCACTCCTGTCCACTTTCAATCTCCCAAATATTTGTTGAAATCTCTCATTTGATAATAATTCATTTCTCTTTCTTTACTCTTTCTCTTTATGGTTTTTATTCCCTATATACTATGATTTATTTCCATGAATCATGGGAACCATGAAATATCAATGCTCTACTCTATCTGTCAGAATGGCACATCTGAGAAAGTTCTCAGACAGCACTCCAAAAATCACCTCTACTACTTTGCCTGAAATAGAAATCTAATTATTCCATGAGGAATAAGAATCTACTTCTTTTGTGATAGCGCTCTGAAAAAGAATTGATTGTTTCTGTCTTAAATTGTGTACTTTAGGGTGCAGATGTGATGGGCAGCCTTCTTATTCCTCTATCCAAATTTTAGACCATCATCTTGCCCTCATCTTGTAAAATCATTTGTTCCATTAAAGCCCGCACTCTCTGGATATTATCACATGTTCTCCTCCTCATGGCAATTATCTAGCAACTTCCTCTAGGACACATCAGTGACACTCACACAGCCTCATCCTTGATCGTGTCATCACCAGAAACTGACCCACTACAAGAATCATGAGTATAGACTGGCATTCCTTTCTTCAAATAAAACTATTTATTTGCCTAGCTAACTTGTCTAAGATGCCACCTGTAACAAGTATGAAAAAATATGGTAATAAGCTCCTATCATAATTATCTACAACAATTACTTCTTTTCTCCCTTTATTTTTCAAATCTCCTTGCCTCTCTCATGAAAACTTCACTCAGCTAATAACCTTGCCTTTTACATATTATTCTGTATCTCATCTTCTTTCCTCAAAACCTTGATCTACTGTTTACATAATCTTACTCCCACATATTCAATCACTTCTTCTCTGCTGGCTTCTCATTAACATTGTTTAAAAAATCTCTAGGGTCTAAGATTTTTAGTTTTTAGATCCCTCAACATCTGCCTAACTACTGACCACTTCCCTCAATTTTTCTATTATCTTTCTTTCCTAGACTTACCACTGTCTGAATTTTTTATTTGAGTGGCTCTCTCCCTTATGTGACTAAGAGTCAAGAGGCAAGCATTTGTGTATAATCATTATGTGTCAACATCTGGTACAAAGCTAGTGTCTGACAAGGAATTCAATAAAAATTTTTGTGATGAATAAGAACTACAAATCATCGTACATCATCAATTTCTCATACATTGTAGAATATTAAAATGTCAAACTAAACTGAAATTCAGTTTAGTTTATTGGTCAGCCCCACTTGGAATACTCTGCCTCTCTATTGTTTCATCAGTATATTTGTTTTAAAATCTTGATACTTAATTAAGCTGACCTATAGCACTGGCTCACCTGTATCATTCTCTTTCCCTCCTTCCTGGGAAAGAGTGAGCCCTGCAGCCACAGGAGACATGGAATTGGTAGGCAGGTATCCAGCATCTGTTCCTTCATTTGCTACCCCACTCTGACGCAACTTAGCAGAATCTTGAGGTTCAGGACTCACAGAGGAGAGTGTGGATAAGTGCTTAGGGTGCCGTGCCTTCTGTAGTTCCATGGCCCTGCCAACTGAACAGAAAGCAATGATTAATAATCTGTGTTGCAAAACAGCTCAATAAAAAAGAGATGAAGTAAAACTATTCTAAAAAACATTTGTAGAAAAATATAAAACAATCACAAAGAGCAAAGAATACATAGAGAAAATGAAAGAGAGACTAGGGAGGCAGAGAAGAAGAGAAAAAGAAGGAAGGAGAGAGGAGGAGGGAGGGATAAGAGTGAAAGGGAGGGCCGGGTATTTAGCTCAGTGGTGCCACCCCTGCCTCGCAAGTGCAAGGTCCTGAGTTCGATCCCTGTACCGAGAGAGAGAGAGAGAGAGAGAGAGAGAGAGAGAGAGAGAGAGAGGGAGGAAGGGAAGGAACCGTGGAGGAGGGAAAGAAGGAGATGAAGAACGGATGAACAGAAAAAGGGGGAGAAAGTAGAAAATGAGGGTGAGAAGGATGAAGCAGAAGGTGAAGGCTCATGAGAAAAGGAAATAAGAGCAATGGGGGGGTATGCTAAGAGATAGACATCTATGGAGCTGTACCATTTGTAAGAATAAAGAGGAAATCTTTATCACTGTGAGCACTTTAGCAAGCCCCATGCCACTTTTTCCCCAACACACAACTTTATCATCATAATACACCTCAGAGACGACGTGGACTAATTCTCATCCTGTTCATTTCCATGTTTACATCAGTCAGCAGGAAAAGCTCCAGATGCTCTGGTCACCATCCTCCACAGCATGGTACATACATCCACAGTTCTACACCCTGAGTCTAACCTTATCTCCCCAAATTCCTAAAACTCTCTCTGCCTTGTTTGGAAGTCAGGGTCAGCATCTGTAACATCCTCCATCTCCTCAACCTCCTTTGCAAACATTTCTTCCACCTTTCTCGGTATTTCTCAACCAGAGGTACTAATGGCATTTGAGTAAGAATTTTTCATTGTGCAGGACACTCACTATCACTGTTACACAACTCGCCTTCCAGCCTCATCATACCAGTATTTTCAAATGTCATACTGTCTGAGATGAGATGTACTACTTGACCTAGTTACTTTCCCCACAATGCCACCATCCCTGTTTCTCCTGCAGCCCCCTCTAGTGAGCTGTTCTTTCCCCACTGGGTCTAGGAGAGGAGGGAGACCAGAAAATAAAAGCAAAAGCTAAGTGTGGTGGTACATGCTTATAATTCCAGCTCTCTAGGAGGGTGAGACAGGAGGTTCACAAGTTTGAGTCCATCTGAACAACTTAATGAGATCCTGTCTCAAAATAAAAAATGGGGGCCGGGGACGTAGCTCAGTAGCACTGCACCTGCCTGACAAGCACAAGGTTCTGAGTTTGATCCTTGGTTCCAAAAAAAAAAAAAAAAAGAAAAGAAAATGGGCTGAGGAAGTAGCTCAGTAAAAAGGCCCTGGGTTCAATTCCCAGGACAAGACAAGACAAAAGAAAATGCACAATGGAGAGATTGGGTGATATATGTACAAGGAGATAGAATGATATATGTGGAGGGATCCATATGTACTTTTTTTTTAATCCAACAAATACAAGTGGAATGGGAACAAAATCAGAAGAGATAAGTAAACGAGGTTATGAGTATCTGACAGAACACTGCCATTAAAGAGAATGTTGATGACAATTACATAGAAACTAGGGGATACTTAGTTCAGAAACATCACTGAAGAGAAGAAGCAAAGCACATTGGAAATTCAGTGATATCTCAAAAACACCTTCCTTCACCAATTCATTCCAGCCAAAGGAGCCTCTGATATAAAGACAGAACAGTAAGAATGCAGCATTTCAACTTTCCACATACTTGCACTATTGTCATGCCGGCTTGGTCTCCTTGGGGGTCCCAGGATGCTGGGGAATCCTCTTCGTTTCCCTTTGTCTTCACCTTCTTTATCTTTCTTCATGCTTTGCTAGAATTGGGGCATCATCAAAGAGATAAGAGGTACACAACACAGGGCAGATTTCCTTTGCTACTTTCAAATGGAAATGTAATACTGATAGTTGCGGGGGGGGGGGGTTAAATGTAAATGAAAGTGTATACAGGGAAAAGGGCTTGAGGGAAGAGGGCGCATGGGAAAAAGGGGGCGGAATGTACCATGTACAGGTGCAAATTCCCATGATGAGTGTTATCATTATGTATGCCTAAAATGTACCAATAAATGTTGTGCTATAAAAAAAAGTGTACACACACATACCCACACCCAGAGCACTCATGAGAGGTTGTTACACAGTACTGCAGACATTTAAAACTCAAGATGTCTACTCAAACCCCTTAGAGATAATACTTTTGGAAAATAAAAGGGCAATTTTACCAGGAGCTTCTTAACCATATGAATTTACACATTTACCAGGAGCTTGTACCAGGAGCAACTGATTCATCCATTCAACAATTTCATAAGGTATTATTATGTCTAGTGATGTGCTGATTTAGTAAATACTAAGGAAAAAACTGCAATCAAATGTAAAGAAGCACTAAGCCCTAAACACTCTATTATTATTCCAATCTTACTTTAATTTTTGGAAGGAATCCAATCCGACCCCTCTTGTGCTCCAAATTTCGAGGTTCTTTCACTTTTACTCCCAAATGCTTCATATACATGAGAATAACATACTGCATTGTGGAACTGAAGGAGAAAGATTAAGTAAAATAAGTCTTCTTAGAAGAGAAGGTTGGTTAGAATAAAGACATCAAATGATTTCTAAAGCCCCAATGTTGAAATTCTTGAAATTAATCAAGCATAAACAAAGTAAAACTATCTTCAATGCACACAGAAAAAGATTCTACTTGTACAATATTAGAATGTTAGTCAAAATACAGCCACCAGAGGGAGACCATACTCTACTTTAAATTGTAATTTAAGGCTGACAGAAAAAGTCAGCTTCTTTTTTCCTTCAAAATTCTATGAAAAAATAAAGTTGTATTACCTCTTTTCTTCTTCTACAGCCTGAGCAGTCATCCTAAAAATAAAAATATTTTAAAAAGAAGTATATAAATTTAATGAAAAAGTGTTACTAGACTCAGACACCTAAAACAATAGAACAGAGCCAAATGCTTTGGGCCTCACCTAAATCTGTCATCAAGGATAAAATACCCAATGAATATCCTAATTCCCAAAGGAACCACACCATTTTCACATTCATGTCATCATCAAGTGAATACCGTTTATAGCAAGAAATAATTTCAAACCCTATACATTAAAACCAATGAAAGTATTCACCCAGTTTTAATTACAGATTAGATGTTTTAGTGTTAGTCATTTGCCAACACACAGAAAAAAGAAACACAAGAACTTTACCTAAAATAAATATCAAGAAAAAAAACCCCATAGTTTCCCTAGTAGTATGACAAAATAAACAGCTCCACATACACAATCTGATCTGCCCTTTTAAATTTATTTTTATTAGTACGTTTGAAGTACACTTCTTATGTGGAGTTGGTACATGTACATAACACATCTTAATTCCTTTTGTAATCCCCTTTCTCTCCCCTCCTCTCTCCCTCTAGCTCTTGATCTACTTCCAATTTTTTTTTTTCTGGGGTACTGGGGATCGAACTCAGGTCCTTGCACTTGCACAGTAGGCGGCGAAACCACTGAGCTAAATTCCCGGCCCATACTTCCCATTTTAGAAAGATCTACTTCTTTCCTTCTATTATTTATCTTTAATTTTGCTCTTTATTTTTAATTTAGTTTTCTGATATAAGAGAAACCATGCTATATTTAAGCTCATATGTCATATTTATTTCCCTTAACATTACAATCTAAAGTGCAGCCATTTTCCTACAAATAACTGAAGTTTATCTTTCTCTGTGACAAGGTTGGGGGGTGGGGACTCCTCTACATCGGTGGTGGGAATGTAAACTACTACAACCACTATAGAAATCAGTATGGAGATTCCTCAAAAATCTAAAACTAGAAATTTTATTTGACCCAGCTGTTCTAGATATCTTCCCAAAGGCGTTAAAGACATAATACATGATGCATGATATGCATATACATGTTTAAAGCAGCACAATTTATGATACCTAAATCTTGGAAGTAGCCTATAAGTCTATCAACAGAAGAATGGATAAAGAAAATGTGGTATTTCCACACAATGGAGTATTATTCTGCCCTATTAAGTTTGTTCAAAGTACTTCAAGTATAAATAGAAATTCCACATGCGCTTCTATTACTTACAGTACTTCTTCAATTTTGGAAACAATCTGTTCTGCACATGCCCGCTCCTTCTCCAAAGTTACCCGGTCCTTGTCTCGCTCTGCATCAAGTTTAGTCAGCTCACTTTCAGCCAAGGTTAGTCCCATGCTACGTTTCTGCCTAAAGGGAATAGAAGAAATCTCCTGCGTGGCCTAGAAAAAAATCATCTCTGGACAGGTTTTATCAGTCTCTATAAGCTACGAGTTTCTAGAAACAAACAAACTGCCACATTTTCATACATATGGATCCACATCACCTAGGGTACCAATGGGGAAGAAAGCCCAACGGTAATCACTCAAAGATACATCTCTTTATCATAGGCACAGTACTAAGTTCAAATCCTGTAAATACACACGTGAGATGAAGACTGAACTCTTAGTTTCACTCTAACCCTTTGACTCCACATGTTTATTTAAGACCATATGGTTTACCTAGTGCTATGTTAAGTATTTAATGTCTTTTTCCTACTTTAAAAAAATTCAGAATGACCACATCAGGTTTCATCTACTACCAAGCTTACCGAAAATCTTCCAGGTGTCTCTGCACTTCTGGGTGGACTCTCTCTTGCATAGTTTGGATATAGTGGCGATGCAGATCCTCAGGAATAAGCTCAGGTCTTCTCTTTTCTGCATAAGGAAAAGAATTATTTAATCTAAAGGTGTATTCCTTGAAATATATAATATAGCTGGCAACACAGCAATGCTACTTTGTAGAAATTTAACTTGGAGTACACCAAAGAGAAATTCTTCAGTGCAGTTCATGCATTTCATCTCAGAATTTGGATTTTAATTCCCTTTAATGAATTATTGACTCTTCTATAGAGATTCAGATGACTGACCAATCGCCAAATGACAGATAAAACCTTTACAGCTGAACTGAGTTACATATCTACATAGATTTAATTCTGCAGAATACTGGTGTTCCAAACTTACCCAGGTCTATAGATATTTCATCAGGAACAGAAACTTTCAAGTGCTAAAATGAAATACAAACAAAAGGTGAAACAGCACTAAAGACTTTTCGTGATGTATATAAACTCCTGTATAAAGGGATACAACTTGGATACTTAATCATGCAAGCATATACACATCAAAGCTTACCTGCTCATCCATATTTCATAGCTCTGGAATGTTCTATTGTTTAAACTTAAAAATAAGACCTTTCTCAAGTGTCATGCTCTAAAGGAAATATCTACTGGTATTTCACTAGAGGACTGAATGGTTCAATGTCATACTTACTCCTAATGAATATATTGGCTTTGGTTTTCTAAAATTATTGATTATTACAATCACATACACATTATTTGAATAAATATAGGTAAAATCTAAACTGACATATATAAAACCATGATTTTTATTTTTTGGATTTGAGACCCTACAGGTCACAATACCCCCATTTTCCTATATAATTTTCTAAAACCTCAGGAGTCAAACTTCCAAAAGGAATCTCTCTGAATGCCAATGTTGAATTTTTTGGTGTCTTAAATCTCCATTAATCATCTGTAGTTCCTGATACTGAATAAATAAGGTGACAGTCTCAGAATTTACTTCTTCCTAGTTAAGATTTTCCTTATGAAGTTAATATTAGAGTAAGGGAAAAAACGTTAGGGCTCAGCATCAATTAGAATTTTCAGTGATGTAATTTCAGATCCTAGCTTACTATCAGTTAAGTCCAGCCTATTTTCTTGTGATTATTAACCTTCCTAAAAGTTGAAAAACACATTTCTGGAAGTGGACAGGGATGATGGTTATATAACATTCTGATAGTACTTAGTGACACTGAATTGTATCCTTTAAAATGGTAAATTTTATGGGGTTTTTTAACCACCATAAAACTACATCTTTGTGAAAGCTGCACAATAATTCAAATTGAAATGTGAATCGCTTCTCGGCCTTTTGGCTAAGATCAAGTGTAGTATCAAATTGTAATGTGAAAATATGTACAATAAACTATTTCTGCACAAAAAAAAGATTTTCCTTATAATAACTGCAGTTTGGGGTCCTACTACAAGTAAATTTTGGGGAAATTAACATTTTGTATTTAGAAGAAAAAGTTTCTTCATGCTTAAAATTATACACTATAGCTATTTAAGTCACAGACTTTCAGAATTTAAACAATTCCAATAAAGATCTGAAGCCTTAAAAAAAAAAATTTCTTTTTAATTAAAAAAATTAAAAAAAAAAAAGATCTGAAGCCTTAAATTTGAAAATAAGTCATTGCTAAAACACTGTGAGATCTCTTACACTCATTTTTAGAATAGTGAGATGTACTTCAAACCTTTCTCATTAACTGAAGAGGCCAAGCAACAATTCAAATCAACTTTCTAGCATAAGTGCAAAGTATTTCTAGCATAAGTGCAAGAGTATACAAAAGTTCATTTGTGTAAATGGCTATTTATGTGAAATAAATATGGCCTGTAGCATGAATAATTAGAAAATTAATCAGAATTCTTTTTATAATTCCATACTGATATAGACCATGAATAGCAAAATATAAGGTTTTTACTTAGCTTGGAGCACTATTAAAAATGTGAAATTCAAACATACTTGAATATACTGTTATTCTTCGCGACAGAAAATATTTTTAATAAAAATAATGTGTAATATTTTAAACAATAACAGTATAAAAAGATCTTAATTCAATCAACAAATATCTGAGTCATACTATGTGCCAAGAACTGCTGGAGAAACAGCAGCATACAAAACCAAAAATATCTGCCTGATGGAGCTGATATTCAGAGTAGGAAAGCAGAAATATAAACAAATAAAATTAGTAAGTAAAATATAAATTCTTGGACACAGAAAATGAAGAAAAAAACACGCAGAAAATGAAGGGGGCAAGATTTTTAAGCAATTGGTCAAGGAAGGGTTTATTAAGAAGGCAATTATATTTGGCAATGTAAAAGTGCAGTCAACTTTATAAAAGAATACAAAGAAAATAGGGGCAAGAGCTGGAGAAAACTATGGAGTCAAAATGTTTCTGTGTGTTTATTTTTAAGATAAAAAGAAATTAACAATGTTTGCATGCTACTATAATGATTCAGTAGAAAAAATCCTGATGATAAGAAAAGAAGGATAACTGTCTAAGGAAAGTCTTTGAGTAGGTATAAAAAATATACTCTTGGGTAGAAAGGAAAACAGCTGGCTTTGGATAAAGGAGAGACAATTCCTCAACAGCATCAGAAAAAGGGTAGAGCACATGGTAAAATAGAGGCAGGTAATATATCTGGTAGAAGTTCTCTTCTCTACACACTACATTTCCCAGAGAAACAGCAAGGTTATCAGCTGAGAAAAGGTTAGGAGTGGAAGTGATGGATATTTGAAGAGAATGTATAAAGCAGTCATTAAGAGAAATACAAAGTGCAAGGATGAGGGCCATATAGCCTGATCATCCAAGGAAGTATTCAGCATTAAATGCTATTCGCGCAAAGCAAGGGTAATAATAAAACTTAGTTTTAAAACATTACTAAAATTTCCACTGGTAAAAGAAAGCCCTACCACCATTTATTTCACGTATGGAGTTTTCCATTTTTAATATTTGGTTAAACAAAATACATCTTTTGTAAACAAACCCAGCACAAGGCCAACAAAAAAAGGGAACAAAAGCAAGAAAAACAAAGCCTAGGGTTGCCCCTTACTGGGCATCAGGGTCAGGCCTGCTCCCTTCCTTAAAGGAGTGGCCTTTCTGCCCTTGGGCATCAGCATGGGTCCCCGTTCCTAAGCACCAGAATTGGCTATGAACAGAGAAACCAGCCCTGAAATGTTGAAGCATCTTTGCATATTCCATTGGCTTGTGGACTCCATGTGCATGGGACGCTGAAGTGCCATTTGCACAGGCCCAAGCAGATTTGTGGAGAGGAGTTTCCTCCTCCCAGGAAATGGCTTACTCTCACTGACAGTGCCAATGGGCCCACAGTCCTGCTTGTGACAGTCAGCAAGGTTGGCTGTAACTTCCTGCCTGGTGTGGGTGGAATGTCATTGTGCAGGAGGAAAGAGCTCCCTGTGATGCCAAGCAGGTCTGATGTATAAAATGGTGCAGAAGAGATCATGGCCAGTTGCTGAGAGGGCATAATGCAGTTGCCGCTTGGGGCCTCTTGTTACTCGGCATAAAAAACAGCCTTGTTGGATTGAAGATACATGTGCAGAAAAAGTGCTGGTGTAAACATGCACTCCAGTCACAGTGGGGAGCAAACCTTGGCTTCCCCTGTGAAGCTTGCTGAGGATCAACATGCAAGCCCCAGGCTGGCTCTGCTGCTGGAGAGAAGTCTGGCCAGTGGGGCAGCCCTCCAACCTGCCAAGACCATGGATCCGGAAGGGCTAGCCATGTCACCCCCACCTCCCCACCTGTCCCGATGCAACCACAGCCACTTTGGTGACACGTGGTATGACAACTTCCTCTCCTCTTTTGTTTTCCAACGTTACAGGAGAAATGTGGCCTACAACTACCTTGAGGTAGGGGGTGGGTCAATCCGGTATCACCATTTATTGCAATGTTAGTGAGATCTTTTCCACCACTTACTTAAATTTGTGTCTCTAAACTTCAAAGTGGTCACCCAGAGTTCAATTCTGCAAATATTATCCCTGGGACCCTAATACACATGTCTATCTTATGTGTCCTCTCTTTTGTTCCCCCATTCCAATTATGCACATGTGAAAACTCAAATATGCGTGTGTGTGTGTGTCTTTATATCTCCTAAAATGTACTGGAAGAATTTAGATTCCCAAAACTAATTTAGAAATGATAAAAAAGAAAAACCAGTCAAGCACAGTCAATAATAGAGATATACGGGCCGGGGATTTAGCTCAGTGGTTCTGCTGCCTGCCCTGGAAGCACAAAGACCCAAGTTCGATCCTGGGTACCAAAAAAAAAAAAAAAAAAAAAAAAAAAAAAAATAATAATAATAATAGAGATATAATATCGATTTCCAAAAGCATAATGAAGTCCAAAAGCATGGGACTGAAGACTGGAAACAGAAGGCCAGTAAGTCAATGTACTGAAGTAAAGATAATAATATTAACTTGGCAACTTACTCCAGATCGATCCAGGAAGAACTGATGAAACTCAAGAAAGATACGACGTGTTTCCTTGGAATTGGTCTGTTTATACAGATCTGAGTAGAGGTAACAGAGCTGACATGGAGAAAGAAACAGAAAATACAAAATGAAAAATCACCAAAAAATGTTATTTGCTAGATCCTCTTAAATAGGAATGTTTGGAACATGTAGGTCACCATCAACAATGCAGTCATTACCAATCAAGTCTTTAAAAAAATGAAATACCATTTTATGTTATCTTTCCTTTACTTATTCTTATATGCTTGGAACACTGAAAGTCTACTCATGTTGTACATACAAAGAGTTCTATGTTACATGAATTAATATAGGATATCTGAATCAGTCAAATTGTAAAATATATTACCAATGTTGCAGGGTCAAATTGTGAAACTACATGGTGTAAGAAAACAGCCAAATGAGCAGGGCGAGACTTTAGTAATTCAATGCTCTGGAAACAGCTGCATTGTCCATTGATCTAGAAGAAACAGTTACACATCAATAATTCTGACATACAAATACAAAATGCAACATAAGCACAAATGAACAAAGCTATGCAAATTTCATTCTGACCTCCCTGTCAAAAATTCAGTATTTAAAAAATTTCACTAAAACTTATTGGTAACACAGGTTATACAATTTCTTCCTCTTAAGCAAGGTATGGTGGCACATACCTACAGCGCCAGCTCTGAGGAGGCTGAGGCCAGATCAAGGATCAAAGTTGAAGGCCAAAAAAAAAAAAAAGGTGAAGGTCAACCTGGGCTACATCTTAATATACTCTGTCTCAAAAACAAAACTAAAATAAACAGAACACCTTTTCCTTGAAAAATTAATCATCATCAGATCATTTTGAGAGAATGCAAGTTTAGGAGGTGATTATCAAGGAGTTCATATACCTGTAAGTAAGTATGTAAAACTAATAGTACCTATAAAAATATAAGGAAGGCTTTTTGCCCAGTAATGTAATAGCTCTTTTTATTTTGGGCTAATCACAGAAATGGCAATAGAAAATGAAACTGTCTTATTTTAAGACAACTCCTAAAATACCGTATAATCCCTAAGTATTCTCAACACAGAAGACAGACTTAGGGTAAACTAGCATCGTAATTTCCATACAACTTTTCACATTTAGATAAATTAGAGAAGTTTAACTAAGTAAATAGTATCAATTCTTCACATCTGCCAAAAAATAAGAGATCTCTTCCCAAATCATTCTCAAGTCTACCAATGCCCCATTATCAAAACTAAACAAAGATATTACCAAAAGAAGAAGACTACAGACCAATATCCCTCATGAACAGATACAAAAATCCTCAGTAAAATGAAAGCAAATTGAATCGAACAATATAAAAAAGGATAATAGATTATGATTGATTCTGAGAACGCAAGGCTTGTTCAACATTCTAAAATTAATCAATGTAATTTACTATATTCCAATACTAAACCAGAAAAACCATATGATCATCTCATTCAACATACAATATTTATATATACATTCCATATATATTTCAAATCCTAGTCATTGTGTATATAAATATGTTACAATGAAAAAATGACTGACATTTGACATTTGAAAAAATAATAACATATTCAATAACATCTCATCACCAAAATGAAATGAAACAATTACAAATCAATGACCTAATTTTTACTGTCTTTAAAAGCAAAGTCATTTGTATCAGTAAAAACTAAAGCAAACAATTAATCCAAGGGGCACTGGTTCTAAGATGTAGTTTCAAATCCTTACACGTTATTTTAATCTCCAGAAAATGTTTATTTTTTGCAGTAAGTCAGGCATTTCAGAGAGTCAATTTATTTTTCAGGAAAAAAAAATGGCCATTACCTGTTCATGTTCAGAACCAAAATCATCATCCTCTGCTCCAATAATATGAGGTGTAATACGGGTTAAGGGACTCCCAACAAATGACTGAGTGTCCTGGTAACATTCAGAGAAAAGGAACAGAAAAAATTATCTGGTGGTCAAAGTCAGTGAAAGAATAAATCCAAATCGCCACAAAAAATAGTTCACTTAATCGGATTTATTTTTGCTTGAGGTACTTTATTCTCAAAGTAGTGGTTCTCAAATTGTCAAGGCCATGAACCACTGTAGTAGAGAAAACAATCACAACAGTAATAACTGTTTCTTGGAGAATGAGGGGAGTTCACAATTATTCCTGAAAATAGTAAATACTCTTTGATCACTACACCCATGACTCTAGTCACCTTCTGTATCCTTAATTTATTAACACCTATGCCGTGTTACAGAAAGACATAAAATGGCTTATATACTTACCATAAAAAGTAAAATTTTAAAAAGTGAAAAAAGCAAGACAGAAAAAAATGAGAGCAGAAATGATTAGACAAAATTAGCACAGCAATTAACACACTTGAGAAGTACTAACTGAAGATTTCCACTAACTATAGAAAAACTGAAAGCTATGACTGAACCCTAAATTTTCACTTAATTCATTTTCATACAAGGTTTCTCAACTTTGCCACTATTGACATTCTTGGTCAGATAACTACTTGTTGGGGGGCTGTCCTATGCAATGTAGGATAGTTAACAGCATCCCCAACCTCCGCCCATCCACCAGATGCTAGTAGCAGCCTCCCAGTTGAGACAATCAAAAGTATTCCCAGATATTGTCAAATATTCTCTGCAAGGCAAAATCACTCCTGGTTGAAAATCACTGGCATAATGCAATAAAATTTTCAAGTGATCATCTCAGTGATCTCACAAACACTGCTAGAGAAAGAAAGATAAAAAAGATTGTAAAAATAAATTGGAGGTGGGCAGTAGCTCTCCATTCAGTACCTCATTTGTTTGTCTACTCACAAGGCTGGATTCAGCATGAAAAAGGCAGTATAAAGGAAATAATGTATAATGAGATATGTGAAGAACAACAAGTAGTAAAATCAAAGGTCATGTAGGACCAAAAAAATAAAAATTTTGAAAGAAATAAAATAAGAATGAATTTGGCTTCAATATGACAGCAGTTGAACATGGAAAATCTGGAGCTCACACTGATGGGTAGGGCTATATTGGCTTAGCAGTCATTATACAGTAGTTAGACTGGCTCAATATAAGTAGATCCATAAATTATAAGTTCAGTGAAAAACATATATCTGTAGTTTTTCTTCCTTAAGTGTGTTACACTACATACTACACCTAAATATAATTCTCCTTTTTTAAAATTATTTTTCTAACTTCAAAGTTTTAATGAAAAAAAAATCATGTAAAAGCAACAGAAATTTGTTTAAAACACTAGGTAGACAAATTTTAGTTTGATAATTGACTCGATGTCTTTGATTTTTCAAGTCTTTATGTTGCTAATAGTTAATACATCACAAAATTTTGTTAAATCTTTCACTATAAATCAACGTCAGCCAGGTTTGATGGTGCACACCTATAATTCTAGAACTTTGAGAGGCTGAGGCAGGGGGAGGCAAATTTGAACCCAGCCTGGACAAATTAGCAAAACCCTGTTCCAAAATAAAAAAATAACAAAAGGCTGAGGATACAGCTTTGTGCGAAAGCCCTGAGTTCAATGTCCAGTATCACAAAAAACAAAAGAAAAAAACCCAAAAAACAAAAATACCTTCAAACAAATCTAATTTTAAAATCAAATGCTAAAAATATTCAGTTGACAACAGAATTGAAAGCAAGGCATTATTCACAATAGCCAAAAGGTAGAAGCAACCCAAGCATCCACTGCCAGGAGAATGGATAAAAAATATGTGGAATATATATATATATATATATATATATTTATATTTATATATTTATATATATCATAGAGTATTATTCAGTCTCAAGATAGAAGAGAATTCTGATACATGACGTAGCACGGAGGAACTGAAGACACTGTGCTACTTGAAGAAAGTCACAAAAGTCATGTAACAGCATGACAGCATTTACTTGAGCAGCTGAAATAGTCAAATTCATTAGAGACAGAAAATAAAATGGTGGCTGCCAGGGGTTGGAGGGAGGGACACATGTAGACTTAGTGCCTAATGAGCACCAAATTTCAGTTAAGGAGACAGATGGCAGTGATGGTTGCACAGCAGCATTAACATATTTAAAGCCACTGTGCACTTACAACAGTGTATTTTACACTTGATCTTAGTCAAAAGGCTGGGAAGCAATTACAACAGTATATTTTATGTTATGAATATTTTACCAAAACAACAAAACACTACCAAGCAACCTAATAATACCCATTTTTTCAAAGCTTCATTATATGCTTTTAACAAAGAAAAACAAATAAAATTTGTCTATCATAACTTAATCTCCCCCCCCATCTCCGGTACTGGGGATCGAACTCAGGACCTTTCACTTGCGAGGCAGGTGCAGTGCCTGGGAGCTAAATCCCCGGCCCTATCATAACTTAATTATAAGAAAAGGTAAAAGAGCTGGGGGTGTACCTCAGTGATTGAGCACTTGCCTAGCATGTGTGAGACCCTGTGTTCGATCCTTAGCAACACACACACACACACACACACACAAACACAAGTGAAGACAACATTCACTGAACAGATTTCATACTCACACTGTCCTGAACTGCTTCACTTTTCTCTAGGTTTTCCTCTGGATAAACTTTCTCTTTCAGGCCATTCTTGGGACTCTAATGAGAAAAAAACACACAAAAAGATCTTCAGTTCGTTTCAACAGGCTCAGAAAAGCAAACAAGGGAAAAATTATATAGAAAAATTAATTTTGGGCATCACCCCGCTGCAGACAGGCAGGTCTGCCCACACCCTGCCGAGGTCCCCAGTCGCGCGGAACACACGCCGAATCAGCCCGCTGCACGCAGGAAGGTCTGTGTATGCCCTACAGAGGTCCTGAGTCACGAGGAAGACACCAAATCACCTCGCTGCAGACAGCCACCTGGTTCCACACTACAAAGATGCAGAGGACACCAGACCACCAGACCAAGGTACTGAGTCCCACTGTTCCCGGCCCAGAGGTAGGGGCTTCTGAGCTGTCGTCCCACTGCTCCTGGTCCAGAGGAAGGGACTTCCCGGTCACCATCCCTCCCGCTGCTCCCAGCCCAGAGGAAAGGGCTTTTGGGCCACCTTCTGTCCCGCTGCTCCTGGCCCAGAGGAGGGGGCTTCCAGGCCACCATGCCTCCCACCGCTCCTGGCCCAGAGGGAGGGGCTTCTGAGCCACCATCCCACTGCTCCTGGTCCAGAGGAAGGGGCTTCCCGGCCACCATCCCTCCCGCTGCTCCCAGCCCACAGGAAAGGGCTTGTGGGTCACCATCCCTATCGCTGCTCCCGGCCCCTGTCCCACCTCACCCAGCTCAGAGGAGGTAATCCGTACAGGTGCTAACAGCCCCCCACCTCAGTTGAAATGAGAAAACACGTAACTAAGTCTCAAAACCAGACTTCCAGATCACCTACAGCAACCCCAAAGGGAAATGAGATGGAACACTCTATTCAACCACCTGGGCCCACTGAACTGGCAACAAAAGGGGATCTGGAAAAATGAAATCAGAAATAATTTCTCAGATAACAGGAGAAATTGTGCCCCTAGTGCAAGACATGATTAATAAATCTAGAGAGGAGCTCAGGAACATGATGCAATCCCAACATAAGAAACACATGGAATCCATAAAACAGATGCAAATAGATTTCCAGGACATGAAAAACTCCATTGAAAGTCTACACAGCAGAATGAGGCAGTGTGAGGACAGAATTTCAGATATAGAAGATAAGATTGCAATTAGTGACCAGGAAAAGAAAAATTGCTTCAAAATTCTAAGGGAACATGAGAAATCAATCCAGCAGCTGCTAGATGATGCAAAGAAGAATAACATAAGACTGATTGGGCTCGATGAAGAAACAGGAGAGAGTGCAGATGACATTAAAAAATCTCTTCACAGAAATAATGGCAGAAAACTTCCCAAGCAGGGGAAAAGAGCTTGACATACAGATAAGTGAGGCATATAGGACTCCAAATAGCCTTGATCAAAAAAAACTACACATAGGCATATAATTGTTAAGATTCCAGAAACACAACAGAAGAACAAAGTTCTCCAAGCAGTCAGAGAAAAGAAACAAATCACATACAAAGGAAAGCCCATCAGAATCACAGCAGACTTCTCAACACAAACCATCAAGGCAAGAAAAGCTTGGAGTGACATATTCCAAGCCCTAAAAGAAAACAGCCTCCAACCCAGATTGATGTACCCTGCAAAACTATCTTTCAAAATGGATGGAGAAATAAGATCCTTTCATGACAAAGAGCACCTTAGGAACTTCATGAATACCAAACCAGCACTCCAAAGAAGTTTACACAATAGCCTAGGAACCGACATTGAGGATCACAACCCCAGGAAGCAAAGCAGAATGAACCCATCTGGCATGACAAGAAATTAAATGTAAAGGGGGAGAACCCAACAAAAAGAAAAAGTCATGGCAATGACAAGTCAATACGTTTCAGTTATAACCATCAACGTTAATGGTCTCAATTCACCAATCAAAAGTGAAATTTCAGGAGGGACACCTAAAACTGCTAGCATTTTCAGGCCAGCCTCTTAGCGGAGGAGAGGATGTGTGTACTTCTGTGTATAAAAAACAACAACGCATGAGTCCTGAGACCCCTCCCAGGGTAGAGATGAGTAAACAGAGGCTCATCCTAGGACCCCAGATCCATTTATGAGGTCACAGAGAATGTTCCCCAGGTTTCTGTTGAAATGGCCCAGGAGGGGGTCAGGTCGAGCTTCCTTATCCATGTGAGGCTGAATGGCTGTGTTTACTGCCTCCCATAGAAGGTCCTGTAGCCCACGCTTCCTGGCATCTGACCAGGGCCACATGGACGCCTGGGCCAGGAGTTACAATGAGGCGAATGGCAGGACTGAAGTGACACAGTGTCCATGTCCCTTTTCTGATGTTCGCCCCAGCATGTTCACAGTAGCCTTGCCCCTGGCCAAGGTGGAAGCTGCTCAGAGAGGATGTGGATGTTGAGGACATGGGGCCCAGATTCCTTTGGGAGCAGGACCCTGGCCCACTGTTTACCAGGCCCTGCAGGGAGACGGTGAAGGTGTTATCTGTCCCCGAGGGTCCTCTCTCTCCTCCTGTGGCCTCAGGGAAGAGCTCCCTCCTCACACACACACCCTGGGCCTGAGCTGGCACCTGTTGCTCTTGTGGCTCCCACTGTCTGTCACAGGCACGTGGCACACAGGCCCCAGTCGCAGCTCCAGCCCGATGTCCTGTACGCAGCTCTGTTTGGACAGTGCCCAGCAGCTGGCACAAAGCATGAGGCTCTGCCTGACCACAGTTTGTGCTGCCTTGGCCCCAGCTAACCTTGTGTTATCTGAAACACAAACAGCTCTGTCACAGGCCTCTACCCCAAGAGGACAGGACAGGACTCTGGAGGCCGTGGACCATCACTGGGCACTGCCTTTCTCCCCCTGCCAGCCTTATCATGGGTGGGACTGTGACAGGACCCCAGGCTGCTCACAGCCTCCCAGCTCCTGCTCCTGCCCGGAATGAACTTTGCTCCTGACCCCGACCTCCCACCCCGCACACTCAGACTGAGGACCTAGGATGGGAGTTTCTCCGCGTACTCACAGTGGCGCCCGGGCCTAACTGGACCTGTCCTGGACTCGGTTGCTCTGACTGCCTGGTGACCAGGCCCAGAGAGACCTGCCCTGGGCTCCCTCTCATCTCAGGGCCCGTGGCAGTTGGGTCTGGACTTAGTCATCCATCCTCTCACTCGGTCCCAAATGCTTTCCTTCTGCGTGGTCCTCAGGCTGAGGCCTCGAGACCTGGGAAAGCAGCACAGCATGTTCCCTGCTGGCTGTCCCCAGCCAAGTGACTCTTAGGCAGCTGTCTCTAGACTGTGATGCCCGCTGACTCTACGGTTCCAAGTTCTGTTTAGACCTGTCAACAAGGAAGCGAGGGCATATGCTGGGGTCAATAAGCTGAGCCCCCCACCTCTGATACGAAGACCCTACTTCCCCTTCCTGTTTTTCTTTTTTTCTTACTGTGACATAACAATCTACTACTTTGTTTCATGTATATATCATTCTCGAAGTATTTTATAGTCATGGAGTTTTTTAACAATTAAATTTTTGGTACATTTTACGTATACGTGATGATCCCATTTACCGCAGGGAATTTGTACCTGTACATGATATATCTTGTGATTCCTTTTTTCCCCAATCCCCTTCCCTCCCTTCAACCCTTCTTTCCCTTTTTCTTTATAAATTTTGGTTTCCATTTTTTCCTTCGATTCTCTTTTATTCTTGTCTCTTCCTTCCTTTCCCCCTTTCCTCTGTCCCCCTTCCCATTTGAACACTTGTTTCCTACTTCCCAACATCTGTTATACACTTTGGACTTTATTTACCCTTTGGTTTCTCACAGCACAGAAACAATGCAATATTTAAACATTTGTGTCAGATTTATTTCACTTAAGACTATGGTCTCAAGAGGCATCCATTTACCTAGAAAGGCCTCAAGTTTACCTTTTTCTGGCTGCGTTGCACTCCATTGTATAAGAAGAGCACCTCATGTTCTTTATCCATTCATCCATTGATGGGCATTTGGGTTGTTTCCATAATTTAGCTATTACACATTGTGCTGCTGCTCTAAACATGGTTGTGCATTTATTGCTCCAGTATAAAGCTTTTAAGTATTTTGGGAAGATATCCCCTATCCTTTTAGTAGAAGAAATCAGTGTGCTCCTTAAAAATAGCAATGAAGAACTAGAAAAGCTGTCTGTAATGTTAGCGTTTGATGAATCTGAAATTTTATGGCAACAAACATGTAGATGCCTCAGATGCAGCAGGCACAGAGGGAAGTGTGATTTTCCATCCAAAGGATTCCTTCTCTCTCAAGACGCTGTGCTCAGGGTCATCACTTTGAGATCTGTCAGGTTTTAGGAGGATTTTCTTTCCTGGTTCCTTCGGTTTCATTTTAATTCCAATAGGGACCAAGGAGATGTTCCAAAAAAGGCCACAGTAATTTTTCTTAATGGATCAAAATGTTTCAAATTATAACCCCTGGGTGGTCAGGAGTGGAGGATTCATAGCAAGTTGTAACTTTCAGGTGCACATGGATAACAATTCATACACAGATACTGAACTCAATACCAAAATACAGTATTCAGTGCTGCAGATGGTGACTGCAAGGTGCAGTGTTTGTGAGGCTGTGGAGATCATCGCCCCAGTGGTGATGCAGAACATATTCACACATCACTTGGGAACTTCTCTTGTGGCCACTGCTATCCCCTCTGTACTCCCATCCCCAGCTGACCATGTTCTTTGTGTCCCTGGTAGAGAATTTGCCTTTTCTCAAGAGGGGCCTTGTCTGCGCTCCTGCCTGCACCTCTGCTCCAGCAAGGTGCTCCTGGCTGCATCTCTGCTCTAGAGAGATCTCTGCCCTTCAAAGGACACTGTCCCTGCCAGGTAGGGCCCACCCTCCCTGGATCCACTACCCTGAAGCTGTTTGTATAGATGTGGGGTGGGGGTGATGCAGGAGAAGGAAGCCCCAGATTGAGCCAGAGATCCAACAGAGAGTCCGATACCAGCGGCATGACTTGAAGTTCTTTACCTGCTCCAAGACAGTGTTCTCAGCACTTCCATGGTTTGGGAGAAGGAGGTAAAATGGGAAACATAAGCGAAGGTATTTTGCCTCCACAAGGAACTGTGTGAATGTCAAGGAATGTCTTAGTTCTAGTGAACCAGTACTGGGCTGGGAAGCAACACTATCTAACAAAGTCTTCAATCCATATCAGATGTTTAACAAATGGAGTGATTAATTTCCTAAATCCTAGTAAGAGCTACAGCAGAAGAAACAGAGCTCAGCCTTTGTACCCAGCACTCATTACCTCCCACTCCCTGTTAACACCCCCACTGCATATATGGCATGGGCCAGTTCAGGCCTGTCTGAGACTGGTGGTAGTCAGTTCCTTGATTCCGTTATACCATTCATGGGTACCAGGATGCCACACATGGGGAAGAATGCAGCACTTCCCAGCTGTGTTCCATAAAATGTTAGCATCCTGTGGCCTTTTCTCAGCATCCTTTGGGGGCTCATGGTCACCCATATTTGTAAGATGATAAAGTAAATAATTATTTTGGCTGCAGGACATCTCAGAGAGTCCAGGTTATTGTGTATTGTCTCTCTACAAGGGGGGAAAAGAACGCAGGGTTATGCAGGATTTTTTTTTTTTGCCTACAAAACTCTGTCCATAAACCACTTCTCCTCCTCCTCCTCTCCGCCTCCTTTTATTCCTTCTTCTCCTCCTCCTCCTCCTCATCATCAAAGCAGTGTGGACCAATAGAGCTTTCTGTGGTGATGGGAATGTTCTGCATCTATGTGGCTACTATGGTAGCCACCAGCCATACTGGCTGTTGAGCACTTAAAATGTGGCTAATGAGACCGAGCAACTGAATTTTTAGAATTTTATTTCATTTTAATGAGTTCATATTTAAATTTAAATAATCACAAGTGGCTTGGGGCTGCTGCACTGGTCAGCATAGATCTAGAGGAACCCAGTTTGAGAAATACTTGTGTAATGGTGACAGTGTATTGGGTTGTGATCCAGGTAACTGGGGTTCAAATCCTGGCTCTACCATATTAGTTATGGAACCCTAGGCCTGTCATACTATTCTCTTGGCCTCAGTTTTCTCATCTGTAAATGGAAGGGTTAGACTCTGTTCTCAGAGCTTCTGCCAAAGACCCTCCGTGCAACAAATGCCTGAGACTCTGCTGCACCACACTCCCTGTGAGCTCTGATTCATCATTTTCCTGGCTTAACTGCTTTCTGTCCATATAACTGCTTATTCTCCAATGAAACTGCTCCATTTTTTTTTTTTGTACTGAGGACTGGAACCAGGGCCTCCCACATGCCAGGCAAGTGCTCTATTACTGAGTTACATCCCCAACTCTTTTTAAAAATTTATATTTTGAGACAGGGTCTCACAGGTCACTAAATTGCCCTGGCTGGCCTCAAATTGATGTTCTTCCTGCCTCAGCCTCCTGAGTATCTGGAATTATAGGTGTGGACAAGACTATGCTATTCTTGCTGTCTCACATAGAGCCTAACATGGTACCCAGGACATAAGAGATGCCCAGTAAATGCCCACTGATCGACTGAATGAAGGGTTGGCATGTTCTCACACATACCCAACTCTCTCTGGCCCCTCTTAGGACCTGGCTATTGAAACAGAGTTGAAGCCAACTTTCTTTCCCCAAGTCCTCTGAGAGTCCCCAGATCCTTGGGTCTAATTCCAACTTGCCAACCCTTTTTTAAAAATTAATTTTATTGGTACATTTTAAATACACAATATAATGACATTCATCATTGGAAATTTGCACTTTTACATAATCTCTCTTGGTTTTTTCCCCATTCCCCTGCCCCTCCATCCTTCCCTATTTACAAAGACTTTGTTTCCATTTTTTCATTTTCTCAGATTAATTACATTCCCTTCTTTCCTTTCCCCTACCCCTCCCACTTCCCCATCCCCTTTGGCCCTTTTCTTCCTATTTCACATTATCTATTATACCTTTTGGTCCTTATTTACACTTTCAATTTCTCACACTAGAGACACTATTTGGCATTTACACATGTGTGCCCTATTTATTGCACTTAAGATATCGCGTCAATGTGCATCCATTTAGCTATAAATGTCTCTAATTTCTCATTTTTTATGGCTGAGTAGTACTCCATTTTATTTTAAAAAACCCACATTTTCTTTATCCAATCTCCAGTTGATGGGCAATTGGGCTGCTTCCAAATTTTACCTATTACAAATTGTGCTGCTATGCACATGGGTGCACATATATCACTGTGGTAGGATTCTTTTAATTCTTTGGGGAAGATACCCAGCAGGGGAATAGCAGGGTCAAATGGGACTTCCAGTCCTAGTTCTTTGAGCTATCTCCATACTGATTTCCATAGTGGTTGTACATCTACACTCCCACCAGCAGTGGAGCAGGGTTCCTCTTTCCCCACAGTCTGCCAGCATTTGTTATTGGTTGACTTCATGATAGCAGCCATTCTTTCTGGAGTGAGATGGAATCTCAGCATTGTTTTCATTTGCATCCCTCGAATGACCAGTGATGTTGAACATTTTTTCATACGTTTATTTGCTATTTCTACTTCTTTGTCTGAGAAATGTCTGTTCATTTCAGATGCCCAGTTTTTGGATTGGGTCTTTAAATTTGGGAGGTTTGATTTTTTTAAGTTCTTTATAGAGTCTAGGTAGTAGACTTTTGTCTGAGGAACAGCAGGTGAAAATTTTTTCCCACATTGTGGGTTGTCTCTTCACACTGTTGGTGGTTTCCTTGCTGTGCAGAAGCTTTTTAATAAGAAGAGATTTCACTTGTTGATTGTTCGTGCTAGTTCACGGGCAACTGAGGTTTTGTTCATAAAATCTTTTCCTACACCAGTGTCTTCAAGAGTTCTACCTAACCTCTGTTCCAGCCGGTTTAGTGTTTCTGTTTTAATATTTAGATCTTTCATCCATTTTGATTTTAATTTAGTGCATAGTGAGAGATATAGGTCTAGTTTTAGTCTTTGGCAAATTGTCACCCAATTTTTCCAGCACCGTTTATTAAAGAGGCTATCTTTCCTCCAGCAAGGGTGTAAATGCTGTTGGGGTTATTGGGGAAAAGGAACCCTTCTCCACTGTTGGTGGGAGTGTAGACTGGTGCAACCACTGTGGAAATCAGTATGAAGATACCTCAAAAAACTAGGATTAGAGGTTCCATTGTCATGGGAAATAGGAAATATGAATTGTTATATCTCCCGACCTGTTAACAGGATGATGCGCTGAGTTCTTATTCTCTAGAAATCCAATCATGACGGAGGTTACAAGTAGGAAGATATTTCTTGATAGGAAATCTCCTGAGGGGCAGGAGGGGTCCTGTGTGAGTAGCCCAAGGACCCCACTTTACAGAGAAGTTTTATAGGGTGAAATCCACATGGATACAATGTGCCGCACAGCCATGAATATCCAATGAGGTTCCAAGTGTAGTCTCTTAGGTAATGGTGGTCCAATTGGGAAGCAAGTCACGTACCAAGCATAGATGGAAAGAACAAGTGTTCTCCTAGGAGGTGGTGGGTTCAGAGGTCTCTCGTCACCCCCCAGGGTGGTCATTGCCTATCTATACTTCACTAGGCCCAGTTCTTTGAAGAAGTATGTGGGTCTGGTCATCTTGTCTCCATCGTGAGGCCTGGTTTTTAGATGATGTGCAGCTGTGGTGTGTTTCAGGTTTGTCCTGGCCCTCTCGAGGACTTAGCCCTATCTGACTGCCTATAATATTTCTATCTAGCTCATCTATCTATAATACCATTTGACCCAGCTATTGCCCTGCTGGGTATCTTCCCAAAACAATTAAAAGAATCATACCACAGTGATATATGTACACTCATATTCATATTGGCACAGTTTGTAGTAGCTGGAACTTGGAAACAGCCCAATTGTCCATCAACTGGAGAACAAATAAGGAAGGTGTGGGGTTTTTCTTATAAAATGGAATGCTACTCAGCCATAAAAAATCAAAAACTGGAGACATTTATAACTAAATGGATGCACATTGAGGCTATACTCTTAAGTGAAATAAATAGGACACACATGTGTAATTACTGAATAGCTTCTCTGGTGTGAGAAACTGAAAATATATGAGAATAAAATACCACTCTTGAACTCCCTGGGGTTAAAGGATTTTAGTGTGTTTGTGCTTCTGGTCTGACTTCACACTATTAGATTTTATGGGGCTAGATTACAATTTACTATAAATAAAGGGGACTGTGGGGAAAGAGGAACCCTATTTCACTGCTGGTAGGAGTGTAAACTGGTGCAACCACTGTGGAAATCAGTATGGAGATACTTCAAAGAACTAGGACTGGAAGTCCCATTTGACCCAGCTATTCCCCTGCTGGGTATCTCCCCAAAGAGTTAAAAGAATTATACCACAGTGATTTATGTGCCCCCTTGTTCACAGCAGCACAGTTTGTCATAGCTAAAACTTGGAAAGAGCCCAAATGCCCATCAACTGGAGTCTGGATAAAGAAATGTGGTTTTATTATAAAATGGAATACTACTCAGCCATCAAAAATGAGAAATTAGAGACATTTATTGCTAAATGGATGCACATTGAGGCGATACTCTTAAGTGAAATAAATAGGACACACATGTGTAAATACCAAATAGTTTCTCTAGTGTGAGAAACTGAAAGTGTCAATAGGGACTAAAAGGTATAATAGATCATGTGAAATAGGAAGAAAAGGGGCAAAGGGGAAGGGGAAGTGGGAGGGGTAGAGGAAAGGAAAGAAGGGAATGGAATTAATAAGAGAAAATGAAAAAAAGGAAACAAAGTCTTTGTAAATAGGGAGGGATGGAGGGGTTGAAAGGAGGGCAGGGCAAGGGGGAAAAATAAGAACCAAGAGAGTATGTAAAGGTGCATATCTCCAACGATGAATGTCATTATGTTGTACATCTAAAATGTACCAATAAAAGGATATCCAAAAAAAACCCAACAAAACACTAGTCACAATCCACTAATTTGATTTCATGACCCACAGCTACAAAAATGGTGACTCCAACTACTTCCCTTCAACATCTTTAAAGAGGATGATCTATTTCTAAGTTTTTCTTGCTATCACAGCATACTACTTCAGTGAGTAACTCTGAACTTGGCTTTTAATATTCATGTAACTGTGGTACTACATCATATTCAACTCAATATATTTTATTATCATCTTAAAAAATACCCATATTTATATGGTAGTCTCTGAGTTAATCAAGAAAAGTGCTGTTACTAAACCTGAGGTATTAAATGAAGTCTATGAACAGGACTAAGGCTTTTCCTCTTTGTAATGGCAAAGTGCCCCATGATTCAAGACTGAGTCACTCTAACCACAAATGGAATATTAACATGCTCTTAAGATATCAACAGTTGGCCTCTCGGTTCAGTAAAAAAAGCACTGGCATTATTAAATTCTCTACCCACAAACAAGACACCGGCTGGGAAATTCCATTCCTGCAAAAGAAACATTTGCCAATGAATGTCTAAGGGAAAAAGTGAATTGTGGAATTAAAAGCTCATATACAACAGCACCCAGAATTTCTGTTTACTAAATGAGGTACTAAAGACTGGGATGGTAAAAAGCAAGTAAAAAGACAACATCTCTAATTCACATAACTTAAAATCAAATCAAGAAAGGGGCTTAAAGGAAAAAACACAAGAAGATAAAGATTAAGAACACCTGATGCTTACATCTGCACTGTCACTACTGGGCCTAGATGTCTCTCCACTGCTCCAGTCAGTCTTGCCCAGTCCATCTCCAGGATCTGCTTCTGCCTCAATTACAGTTAGGGTATCACCAAAAGGTCTGGAGGGTGGAACTACAGCTCCATCCTAAAACAAGGACACACATGGGGGACGGACACACACACACACACACACACACACACACACACACACACACACACACACACACACACACACACACACACACACACACACACACACACACACACACACACACACACACACACACGGCGGGGGGGGGGGGGAGAAGGGAATGTTCATTACTGACCACATACAGAAATACAGTGAAACTGTGTTTTACCTGGGGACTGCTAAAAGTTGGATACTATGGTGTGATTAAGAATGCTTAAAAAGTTTTACAGTAAAAAGCATAAATAACTACTAATTCTATGATTCTAAAATGGTATGATCATAAAGACAGGGAAAGTGATATTTTAGTAGAGAGTAAAAGTTCCAACTTCAAAATATAGCCCCCCCCCAAAATCTGTTAATTCATATAATTTACATTATTTGTCCATTAGTAGAGATCATTACAATATAACTTCTGGTTAACTGCCTTCCAATGCTTCTGAGTTTCAATAAGTTGCCAATTGTGGGATACAATGCTACAACATAAATTACTGTAAGCTTTCAGATCAGCAAGCACAGTTTTACTGTTTAAGTAGGATAAAAGTATTATCTTTGTTCAATAACAACCATGTAAAACTGTCAATGCTATGGAAGCATACTGCTCAAAATGTGACATAACCAAGACTGAAAATAATTTTTTTTAATGTGCAATGAAAAGCACACTAAACCAGGAAGTCAGAAGACCTTACACAATTCATAACCTTGAATGTGTAATTTAATTAGTTTTGGCCCTAGTTTTCTTAAATACAACATCATTTTTTAACTTAAAAAATGAACACATTACGCTAGATGATCTCAAAGAATCCTTTTAGTTCTATGAATTATGTGGCTTTCCTCTCAGATTTAATTCAAGAATAATGCTAAATCATCAGGCTTTACCCATTTTAAATATATACACAATTTGTCCACTTTCCCTGAAGATACAGTATAGAAAACTTTATATATTCTAAATATGAATACTATAGAATATGTCTGATTGTATATAAATGCTGAGAGTATTATCTCTATAATTTATACCTCCATAACAAATTCTATTGAAATCCACTTTTAAATTACAATAAAAATGTAGTCATTAAGGTACAAATGTGCTTTAAAATCCTCAGAATGGGTTTTAATTCCAGTTCTATTCCTTCTGAGCTACAGGACCTCAGCTAAATTGCTTAATCTGAGTTTCTCTGTACATGCAGAATCCGAGAAAACAATAATACCTCAGCTCAGAGGTTTTGCATATTAAATATAAGAATGTTTATCCATACACTTAGCACAATGCTTGCTATTTTGTAAAACAGTACATTTCTACTTAAAAATATTACTTAACTTCCATTCTGTTTTAAGATGGCAAATGAGACAAAAACTACATTCATCTGAATACATTCCTGGAGTTTGTTACATCAAAGTAAAGCACTCAATTGCTTTCAAAATTATAATGGAATAGGGGCTGGGGATTTAGCTCAGTGGCACTGTGCCTGCCTCAAAAGCTCAAGGTCCTGAGTTGGATCCCTGGTACCAAAAAACAAACAAACAAACAAAATTACGATGGAATAAAGAAAAGTGAGTGATTTCAGCAAGCAACAATTAGAAGCCCATAATTGATTTTGTTAATCACTAGTTCTATAACATCTACACAGGACATGCTGTCCTACACTAGAAAAATCACTTTGAAAAGACAACTTCAACATTCTCTGACACATTCCCAGAAGAAAATTTTCCTGCAAAAAGTTGGGTAGCATTTTTCATAGTGATGCTACCTGAGCAGAGCCTGTGGCTTTGGATAACTGCTCTTGCAGCTGAGGAATGTGTTTCTTGGCCTCTTGGATCTCTTTTAGCAATCTTTGGGCAGGTGTTCGGTTGTAATCTTCCTGCAATAACTGGAAAGTTATAAAAATATTTTGAGAATTAATTACTTATAGCATGAAAATATAGAAAAAGTCCATTATTAATCAATAAAGTAGTCGGTGGCACTGATTACAATTCTACTTGATTGTGATTATGATAAACACCAACTCAAATATGCCCACTCACGTTTTTATTGTTCTGTCAACAGCCCCATTTCTAATTTAGTACCTGTAGCCGTTCCTGTTCTTTATGTAACATTTTTCTCAGAATTTCTACTTTCTGGTTATGAACCACGTTGTTTTCCTCCTAGAAAAGGATAAAAAACAATCAATACAGGGAAATTAAAGTTAAACAGAGAAAACAAAGTAGACAATGTTCTATCTCAGCTCCAACTATCAATACCTTTTAGGATTTTCTTTATTCCTGGCAGTTATGAAGACAGGCTTTCAGGTAAAATACTTAAAAAGATAAATGGCTATGGGGGCATTTCTATTTCACTTTTATTACACTGAGTTCAAGAGAACACTAAATATTCATATTAGTTAGAGATCTAAAATTGCTGTAAGTCCAAGAATAATATCTTACAGTTTCCTTTTTTGAATCTTTATCATAATCCTCATGCAGAGCTCAAACTCCCAGTGTCTCTTACCTGAAAAATGAAGACAACTCCCTAACTCATCTCTCCTTATTTCACAACCCTGTAATATTTTACCAATTTACTCTTCCTATACTCATGTTATAATCATGTTATTCTCTTGCTCCAAAGAATGTTTAGTGGATTTCTAAGCTTATCCTGCTACATGTAAATTAGAAAGGTAGTTATAAAAAATATATGGGGAATCTATTATTTTTGAAGCTCATCTCTTACTAGGTACCTCTGTAACGGGTACAAACCAAATAAAAGTAATAGCTACTACTAAAAATATTTGGTTTCTTCTTGGGTCTTTATTTATTCTGCTTCTGTTACTTGTGCTGCTTTGCTCTCCATCATTATCATTTACAATGGTACCTCGGTTTACGAACTTAATTG
Organism: Heterocephalus glaber; assembly: GCF_053883595.1. Classification (NCBI taxonomy): domain Eukaryota; kingdom Metazoa; phylum Chordata; class Mammalia; order Rodentia; family Bathyergidae; genus Heterocephalus; species Heterocephalus glaber. The sequence goes on along the minus strand of NW_028258294.1, from coordinate 36,203,063 downwards.
GTTTTATGGTTTTGGGGAACATGGCTACATTTGTGTTTGCGAGGCGAAGATGGTCATGGTTGTGTTTGTCACCTGATGTGTAGTTTACAAATAGAAGCAAAATTTTGACTTATGCTTTTGTGAACTGAATTGTTTGCAAACAGAAGCATTCATGAACAGAGATATTACTTGTATAGTACTTGAATGTTATGTCTTCTGAGGTTCAATTCAAATAATACTTTTCCATGAAGGCAATCCTCATTACAACTGTATGTACTTTATTTCCTCTTTTGAATACTCACAGAACTTAATGCTTTTCCCCCATAATGTCTACAATCTGCCTTTTGTATTACACTTACCTATATAGTATGTACTATAGTTATTTATATATTTTTGATTCAAACTCAATCAGCAAAGATTTATTATATAATCAAGCACTAGAAACACTAAGAAAATAAATAAAACACCTCTGTCCTCTTTTTTGGGGGGGTATCGGGGATCAAACTCATGACCTTGTGCTTGCGAGGCAGGTGGAGGAACCACTGAGCTAAATCCCTGGCCCCTCTGTCCTCTTAAAGAATACATACTAAGATGACTAAAGACTTCAAACATAGGGTATCTTAATTTTATTTTTGTGGGTGGCACGCTGTTTTGTTCCTGGTAGGTGTACATGACAATACAGTGTAGTCATTCCAAATTACTACATAATTTGTCTACTACGAAGTTATTTTCTAGAATCTTGAATTTGTTTATCAATTCAATACTTTAATATTCTTTTCCTTTTTTGATGGGGTTGGGGTAACACTGGGAATTAAATCCAGGGTCTTATTGAGTTAAATCCCCAGTTCCTTTTAAATTTTATTCATTTTGAGACAGAGACTGTTTAAGTTGCTAAGTTACATAGGCTGGGTTCAAACTTTCACTCCTCCTACATCAGTCTCCCAGGGTGCTGGGATTACAGGTGTGTGCCACTACACCTGGCTCTTCAAAACTCTTAATATGAAGCAAATATATCCTTATATAACCAAGTATTTACTAACAAACTTTTCCTGGCCTTACCCCCATAAGCACAGGACTGGTGATTCTTTCCATATTCCCAGATGCTCCAGGTGAATGAGGGGATGTCATGATGGGAGACATATGTCCAATGGCTGATGGCTCTACTTCAGAATCAGCAAGTGGAATCTGGGGCGACCCAGGTGGGCGTCCCTGAACAGTGAGAGCTACATAGGAACCAGCTTGGGGTGAAGAGATGGTAAAAAAGAAAGGGATAGAAAGATAACACTGTCAAGGAACTTAATATAGCATTTTGCTACTGAATCTAGCACCTCTAAAATATTATGTGAGAAATTCTTATCATCTGCTAATTATTTCTCCACAGAAAAAGAAAACATTATGTTATCTTTTTCATAGCTGTCTAAAAAATCAAAAAGAACAATGCCACAACACTTTTAGATAGCAAAGTACTACTCACAGGATTAGATATTACTTAAAAGCAACAAAATTTGACCCCAAGAATATATTTTCTTAATTTAGAGATGGTTAACATCAATCACCTACTAATAGGTATGGTTCAAGTAATTTCTAAAATGTAAATTTTAAAATCATTATATTTTAGGATGTACTAATTAGGCAGGGTTTATTTAACATTCTGAAAAACAACAATACAATTTGCAATTAACTTTACAAAATAAATATGACTAAAAATATATTCCATAAAAAGAAGAAAAAGCAATTAAGTAGCAAATTTTGTTTGTTTTTTGTTTTGAGACAGGGTCTCACTATGGGTTCAGGCTGGCCTTGAACTCACTATGTAGCCCAGGCTGCTCTCGAACTCTCAGGGATCCTCCTATCTCAGCCTCCCAAATGTTAGGATTACAGGCATGCACCACCACACCTGGCCCAGTAAATAGTAAATTTTAATTGAAAAATCTAGAAAAGTGAACAGAAATTCACTAGACATATTACAGGAGGGGAAAAATCTAGACAGCAAAATTTAACATAATCAGAAAAACTCAACAATAAACATTCATTATCTTGCACCAAAAAATGAGATGTTCCAAATAAATGACTTCAAAATAACTGATCTTTAAATGAAACTTTTTTCTTAGACTTTTCAATAGAACGTTTAAATGTATTTCACACTTGTTTCCCAATTTAAGCCTCCCATAGAAATCATTATCAATAACTGAGCAGATATTAAGTATAAATACTTTCTAAGGCTTTTCAGTCTTACTGCTCTGTCAAAAAGTCATATCTTACTTGCCTATATGATTGCCCTAATAGCTTCCTAGCTCTTCCCTTCCCTTCTTTAGCTTTTTCTAAAATGCAGCAATTTGAAATCACATGTGTGATGTGTAGAATAGTATTAAAAAGTAAGCCATGAGAAAGTTATTTTAAGTGAACTACACAGGTTTCAGGCATGTCAAGTTTATATCTGTTTTGGATACTCAAGAATGTTTTATATTTAAATTTTTAGCTATGCCCTCGCTTCTGGACAAGTGATCTACGGCTATAATGCTAAGATATAATTTTTAAATAAAAATTTATATTGGAATAAACAAAAATATCTGGAAAGCTAAAGAGATATTCTTACTTCTTATAAACTACAACCGACAACGGGGATTACTTCTTAATATAAACCATCATATTTATGTAGCATGCAAAAATACATTAAGTCACAATCTCCTTAGTTATCCAGATTTATTCAGATATGGAAGCTAACTCTGATCACTGTATTTCTTTTAAAATGTGCTAAAGTTAATAACTATGATCGAAATGACCATTTAGAACACTGATACCCTAATGAAAAGCCAAAGGAGTTCAGTGTTTCTTAACCTAAACTATAAGGTCAAGAAAGAATTTAAATTTACTGAATTTATTCTAGAGATGTCTGTCTACTCAGCTGGGTGTGGTAGCACACACCTACAATCCCAGCACTTGGGGGTGCTGAGGCAGGTGGATTGCCATGAGTTCAAAGACAGCTTGCACTACAGAGTTCAAGACCAGCCTGGACTACACAGCAAGACCCTATCTCAAAAAACTTAAAAAAAAAAAAAAAAAGAAAAAGACATCTGTCTACTTGATTAAATAAAATAGAATTAAGTAAAATATTAGTGACTCTGCTTGGCCACAAATAATTAAATTTTAGTTCTAATTTACAATGAAAGAATCTGAGGCAAAAGATCATAAATTCTTTTTTACTGCATTCAATTTATTTTAAACTTTTTTTTTCTTGTGAGACCTAATAACAAATACACAGAGCTCCAATCAAGACAGAACAAAGAAAGAATAGCTATGTTTTAGGTAGAGGACTTTTCCTACTATGTCACTTTTTCTACTTCTGCTATAATGGTGGTGTTATTATCCATGCAATAAGTGAAATAATTAGAAAATGTAAAATCTCTTCTGGGAAGCAGGTGAGGCTAACAGTAACAAAGTGAAACTGAGGCCCAGGGACTGTAAGATATGGTGCTCAGACTTCACTCAACTCCACAATTTCAAATACGCATCCTATCACCACTTTTAAGCAAATATTATAGGATAACTGAACACTCCCTTCTGCCTATGAAGATAGGGAAACTGAGGCCCTGCAGAAGCCTGTTCTGACCACGGCTTAGTGCCAGTGTGGTGAAGCACTCTCCACCTTTGACCCTGAAAAGACAAGAAGTGGCTCTGACTGGTCTGAGCCTCAGTTTCTCCAATGTTGCTTTTGTGCTATAACAATAGAGTCCAGAAATAAACAACATGGCCCACAAAGTCTAAAATATTTGCTATGTGGCCTGTTACAGGAAACGTTTGCTGATCCTTGTTTTAAGGGCATCAGAAAACATTTAAAAATTGAGAAAAACATTCACTTACATTTGATTAGCTTCACCACTTCCAAATGGTTTGAATGAGTCACCAGAGTTCCATTCACCTACAAGAAAATGAAAATAGTGTATGCCTGACATACCCTATTGAAACAATGAATAAACTGACTTTAAGAATTATGATATACAATATAATCTATTATAATACAATAAATAAAGTTACATTAAAATACTTATATGCATTTCCAGCCAGGTGCAGTGGGGGTCTGCCTGTAATTCTAGCACAGAGGAAGGCTGAGGCAGGAAACAACAAGTTTGGTTCCTGCCTGGGCAACTTAGCGAGACCCTGTCTCAAAATAAAAACTAAAGAAGGTCAGGGGATATAGCTCAGTGATAAAGCACTCCTGAGTTCAATTCCCAGTACTACATACACACACACAAAATTTTTTTTTTGGTTCAAAATTCACTTTTATCACTATGCTATAAGTTATATCCAAAAACAAAAAAGGACATAAAGCCTTGATTTAAAGGTAATTACAAAATTCACTTTTATTGCTGTTCTATAAGATTTATTCAGCAACAAAATTAACTTGAACACAAAATAAGGCCTTGACTTACAGGACATTATAACTATTTCCCATGACAAATGATAAAATATGCCACAAAACAGATTACAAATTCTTCACAGTGAAGAACTAGTGTAATTAGGAAAGATACCTTTGCTTTTACCAGTTCACTGATTCGTCAAAATTATACGTTAAAACAATAATGAAAAATAATCAATATTCCGTAATAATACTCAATTTTAGTTTTCCAAACATGGTATAATTTTTACAAAGAAAATTAATCTTCAGACAGCCTAAATGTAAAGCGGTGAAGGGAGGGCAGGGAATGGGGAAAAAATAAGAACCAAGAAACATCATGTAAAGGTACAAGTTCCCAATGATAAATGTAAATGTATTATATACCTAAAATGTACCAATAAAAGAATTTAAGGGGGGAAAAAAAAAAGAATGTGACTCAAAGTCTTAATTAAACTAAACTAAGGTAAAAATATCAAACAGATTTAACATTAATATTTCTGATACAAATAATACTAATGTAACATTCAAATATATGTGTATAGGGGATTTAGCTCAGTGGTTTCACTGCCTGCTGTGCAAGCTCAAGGACCAGAGTTCAGACCCCAGTGCAGAAAAAAAAAATCTCTGACTGTGGCCTACTTGAAATCCAGTCAGGCTTGGCTATTCAAATATATGTGTATAAAATACACTAAAAAAAATATACTCATCATGCTCCCCAGAGATGTCACTATTGTAACTATGACGTTTAATCTTTTTTTTTTTTTTGGTACCGGGGATCGAACTTGGATGCTTCCACTTGCAAGGCAGGCGGCAGAACCACTGAGCTAAATCCCCGGCCCTATGATGTTTAATCTTAAGAGATCCTTTCTAGCATGCAAATACCAGACTGACACATACACATACATATCATAAGTGCCTTTTTTGCACTGTTTTCTGCCTACCTTCACTATAGGTACACACAGGCCTAATCCATTCTTCCTATAGGCTGCAGCTGAAATACAATTTCTCTTATCCTCAGTCTATGCACATTCAGATTATTTACACGTTTTCAGCATGATAAAGCCAAAATGTATTTTCCTGTATACCTGTACACATACCATTTCCCATTTCTATGCTTATTTCCTTGAATAAGTTCCTAATAGTGAAATTTCTAGTCAAAGATGAGATGTTTTCCTAAAGGCTCTTGACATGTACTCATAAATTTCTATCCAAATAGATTTTACCTAATTTATACTCAAACTTGTAAGAGGAGCCATTCTATTATACCCATACTATGCCAAGTGTGTATTATCAATCTTTTAATTTCCGAGTAAAAAAATATACAGAGTCTGCCCCAAAAACTGTGTACACCCTTCAAGCAAAGAAAAATAGTATGATGTTTTTGTAATAGATGATACCCTCATATGGGGAACTATAGAGGATGTCAAATATCACAGAAAAACCTCTATACTGCCACGCTTTACAGAAGATATTGAAAATGCATGTGCAGCAATTTCAATGACCAAGGTTATTCAAGCAGCAGTTTTCTGTACTAACAAATGTCTGGAAGCTAATGGCCACTACTTTGAGAAACTTTTGTAATTGTGGAGACCAAAGGTAACTTGTACAATCTCACAATGTCTCAATAAATTTAGTATTAAAATATTTATACAAGATTTTATTTTCCTGAAGTGTATATACATGTTTTCGGCAGACTCTATTTTTCACTTATTATTTTAACTTCTACTTCTTTTATTACCACTGAGATTGGACATATCCTCATTAATTGTTATTTACTTCAATTACTATAGCCTTTGCCTGATAAAAATCTTCACTTTTCTATTAGAATTATTATTTTCTTAGTAATAAAAAAGTTCTCTTTCAATTAAGGATATCACACTCTATAAAGCATTCAAATATTTTTAAAAATTATTTTTGTAAAATATGTTCCTAATATCTTTTCCAATATAATAGTTTGATTTTAGATAATTAAGTTAGTCAACTGTTTCAAGAATAAGTACTAGTCAGTCCATTCTTTCTCTACAAAGAATTCAAGGCCTGTTTCTAGACTATAATGTTCTATGACCAAGGTATATCTACAGTAGTGTCACATACTTAAAATGAGTCCATACCACCTCCTCTCATACATATCCATATACATAATACAATTTTTTCTTCACCATGTATTTTTATTTTTACAGTGATGAGGACTGAATTCAGGGCCTCACACATTTCAGGCAAGTGCTCTACCACTGAGCTATACTCCCAGCCCTCTCCAGTCTTGTATCTTTGTAAAGTTCATCTATAAGAACAATCAGTTTGACAAGTAACAATACACTATCACAACTCTGTATGTATATTTTGATGATAATTTCTTGCTAACAGATTAGTGTGGAAAGAAATGGTCCTTGTAACAGTGATTTATTCTTCTACCCAAGAGCATATATAACTCCATTTATTCAAACCTTTTATATCCTTCAGTGAAGGGTAACATTAACTTAAAATGAAGTAAATTTTTATACTCAACTGATCCACATGTAACGTGCTGCTTTTCACAAAACTCCAAGTTTAAAAAATATACCTAATAAGGGCAAGGGATTTAGCTCAGTGGTTTAGCTGCCTGCTATGCAAGAACAAGGACCCGAGTTCGATCTCCAGTACAAAAAAAAAAAAAAAGCTAATATGCATTGTTTTTTAATCCTGTGATGAATTCCTAAATAGTCTTTTCCTTACCTTGATGATTCGATCACCCGTCTGTACTCCAGCCCGCATGGCTGCTCCATCTGTGTAAGACATTAATTACTTTAAATACGCTTCCTTTACATTCACTGATAATTTTCTCAAAAGAGATATAGTGTAACAAAGCAGTTGAAAACATGGGCTGTTAAGTCAGACATACTAGTTTCAAATCCTGCCTCTGCCACTCACTATTTGTATTATGTTGACTTATGTTTTATGTTGATTTATGTTTTATGTTTTACTCTGGGCCTCAATGACACCTATAAAATGGGAAATAAAAAAATATCTAGCTCAAATTATAGCACCCAACATTAAGGAAGTATTGAATATATGGTAACAGCAAAAGATACTACTGTTTTGGGAAAAGAATTTCTATTTTTGAGCCTATAATCATCTTTTTAATCTGTCCCTACCAAAATACTGCTGGTGCTGTGAAGAAATGAAATTCTAGAAATATCTGTAAGTGATGACATATAAAGTATCATGACCAAGGAATCATGATTTCTAAAACTAAGAACTGTAAAAAGACAATCAACTAGGGGCTGGGGATTTAGCTCAGTGGTTTGGTCACCTACCTTGCAAGCACAATGTCCCGAGTTCGATCCCCAGTACCAAAAAAAAAGACAATCAACTAGAGTACTAGAGTATCTTCATTCCTATAATACCACAGACAAATCTAGTCCCTATGACCTGCAATCTGTATAATTATTCCATTCTAAGCAATAGACTCTAAACTTTCCTACTTTTACTCTATTTGCTTCCAAGTGGAAAACTGTTTTTAAAAATGCCTTGCCTTCTTTGACAGACTGTACGAAGACTGGATTGTCTCCACTGACTGTCAGCCCAAATCCATTGTCATCTTTCTGGATGATCACACAACGCTGAACAAGACCTGCACAAGAACCACAGAGTAAAGAGAAGGAAGAGAAAATAGAAAAAGATAATGATTAAATATTAAAAATAAACTGTTTTCTACCTGGAGAAACACAAGATAGCTCATTAAACCCACATATATAAAAAAAAAGCACTGAATAAAACCAAAGAATATTATAGAGTCTTATAAATTGGATTCTCATGGGGAAAGAGGTAGCATAGAATTGCTCCAAGATTAAAAACAGCTGTGGCAAACTATAACTGCTTAAGTATTAGAGATGAGACAGTTAAAAGGAAAGCCTATTCACATTTATGCTATGTATTTGTAATATAAAATCCTTCCCCTCTGACTTGTGTTCTAATTGGTATTTAACCCAAGAAAATCAAACATTTTGAGACAGTAGGCTGGAAGCCTATGGAAACATCAACCCTAAACTCAGGAAAAGACTATACAAAGAAAGGAGGGTTTGCAGAGACCTGAGGCTATTCTTCCAAAAGGGAAAGAGAAAGGGAAGAGTTCAAAGGAAGAAAAACTGGCTCAAAGAAAAAATAAACAGGAAGCAGGAAAAGGATGAAAAGGGAAAGAAAGATCTGTGAGTTCAACTAATTCTTCATATATAGTACCTACCTGATTCCCACAAGAGAATATGTTTTCCTTTTAGTAAAACAGCAAATGAAAACTGTCTAGGCAATGAGAGAAACAGGACTATAGTCAAAGGAAAAGGAATGACCCAGAGTAGAACCTTAATCAGTTTTGTTTTATCACAGATCAGATCTAAAGGCCCTTAACTCGGTCTTGGCCAGACTTAAGGTATATCTTCAGCTTTGCAGAAAACAAACATTCACCCAAATCAAAACATGTAATGTGTAAAATAACACAGAACTAGATGATTAACAAAGAAAAACTTCTGAATAATTTTATACAAAGAACCACAATCTTTTGAATAAGTATGGTGCACAAAGGATGCTATTGTTTGGATCTAGAAAGCTCCCCCAAAACCTCACATCTTCAGAGGTGGGGCTTTTGGAAGGTGATTGGATCATGGGGGACTAATCCACTAATGAGTTCAGAACTAACTGTGCTGTGAGGAGGTGGGGCCTGGTCAGAAGAGGCAGGACACTGGAAGAGTGACCCTCTGCTTCCTGGCTGCCATGGGATGAGCAGGTGTCCTCCACCCAGGTCCTTCCACCATATAATTTCTGCATTGGAGCCAGCCAACTAAGGATTGAAACTTCTAAAAGCTGGGAGCCAAAATAAGTTTCGCCTTATTTCAGTTGGGAGTGTTGGGTATTTTGTCTCAGCAATAAGAAAGTGACTAGACAAAGGGTATGTTTAGGACTGTACATTAATGATATATTCTTAACATTCTATATTCTTGCTAATAATGATATGTCATGAGTATGTAAACCTACTGAAGACAAAAGACAGGAGTAACTGGATCTCCATTTAGAAAACATGAAACTTGAACTAAGACTCTACACAAAAGGTAACTTAAAACAGATCATGGCCTAAATATTAAAAAAATAAAACTTTTCAAAAGCAGATATAGTAGGGCCGGGGATTTAGCTCAGTGCTTACATCGCCTCCCTCCCAAGCGCAAGGACCTGAGTTGGATCCCCAGTACCAAAAAACAAACAAACAAACAAAAGCAAATATAGGAGAAAATCTTCAAGATATTAGGATAGGCACAGATCTCATAGGACGCAAAAATGCATCAAATATAAAAGGAAAAAAAACAGGTAAACTAGACTCAAAATTGGAAACATCTGTTCTTCTAAAGATACTACTTAGAAAATAAAAAGGCAAGCCACAGCCTGGGAGACAATATTCACAGTATAATACAAATATCAGAGAAAGGATGTGTACTGGATTATATTTTTTAAAAAATAAATCTACAATTCAATAATGAAAGATCAATCTTAAAATGAGTAAAAGATTTAAATAAACATATTAGAAAGATATACCAGTGGCCAATAAGCACATGCAAAGGTGCTTTACATCTGCAACCATTAGGAAAAATGTAAATTAAAACCACAATGAAAGTACATTAACCAGAAGAGCTAAAAATAAAAAGACTGATAATACTACGTGTTGCCAAGGATATGGAGAAACTGGAACTCCCTTATCATTGGTGGGTATATACAACTGTGTGGGAAAACAAATGGGAAACTTCTTATGAAAGTAAGCATGTACTTACACATGACCTAGCAATTTCACTTCCAAGTGAAGGAAATTTCATATCTACATAAAGTACAAATGTTCACAGACGTTTTGTTCATAAAAACCAAAACCTAAGAACAACTCAACCATTAACAGATGAACAATTGTGCTGTATCTCTACAATGAAATACTGCCAAGAAAAGAGGGGAAAAAAGACTATTTATACACAGTCAACTACTCAACAAACATGGATGAATCAGAAAAGCCAGATGCAGAAAAAGATGATTCCAAGATAGAAGAGGAAAAACTAAGTGACAGCTATAAAAACTACAGTGATTGCCTAGAGGAAAAGTAGGAATGACTGAAAGAGAAATAAAGTAACTTTCTGAGGTAATGGAGGTTTTCTATGTCTTAATGAAGGTATATTCTCTTTTTTTTTTTTTTGGTACTGGGCATTGAACTCAGGCTAAATCCCAGGCCTGGTATATTCATTTCTCAAGACTTGGCATCATATCTTGAAATGAACACATGTTATTTTTAAGTTTTACTTGAATAAAAGTTGTTTTCGACAATTAAAAAAAATTACTCCTTAATTCTAGAGCCTATGAATACTAAGCACACTTGTTTTCACACATCAGCATTCCCACAAAAACAGTAAATTATAATTGAGGTAACAGGGAAATAACAGAATTCAACCTTTTTAATCTGTTTAATGTTGCTTTCTTCAAGTAATAAAACCATAAACAGGATAAATAAGAATACATAAAATTAAAAAGCATTCTTTATAAATTTCTAGTACATAATCGGAATCAGAGAACCTCAAAACAGAATAACCGCAACACTTTAATCTTTTGTAGCTCAGTAGCAAGCACAAGGCTCTGAGTTCAATTCCTAGTACCAAAAAATAAAAATAAAATAATCTTTTGACATCCATGCTTGCTGTGAGAAACATGAATATCTCATGACTTCCTTCACAGTTATTTGAAATTTCAAAGTAAATTGTGACATTAAAAATTAAAGCAATTATAATACTGAATATAACTTTTTTTCATATTATTATCTATGCTTCCTAGTTCTCCCACCCCATTTACACAAGAGCTGAAAATCAGAGAACTAAAGATCTCTAACACTGGTGGTAGTTGTGCTAAGTGACTACGCTTAGGTACATCTTTTTTCAGGTGCCTGTACAGAAAGGCTGCCTATAAGAGATGAAGGAAAAGGGTAGTTGGAGTTAAAGAATTTGCTATGTTTGCATACTTCACCAGAACATAATAAAGTGCTTAGTTTAATGCCTGACAAATATTAAGGGTTCATTAATGGTAACTCTTTATTTTATTATGATTGGTAGAGGCTGGGGGTTTCCTTCTTGAAAATTTTTTACTCACCTATCCATGTCACCATTAGAAATCAACTACAAGCACTTTAATGTTAATATACTCCTATCATTAGTGCAAATGTTCCCTAAGAGAATCAATCTCCATTTATGTCTTTGCCTAAGTTTTGTTTTGTTTTGACAAAGAAATTAACTGTGGATGGGGAAGTAAGAGAAAAGGAAAATTTCAAAGAACAGGGCTTCTAGTTTAAGACATCTTTAGAAGATGAAAGACAGCAAGAGGTCCTCAAGAGGCAAATTACACTCTCTTAACAGCTTTTCCCAATATTGTCTTATAGACTCCCACAGCAACCTCAACAAACAGAGAAACAATGATAATACTAATTAAAAATCAGAGTATGGTACAGACAATAAGCCCTATATGTTATAAAAGCAGGGAAGTAGTGCCTTAACTCCCAAAATAGCCATTTTCATATTTTATTAATTTAAAAAAACCCAAAACTATCTTTCATCATTTTAACGTTTTCTGGTTTTTATTATACATATAGTTCAGGGTTTTGTTTTGTTACTAAATGTCTTATGGTATGACAAAGTTTATTAATCATAAGCACCACGTAAATGAGTGTATCTCTGAATGAGTTTTATGAGATCACATAATTACTTGGATATAAGCTATGTTCCCGCAATTTGGGCACAGGCAGAGAAAATATTTAACAAAGATAGCAATAAGGCTTAAACCTTCATGGAATGCACTTATCAAAATGTACTTTAATTCCTCTTTTATATGTATAGCAGTTAAGCTTAATTTGTCAACTTCATTGGTTTGGGAGATGCCTAGAGAATTACTAAACCACACTTCTTGGTGTATCTGGGTGGGTACTATATAGATCCCTGACCCCCTTTTCTCTGGCACTGTTCCCCTGCTCTGCTTCCTGGGTGCCAAGAGCTAAGCATCTTTGCTCTGTCACATCTTTCTGCTATGAGGTTTCTGCCTTGGAGACAGCTGTCCATGTGCTGAATCCTCTGAAACCATGAGCCAAACTAAATGTCCCCTCTTTTAGGTTGTGGGTATCTACTATTGTGTCTCAGAGATGGGAAAACTAATACAGGAAAATGGTACCAGAGAAGTACAGTTGTTTGCTGTGGCTGTGTGTGACCATGTGGTTTAGAAGCCTTTGGAACTAGCTTGTGGGAGGCACTTAGAAAAGTTTGGAAAATTGGGCTAGAAAAGCCCTAGAATGCTATATGGAGAGGTTGATGGCTGATTCTAGTTGGACCTCAAAAGATGAGAATGCCAACAGCAAAGTGGATAGTGAAGACCAGGGTCAGGAGGCTTCAGTTGGGAACAAGGACTTCATTGGCAACTAGATGAAATACCATATATATTACACTCTGGCAAAAAAAAAAAGTCTAACTTTGTCCATGCCCTGAGAATTTTGGGGAGGGTTCAGAGTAAGGGGAGTGGAATAACTGTTCTGGTGGAGGAAATTTCAAGGCAGCCCAACATTCAGGCTGTGCCACTGAGACTACTGGGTGCTTTTAGCCAGTTTATGTGAGAATCAGAGGCAATAAGCAGAAAATTTGAAAATCTTAAATTCTGGCCTAAAAGGAACGAACCATAGATAAAGCTGGGAGCCAAAGGACGTACGGTTGCTGAAGAAATTCATGACACTAAAAAGAAACCCAGTACTTTATATAGAGATAAGAAAAAAGATTGCTTAAAGGCATCTCAGAAATCAGAAAGACCTTACCAACTGCAACCTTGACTGTGCGCAAGTGTCTTTCATTTCAGAAGAGTCCCTGGGATCCCTGCTTGAAAAGGCCCTCTGAAGGAATTGATTCTCCAGGGTCCATTTCACTGTGTTCATTCATCCAGGCATTCGGGAACCCTTGCAGCCATGGTCCAAGGGGGCCTACCTACTATTTGTACTGGGAGCAGACCCTACCATCATTTACATGATGCTGATTTTTCAGGCATGCAGAATGTAATTTGTGGGATCAGGAAAGCTTCTACCCAGATTTCAAAGGAAGCCCTAGGAGGCCAGGCAAGGACTCACTCCCTGAGAAGGCTGTGTGTCAAGGCACAGTAATGAAAACAACAAGGTAGTGTAGACCCAACCTAGTTGGAGATTCCAGGAATGTGGAATGACTACCGAGGAAAGGAGCTGGCCTTGAGAGAAACTAGCCCAAGAAAGGCCCAGTGAGCTACAACTAGCAAAGCCATGAAGTAGGGCTGCTCAAGTGGTTTATACATATTTTACCAATTCACACTTTACCATCTAGATCCTGAATATGGAGCCACCGGACTTTATGTTTGTCCTGCTGGTTTTAGGCCTGCTTTGGTATGACTTTTCTATCCCCCATTCCTCCCTTTTGGAATGAGAATACTGGACCTGGGGATTATGTAATTTGTTTGTTTATACAGGGGTGCACAGCTAAGAATTTGCCTTGGGTCTCAGAAGAGACTTTGACTTCTGAAAAATACTGGAACCCCTGAGACTTTGGGGAAAGAATTATTGTATTTTCAGTTATAAACAACATAGTATTATGTCAGGTAGGATTATTAATTTACCATTGTGTTTATCTGAAGATTAATTGTGGTTTAAGGAGATGTGTTTGGGTATCACACTGACAAAGAGTGAGATGTGAAAGTTCAGCTTGTCAAACTGATTCGCTTAAGTGCACTTCTGGGTGGGGTGTGAATAGGCAGGCCACGGAGGTATAACCTTGAGTACTATATATGATCCCTGGCCCTTCTTCCTGTGTGGTGCTATTTCTCTGCTCTGCTTCCCAGCTACCGTGTATCTTTGCTTTGCCATGGCCTTCTATCATGATATTCTTGCCTTAAAGTCAGCCAGCCATGGACTGAATCTTTTGAAACTGTAAGCCAGATAAATCTCTCTTCCTTTAAGTTGTGGGTGTCAGGTAATTGTCCCAGGGAAGAGAAAGGTGAACATCTAGAAAACATGTACAGTCTCCTATTATCTTTCTACACCTACTCCTTAGCATAGTGCCTCATATATAATAGGTGCTCAATGAAGAATTACTAAATAAATCTGGTTTTATAGAAAGGAAATATTAAATAAATCATAATCATTATTTAATAAGAAAATCATGGTCCTGAAGACTATGCACCTTACAGAAATACTTCCATAAGAATACTAATTAACCAAAAAAAAAAAAGAACACTAATTAACCTTTGGCAGGGCATAAAACAATTTGGATCTCTCCATCTAACCCCAAACTAATTCCTCACTTATAAAGAAATTTTTCTTTATTTTCTGTCTTATTTCTTCTGGAAGTGGATAAAGTGTCATCACATTTATTCTCATTCATGAAGTAAAGATGTTCTATCATATTTATGTAAATATTATCCTTCCCTAAATTTATTTCCCTTCATAAGGACGTAAGTTTTTCCATTATAACAATGTCACATGTGAAATCAACATAAAAAGACTACTTGTTATTTAACAGGTAATTACCAAGGATAGTACTTGAAAGTTAAAAATAAAAGTCTTCGCTATGTCTTTGGAGAGGGAAAAGAGGAAGTGATAAAAAAGTATTATGAAAATTGAGAAGATATTCTCAAGCTTCACTATAATATATTCCTTAAAAAAGGTCACAACTATAGTGCCAGATAGTAAATGCATGACAATGGGGTGGTAAACATGTAAGGCAACATACTAAAACTTCCATACTACATTCACTTTAAAGAACTTAAATTAATCTTTCTTCACCTTCTATTTTACTACATGACCAAACTTCTCTAAGTCTTACCTCTTGAAAATTACCTTCAGGGAAGGGTGTGAAGAAAAACCATGTGCAACCTAATAAAAAGAGCTCATTTTTAAACTGCTGCCAGACATATATGTTTTATGAGTAAGACCTTAGATAATCCTTTGATTAAGAAGCTTCTGCATTCCAAATCCACAATATTGCCAAAAAGAAGAGCCTCAAATTCCAAGTACGCTGATTTCATTTTTTTAGACCACTACCAGAAATAAGTCTCTTCCCTAAGTTATATTTTCTCTCTCTTTTTTATTTAAGTTATATTTTCTTATACTTTAAAGTTTCCCAGAAAGGAAGAAAGAGCTGATTAATACGAATTAAGATTTTATCCCACTAATTCTGTCTACTTCCTCTCAATCTCAACAATCATTCATTCAAACTCATTTAAGGAGTGCCTCCAGGAGCCAGGCATTAAGGGAGATGCAAAGATGAATACAGATGCAAATAACTAGATACAGAGCAGAATGTCAAAGTTCAGAAATAACAAAAGTAGCTGAGCAAACCAGAAAAGCCCTTTGAAGGAAGCACTATTTTTTTAATTGAGAGATAAAATTGAATGTATTTACTGTGTACAACATGATGTTTAGAAGTATATATTCATTGTGGAACAGTTAAAGCTAACTCATGAACAAATTTATTAATGTAGTACATACCATTTTTCTGGTAAAAAATACCCACTTTCTTTGCATTTTTCAAGAATAAATCATCATTAACCATGAAGAATTATAGATCTCTTCAACTTATTCCTCCTATCTAACTGTAATTATGTACAAGTTGGTACCGGGGATTGAACTCGGGTCCTTGCGCTTGCACAGCAGGCAGCGAAACCACTGAGCTAAATCCCCGGCCCTGTACAAGTATTTTTAATTCAGCCTTGAAGGATAGGTAGGATCCTAAGTTACAGGACGTAAACAAACCATTCAAGACATGAGAAATGCATTCAGTAAAGAATACCAAGACACATTTTGAAAATGAAAATTAAGAACAGTCAGTTACTTTTAGTATATTACACTCCAATGAGAAATGGATACAAATTATGATATATCTGAGTAACTATACTCTCCTAGCAAGTAAGTGACCAAATCCCTATTTTAGTAATATTAACTTGACAGGTCAAGGCAGGATATACAATAATGTAGAAAAGGAAATGAATTAACATAAAGTAAAAGTGAATGAAACTAATGAATCTATGAAAATGGTCTAATGACATGATGGAAAACTGAATAAAGCAATGGAGATGAATAAAGCAAAGAGTAAAGAATGTAACATACTGTGAGAGCACAAACAAAATGAGTTGGCAAATAGTGTATAAGGAAAATGGGGAGAAGTAAAAAAATAAAGAAAATAAGACTAGATGAATCCAAAAATTACAGTGCCATTAAAAAATTAGGGAAATTAAGAGGAAGATTAGTTTCTGATTATTTGAACTGGAAGGAAACTCAGAGTAAAAGTATCCAGCAGTTAAAAAATGTGATGAGTAACTGGAAGAAAGGTTAGAGACAGAAACCTGGGTCAGGCCTGTATGTGTAAAATGGAGAAAGTATTCGACACCAGACAAGACAATTACAAAGAGGAAAGAATCAGGTTGATATGATACTGTGGAAACCAAAGAAAGGGCATCTGCATTGCCAAATGGTTCAGAAGGAAGGCAAGAGCTGAAAAAAAGTTAATGAATCTTCAAGTGGGATATTTTGGCTCACTTTTCAAATAATATGAATTTGGAAGTCAAACTATGAAATGTTAAGGAGAGAATGAGTAATGACAACACAGATGGTTCACGTACGACGCACTTTGCAAGGCTGAAAAAGAAAAGAGAGAGTAACAACTTGGTGGAAGAAAGAACTTTTTCTTTTTAAAGATACAAGAAGGCTGAATAAGGAAAATAAATGCATTTTTAAAAATATACTCTGTCGTACCCAAACCAAGATATATCAAGTTGAGTTAGGGTCAGGGATTTAGCTCAGTGCTGCCGCTGCTTGCCTCACAAGTGCAAGGTCCCAAATTCGACCTCCGGTACCAAAAAAAAAAAAAGATACTCTTCCTTTCAAGATGAGGTTGATCAACCCTAATGTAAAAATCTGAGATGCAAAATGCTTTAAAGTCTGAAACTTGATGCCACAAAGAACCAACGTGATGCCACAAGTGGAAAATTCCACACTTGACATGTGACCCATCTAAATCAAATGTCCAAAATTATTGAAAATATTGTAAAAAATTATCTTCAGGCTATGTGTATAAAGTGTATATGAAAATAAGCAAATGTTATCTTTAGACATGGCTTCCGTCCCCAAGATATCTCATTAGGTATATGCTAATACTCTAATAACTTTTTTGGTTTTGTTTGTTTTTTGAGATAGGATCTTGCTCTCAGTCATCCAGGCTGATCTTGAACTTGCTATGTACTCCAGGCTGGTCTATTTTTATATATTTATATATTTGTGGCAATCCTCCTGCCTCAGCCTCTCCAGTGCTGGGATTACATCATGATGTCTTCTAAAAAATTCTATAATCCTAAACAATTCTGACCTCGAGCATTTCCGATAAGGAATATCCAACCTGTACTGTTTGCTTTTGTTATGGACTAAATGTTCATGTCCCCTCAAAAATCCATTGGGAAAAAAAAAAATCCATACACTGAGTGGGGGATTTACCTCAGCGGCACCATGCTTGCCTCGCAAGCACAAGGTCCTGAATTGGACCCCCAGTACTGAAAAAAAAAATCATATATTGATGCTTTCACCTGCAACTGATGCCATCTGAAGATGGGTCTTTCGGTGGTAATTATGGTTCCATGAAATCATGAGGGTGAGATCTTCACGATTAGTTTAAAAGAGATACCAGAGTCTCACTCAGTCTTTCTTGAAAGGTCATGTGAGGATAAAGCAAGAAAGCAACCATTTGCAACTTCACCAGAACCCAATCACACTGGCAACTTTACATCAGACTTCAAAACCTCTAAACTGTAAAAAAATAAGTTTCTGTTTTTTAAATCACACAGATCATGGTATTTTGTTTTGGATGCCCAAGTACAATAACAGATTTAAAAGGACGTGGCTTATTATTGCACAAAATATTATTAATGGAACTCTCTTCAGGATATTGCGACAGAAGTTAAGAAAAAGCTATAATCTAATTCAAAATTCTCTTGTATATCTCATATCTCACAGTAACCCCACAAAAGTTCCTCATTTCAATGTTAGAAAGAAAAGTAGAAAATCAAATACTCAAATTGCAATTGACAAAACACATCCATTACATGTCCAATAGAGTGTAAACGGTATAGAAGGAAGCACAAGGGAAAAATGGAATAAATTTTGACTGACTACACAGGGCAGAAATTTAGTAAGTCAATAAAAAACAGAAGCTTGGTTTCCTTTTGAAAGGAGCAAAGTAGATCTTTTTCACAAAGTAGCTCTAAAAATGGCTAAGAAAGCTTAAAATAAATAATTTATAAATGTTTGTGTTAAGTACCCAGATAAAGTATTTTACCCTAAGAGAAGATAACCTATAATCTCAAAACCATTAAGTGGGCTGATAGTAAGACCCTACACTAAAGCAGAAATGTCCCCTGTTCCTATTATTCTTCTTCTCAGTCACATTCTTATATTTCCAAACTTTCTTAGACTTCCTGGAGTGTCCTTTACTATCTGCACCCAGCCTAAAGACTATCTATACAGGTAATAAAACATCTGTAATGTCAAAGAAATTTACATTACCATGCAAACTCTATCCGGATCAACTCACCCCTCTCATCAGTGTTCTTTGAGGACTAGTGGCTCAATTCTTTCCAAACAAGGTATTTCAAGGGTTCTCAAGAATCACACACAAGGAGACCACACCTTACTAACCAACTAGCACTTAAAATTTTTCTATTACTACCAGGCTAATGGCATGTTGTAACTAGTATAATATCCTATCACTGGCAAGAAAAATATTAGTCTAATATTTCTTGTCATAGATCCCTAAATTGTTAGTCCTCATCCAAAGCAAATAACAAGTTTCTGTATACATACCACAGATGTGGGAAAACGGTGAGGGAGATGAAATACAACAAGAATGGAGCTATCAGGATAATATTCATATTACGCTGGACAGTGTAAACTAGAGAAAGCTCTTTACATACAACAGAAAAACAGTGTCTTAAGGAATTGGGAAAGTATTTCTTTCTCATTAGCAGTCACAATATTTCAGAGGGAAGCATAAACTTGACATGTTACAAAAAATGCCAAGTAAAACACTGTGTGTTTATATATAACATAAAAACATTAAATGATTGGTTTAGAACCAAACATTGAGGCTTCATAATAATAATGAGTATCTGATATTATGGGCTCAAGTTCCAGTAGATGTAAATTGTCAACTGTTTTAAAGGTAAAAGAGGCAATTCCATATTTTTTTTGTCTCATTTATATCAAGGAGATAGGAGATACCTGCACCTGGCTAAACTTCTACTTGATAAACTTTTGGCTCTATCAAAGAAAGCTTATTGTTTTGTTTTGTTTCGTTTTGTTTTGTTGAGGCTAAGTTTAGAATTTTCCTTAAAAGAAATAAGTCTTGCAGAGATTATTTTAAAAATCTTTGTTCCAGGTAATGCCTCTCCTATTCATTTTTCTCAAAAAACTAATTATATGCCAAAAAACAGATGTGTGCAGGTAATACTGCAAAGGAAAAGGAAAAATCTGTGTGAACTTCACAAACAAGAATTTATTGTATCCTTGGAAGATAGGGCACAATCTAGAAATATTAACATTTTGTGATCATCTGTTGCAAAAGTTGAGGGCCAGGGATTTAGCTCAGTGGTTCTGCCACCTGCTTCGCAAGCGTAAGATCCCAAATTGGATCTCTGGTATCAAAAAGAAAAGGAAAAAAGTTGACTGATCAGGATAAACCTGTTCTTTATGAAGATTTTTTTCTTAAGTATCATTTTGAAATATTATTACTCAGAATAAGTTTCAGGAAAACTTCTAAAGACACAAACAAATTCTTCAAGCATTAAAATAATACTTTCTTTTTTGCTATTATGGATACATTCTAAAAGAATGCCTTTTCCAGGTGATAAAGCAATAAAAAAGAAACAATAGAAAACAAAAATTCCAAAGAACTGCTAACACATTTAAATTATGCCAGTACTATACTTAGAGGAAAAGATTTAATTGCTTAGATTTTACATAATCCAAACTCTGCAAATGAACATGGGAAAAAGATGCCAACAATAAAAACCCACTGATGTTACTTGAAGGAACCTAACCCAAATATATTAGAGACAATCACTTTCCTAACATAAACAAAAAGAAAGAGGAGATAAGTAATACGGCCTATTCTCAATCTACGTTAGTTTCTAGCACCTTAAGCTTCCATGTCATAGCCACATTAAAACCCCAGGCTCCCTTTCCCTGCAGTATACCATGCCATGCAGAGCAGACACAAGAAAGGCTGCAGTTATTAAAAAAAAAAAAAAAGAAAAAGAAACAGCATGAAGCAAGCTCCAAAGGTGCAAGGCTGAATTAGCTACATCAGCTTACCATATATCTCGGATCTACTCTCCTCTGAACTAGACTTTGTCTTCTTGGAGGAGCTGTCTGCACAAGAGCGGGAGAAAAGGAGAGATATAGAAAATATGGAGACCAATGTAAGGGGGAAAATTCATGGGGAAAAAGGAAATGAATCATGATCAAGTTAAATCGTGCAAACATAAAGTATGAACATCACAGATGACAGCACTTAGAATAGTCATGAATAGTACAGGTAATGACACATTTTAAAGATTTATTGAAGAAAAGACAGTGCAATTAAAAAAAACATGAATAGTCTATAAAATATATCATCTGATAATTGTAGTAATGACAAAAGCACAAAGAGCTATAATAATCTCATTATGAAGTATTACATGCTAAATCTAGCTTTGAAGAGGGCACATCACAGATGAATAATACAGAATAAATCCAACAAGACCATAATATTTTTATGAACATAGGCCAGAAACTTGTACCTTATCAGGAAGACAATAATTATTCATATAAATAAGAGCCTCTGCGCCCCATGACTTCAAAACTAGGTGTCAGAAACTGAGAATTCTTTCTTCATGGAGACCCCTAAGTGATACATTACTACTCTCACCACAAAAGCCTCCTAAATCGATGACTGGGATTTCCTCTTACCTAGTAACCAAGAAACAGGTACAGCATTAGCTATCTATTTCCTAGTTTTTCTTTCTTAGATAATATATTATTTCAAAATAAGAAAGCAATTCATACTAAAAGTATGAAACATCTTAATTACAAATATATTAGTCTCTACTAAATATTTAAACTATTTCTAAGTAAAAATCTTTAAAAAAACACATTACATAGTATTATGTATCTGAGATTGCAGCAGTTACTTTATTTTTTGTCACAGGGACATACAACGAAATAAAATAGTATATGCTCAAAGAACATATATCCATTTCAAATAACAAAAGCAAAATTAAGCAATTTTTATAAAACAAATATTGAGTTTACAAGGAGAAGCAAAAGGAAAAGCATGTATTTTATGAAACAAATTCTATCTATGTACATAAAACTAAGAGTAATTAAAGTTTGCTAACATGAAAACCGTAGGGGAAAAAAAAAACCTAGGAAAGATCAATACTACGGAGGTTGAAAGACAGCTGAGTTCAGAATACTTTTTGACTGAACAAAAGGAATTTATCCATTTGCTTACTCTACAATGAGAAAGTTATTAATTTTGAAGTTGTATTTTATCTACTACTTCAATTCACTATGATCAAAACTGAACTTTTAAATTACCAAAGAAGTTTGTAGATGTTATAGCCTTGATTTTATGTATCATGCATCTATGCACCATGATGCATCTTAATTTGAGTCCTTGGTGTGACCCAAATCTTCAATCATGATAAATATTTCTATTATAATTATTTAAAAATATAATACACCCTACAATGATGCATCAGTGGAATCTATAGTGTTGAAAGTTAAAAATGTATGCATTCCTGCTGAATACAAAGGTCTGAAATTATATGATTAGAGCAGAGAGAGAGAGTATAACAGGTAAAACAACTCCCGAGTGCTTCAGGGAGCTTAAACTGTGTTATTCTGAACTTCACTATTCTCAGTATTCACTGGAAGAACAGACAGTGTTTTACCTGTGGGGTCAAAATCATGGGATGCACTGCGTTCAACTTTCTGCTTCTTATCTGTTGGTGACTCTCGGTTCAAAATACTTCCATGCCTAAATTAAATCAAAGCAATCAAATGTTCACTATAAGAAAAGCATCAGAATTAAAATTTAATTTAAAAATCCCAAAACTGTGTCTTACAGAGACATCATTAGCCTAATTTATATTCTGCAAAAAGGTTTAAAATTCAGTCTATGCCACATATAATACTGTTTAATTACTTAGTTATGAAATGCTTCAAATAATATAAATAGTATTCATTATTAAAATCTGTTTTATTCACAGAAATTACTATGTGTAGTTTTTCACAGGTCCATTGCTATCATTTACATTTAATGGTTAAGAAAATATTGCCTAAAGGAATTAAACATATTCTCTAACTCTATATATACTATGTTCAAGTTCAAAATCACTGTATAAATGCAGGATGCATGAGAACAATTTATAAAAACAAACCTCAGGGAAGTCTCATTTCAAGCCTGCCTATATAGTTCTAGCCACAGAAGTCTTAAAAACCACCTTCAGGCCCAAGATGACACCAGAATCATTTTTTTCTATGGTGTAGACAATTATAATGATCAGATAATGGCTAGGAAACAAGTAAGACCCTAACTATGACACATATACCATTAATTATTTAAAGTGTCAAGGTTAGCTTAGCCTTGGTATCCTGGATGATACTATCACTAAAAATGATAAAAGTACTATAAAAATTAGGAATGCCATACTACCTACATTTTAAATAATATTTATGATAATTAAGAGACAAGAGAAGAGATGTTAAAGTACAAATAAAGGGGAAGAGTCTTAGATGTCTCATCCCAGGAAATAAATATATAAATACAGGTAGAGACAAATGTTCACATTTGTCTTAAAGTAATTAAGACTAAATCAATACCAAAATTCATTAAACACAGTTATAGTCACTCAAGTGATAAAACCCTCCAAAAACTAGCAATCCATTTTCACCTTTCAAGCAACACAATTCAAAACAGTCAGATTTTAAAATTAAATCTCTTTATAGGGAGTGACCTTAAGTATCAATTTGAACAAACTTTAAAACTGCTTATATTAAAAACACTGAAAATATTATTGAAACACTTGTGTTCCAAAAATAATACACAACACCTGCTGTACTTTAAATTTGTGAAGTATTATGAAATTTTGTCTTACTTAAACCCACATTCTCAAAAACCACAAAAATGCTCATAATTTTGAAGGAATGTTTCTAATTAAAATTTAACTTTAGTATGACGGACAACTGAATAACTTACCTTATTGGTTTTTTGAGGGGAAACCTGAAACAAAGGGAAAAAAAGATATTTGTAGTTATTCCACTTTTAGGATAAATTATTTTAAATTAATTCTACTAAACCAGAAGAAACACAAGTGGAGTAAGAAGTTGGACATCATTTTCAAATATCTTTACTTTGTCAAATCTTAAATTGCAGGTGCATTATAACCATCAGCTGTCCCAGAGAACAACTGCTCTTTTAAAAAATCCAAATAATAACTGCTAAATTTATGCACAGCTGCCTAGATTCTGATCATTAAACTTTTCGAATGTTTTATCTTGTATAATCTTCAAAAAAATAGCTTGATGAGAGATTTTGATTTTACACATTTTAAAAATAATGAAGGCAAAATGAAATGTTTTACCTTAAAATACTAAGTTTTCCTAGCAGGAACAGTTCCTTTCAGCACATCACTTTTCCCCGCTTTCTGAAGTTTTATCTAGGTGCTGAATACTGCACTATTGAATCAAATCATGATCATTAATTATTTGTGTTTAGCTTTAATAACAGTGATCTCATTACCCTTGCAGTACTATCAGCTACTAAAAATATGTTCCAAAAGTAACAAACAACAATAACAACAAACACTCTTTTCTGTTTTCTTTTATGGCCAACTCCTAGGGGTTCTGTAAGCTGAAAGAAAGAGCCAAAGCATTTCCTCCTTCTCTTTCTTTTAAGTAAATACTGCAGGGGCTTCTTAATAAGAGTTTAATGTTATATATACACACTAAGTCTTAAGGGGATAGTCTTAAGTATCTTCCCATTCCTCTGATTTCTGTTCCTTATAGACCATTTTGACCTATGGTACTTTATGTAAAGATTATCTGGGTAAATAATAAGAACAGTGCTTTAGTAAGATAATAAATTGGGTTTTAAAAGGCTTGAAATAAAGATAGTAATAAATAAACATAAAATAATGATACCTGAATGACTATATTTTATTTAGCACGAGTCTAGTTTTTAAAAAATCTAAAAGACAAGTTTAATTGTAATTCCCTTTAAGTCCTATTTAAGTCAAAATTGATCCACAGAAAAAGACAAAGAACCTAAAAACTTCCCTGATAAATGACGGCATATAATACACAACAAATGGCAACAAGGAAAGGAGATTCTGGGACAAGAGTGTGGACACTCCTCTAAAGAACATATTAGGGGCCGGGGATTTAATTCAGTGGTTCCAACGCCTGCCTCGCAAGCTCAAGGTCCCGAGTTCGGTCCCAGTACCAAAAAAGAACATATTAATTACAAAAGACAACCAAGTCTTCAGAAATAGGAATTCTTATGTAAGTCCATCCATTTTTGTTCTGGTGGGAATGGGAGGTAATGGAAACATGTTTTTAAATTTACAGATGAATACAAAAATTGGCAGAAAAGGATTCCCAACTGAGTTTCTGCAAAGGATAATACCTGCAGTTTATCAACCTCAGTCACTCTGCCTTATAGCATTGTAAAAACTACCCTAGAACAATGCTGCTTGTGTCAGGATCTGCAACATTCAAGAGGATTCTGGCAAAGAATCCTGGAAGTTCCCAGATTACTGATTGTACACTAGTTTCCTGAGCTATTTTCTCTTACCGGAGAATGAAAAAGGAACGGAAAAAGGAGGACAAAAGTGTAATGAGAAGATGAAGAAAGACTATCACGGAATAAGTTCCCTCTCACAATCTATTTACTACATTCATAAACTATAGATTAAAAAGAACTTTTCAAATAAAAAAATCTTAGACCATATTATTTTTCTCACTTTAAAGTATCTGTAAAAACAAATATATACATACAAAGGTGTGCACATATATGTGTGCATATATACACAAATGATATCAAGAACCTTCCTGGACTTTCAGTTAAGAAAATCACCAAAATGACTCTATAGTTTTGTAAAATTCCCTCCAGCTGTTGAATATTGAAATAGAGATGAGATCTGAGGGCTAGAAACAGGAAGCCAGACACCTAAGAAAAAAGCCTAAGTCTAAAGTTGTAGATCTGACTCAAATATCTGGTGATAGAAATTTAAAACACCAAGTCATAAAGAAAAATACCAACGTTCAAATCCTGGGGAAAAAACCAGCATCTGCAAGACTGAGAATAAAGGTGGAAACCAATGAGAATTAAGATGATGATTCACAAAAGAGGCCAAGGAAGAGAAGATAATAAAACACTATCAATGGCATAGAAAAGCAGATCTAAAGGCTCAAAAGTGACCTTGTTCAACATTAGTCTGATGGGACAAATTCTGGAGAACTGTATTTTCAAGACCCCA
The DNA here is from genome assembly GCF_053883595.1 of Heterocephalus glaber. Taxonomy (NCBI): domain Eukaryota; kingdom Metazoa; phylum Chordata; class Mammalia; order Rodentia; family Bathyergidae; genus Heterocephalus; species Heterocephalus glaber. The sequence goes on along the minus strand of NW_028258294.1, from coordinate 36,177,082 downwards.
CTCATTGGGCAGTCTAATCATAAACTTTCCTTTGGTTACACATTTGCATAGAACAGATATAGGTAAATGGTGACACAACGTTAAGAGGTGCCTAATGAAATGTGTCTGGGTTTTGAAAACATTATGTTGTTGACTTGGACATTTAGTCAACAATGAATATGCTTGTGTACATTTACATGTGTATATATGTATTTTTTAGATATCAGACAAATTCAAAGTAGCAATATAAAGAATCATGATTTTTTAAAAAGGAAATGATGATCAGGAATTAGTCACTGGGATCAAGGTGACTAGCTGCTCTTACTTTTAATTTCCTACATCGAATTCTCGTTTTAGCCAGGTTTTACTGTGTGGGGGAGGGGGTTGGTTTTATAATTGGGATATCTCTAAGATTCTTAAAACAGAATTTCTTCCGGATTAAAAAAAATTCAAAGAACTACCAAGTTTTATGTTCCATATTTGCTTGTAATAAATTATCTATTAGAAATATTTTCTTTATTGAGAAAAAAACAGACTTTTAACAACACTCCAGATGAAAAAATTTGAAACTAAAATTAGAATCTGAACCAGCTTGCTCTAGTATTATACAATTTTTCACAAAATGACAAAACAGAAGACAGCATTTGTCTGCTATATATAAAAAGTAGAGGGATTCAGCCCATTGTACTGACATCAACTAAACTATTAATCCAGATTTTAGATGTATGGACAGTAATATTTATGAACAAAATGTAGAAGTAACACAAGTCATAAATCCTTTTACCACCTACAACTTTTAACTGGTATGGCTTAGGGTCATAAAAAGAACAAAAAACTATGGAATTAAAAACAACAACAAAGAAAACCAAGAGTTAGCTACCATGTAACAGCCCTTCCATCATACTTTTTTATTAGCATACAGATATAGAGCATGAAAGTAGTTGCTGGAGCTGGCAATAAAACTGTAGTTATATCAAAAGGACTCTAAAACAAGCAGAAGCTTCAGGTGACACAATGAGTCATGGATAATTTCTCATGGTGCTTTTTTAGTTTCAAAGCTCTGGATCTTGCAATACAAAGTATCAAATAATAGGAATCACGGAGCTCAATTCTGATTCAAAAATAATCATTAGGGCCAGGGATTTAGCTCAGTGGTTTCCGCCGCCTGCTGCGCAAGCGCAAAGACCCGAGTTCAATCCCCGGTACCAAAAAAAAAAAAGATTATTAAAATGTAATGTAAGATCTCAAATAAACTTAAAAAATAGCTTTTACTGAAGAACTTAAAAGCATACAACAGACCCTTAGAAAGGCTCTCATTTCCTGGACATACGACAGATCAAACAGGAAATTTTTTTCTAAATTACTTCCATTCCCTCTACCAAAGCTATTATATATTAGACATTAGCTGTTTCTGAACTTGGAAACGAAGTTCACAATTAATATAACAGCTAGTAAAGACTTTCATTGACAATCTGGAAAATTATTACATTGGTGAGCATTTCCTGCATTTCTAAATGTGAAGTCTCCTCTAAAGCAATGCTCCTTTTTCATTTTTTTCATTTTTTGGTACCGGGGATCGAACTTGGGTCCTTGCACTTGCACAGCAGGTGGTGAAACCACTGAGCTAAATCCCTGGCCCATACTTTTTTAATATTGAAGAAATGCCTCTCCTTTTCTTTATTCTCAAAGAAATACATGAATAACATTTTTAAAATTAAAGACAAAACAGAGAAGATCCAAAGTCACATACTCATTGTTTTAATGCAAATATCCCATCTTTCTTCCATATATGGATTTCTGTACATAAAACTTCTTTCTTTCTTAAATACATCTATTCATATATTGGACTTCCAAGTAAGACTTGAAAAGACTTGAAAAACAGAGCTTAAAATAATTCTTGCTAAATACAAAGAATCCTACGATAAGGCTATTCATTAAAGTAGCCCAGTTTCTTTTGTAAATATTTAGGCTGGGTCCACGTTTTCATCCTAACAGTGTTGTATCCAACATCCTTGTAACTCAAGTCCTACACTCTCCCTTGATTTCATCCTTAGGATGAATTCATTTACAGTAAGGAATCCACACGGGAGTTTGGACTAGAGAGAAGAGGAGTTTGTGTGGGTACTACATAAATAGAAAAGAGAAGACACACTAGTCTCCTAGCTCAATTCCATGCACTCATGTCTAACATTTGTAGCAAACATTTGTAGCAAGAGACAGCAGCAGAAGCTTCTTAAGGAGCTGTTTTGGCCACAAACTCTGTAAGACAAAAGGGCCGAGGCAACATTACTTTGGTCCTCAAGTGACAAAGTGTGGCATAAAGTGGGTGAGATACTATTTCTGTTAAAAGTAAAAAGAAAAACAGGGATCCACATAGTAGCAGTTATGGGTAGATCAACTACAAACTGAATAAATGTCCAAAAGCTACAATGAATTCATAGTATTTTCAGATGAATCTATGTTTTATTAATCACAACATCAATACATTAGAAAAGAGTAAACATAATTTAGGAAGGTGCATTTCTTATGCAGTATGTGAAAAACTCTAAGGAGAGAGAGAGACAGAGAGAGAGAGAGAGAGAGGCTCAATTTGCTTACATTAACATGAAAGCAATCCTCAATTGGGAATCATTATTATTTGATTTTTTGTTCAACTATCTCTTCCTCAAAGATATGCTGAAGTTCTAAGCCCTGTTGCCCGTTTGACTCCATTTGAATATTGGGTCTTTGCAGGTGCTTTTGGTGTCCCATTTAAAAAATCTTTGCTTAATTTAAAGTCACAAAGATTGTCCCCTACATTTTCTTCTTAGAGTTAAAATGACCAATTTACTTTTAAGTCTACAATATATTTTGTAATAATTTTTGCATAAGGTGTTAGGTATAGTCAGAAATTTACTCATTTGCATATGGATATCTAACTGCTCCATTTCCATTTTTTAAAGAGACTATCTTTCTCCACTGAATACTTTGCACTTTTGTTGAAAATCTGTTATTCACAGATGCGTGGGTCTACTTGTAGAGTACCATAGAGATGAAGGACCCTTTTCCTAACTTTAGAAGTCACTAAATCCAATCCATCTTAAGAGTTAAGAGGATTAAGCTACTGGAATTTTTCAGAATGGAAGATTTGTGTTTTCTCACCCATGTGCAAACATACACAATCATTTACATCAATGTGGGCTCATGTATATTTAGTTTATACTTTTAGTTCCAATCCAATAGTGTTATTTCAATTTTTTTAATTCAAATTGTTTCAGCTTAAGCCATTGAGAATTCTTCTAGGTGGCACCTATACAGTCCCCACCCTTCCATATTTGTAGCACTTCCTTGCTTCTGGCACTATAAGGTATTCTAGATCATTGAAGTGCCAGAAAATACAAGTATACTTTCTCTACTCTAGCCCTAGAATTAGCCATTTTCCCAAAAAGTCATTTTATTGTAGAATAATATTTAAAGACCAAGATCGAGCAGCTGAATGTGTTAAGATGTCACCATTTCTAGGCCCTCACAGTAGCCACAGATAGGAAATCTGTGTGTAAATACTGGCTATTGTATATAAACACAAGTGTAATTATTTTGGTATACAGCTAGCTAGGTAAATATAAATACATACTGACATCTCTGATTTTAATCTTGTATCAACAGGGTTCATTCAGTTCTGTTCTACTTGCTTAACTTTCCTATTCTGATAGTGAAAAAACTTGTTTCTACCACCTATCATTCATTTATTTATACTGCCTGATTTTCCAATGTTAAACCGACCTTGTACTCCTGGGATGAATTTCACCTGGCAGTTTTACATGCACGCTCGCATGCACACACACACACACACACACACACACACACATTGTTACATGTTTATATATTGAATATTGTAGTTGGAATTTATAAAACTCTCAATCATTTTTCATTTAACTTGAATTTACTGGCATAAAGCTGTTAATGTTGCTAACTAACATTAATGTAAACTAACAAGTAAAGTTTGTCTATTTTTTTATTCTTGATCAGTCTGGTTAAAGGTTCATTAATTTTATTAATCTTCTCAAAAAAACTAGGTTTTGGTTTAATTTTCTCTATTGGTTTTGTTTTCTACTTCATTTGACTCCTAATCTTTATTTCTTTTCTTCTGATTTCTTTGGTTTTAATTTGCTCTTTTTTTGTAGTTTCTTCAAATTAAAGTTCATACTGACTTTAGACCTTCTTTCTATTCTAATAGGTGTTTAATGCTTATAAATTCTAATGCCTTGCTAGCATCCTACAAATTGATATGTTTTCACCTTCATTCAACACAAAATAGTTCCAATTTCTCTTTTGATTTCTTCTTTGACTCATGAGTTAAATTTATGTTGTTTAATTTCCAAATATTTGGAAATTCTTCCAGAGATCATATTTCTACTGTTTTCTAATTTAATTCCATGATCAACGGAAAATATACTTCGTATGATGTGAATCCTTTTAATTTACTAAAACTAATTTATAGTCTGGAATATTGTCTGTCTTGGTAAATGTTCCATGTGGACTTGCAAGAAGAACAATAAAGGTATTATATTGTGGTTGAAATGCTGAAAAAATGAAATAAGATCAAATTGGTCAACAGTGTTAATTATTCCACATGCTCGCTGAGTTTATGCATTTGTGTCAGTTGAGATAAACATACTGAAATCACTGACAATATCACAATAATTGTGGATTTGTATATTTCTCCTTACATCAGTTTTTTTTTTTGGAGCTCTGTTATTAGGTGCATAAGTTTAGCAATGTATGTCTTAATTGATCCTTTTATCTCCAGTAATATTTTATGATTTTAAATGTAAATCTACTTTATTTGGTATTGATGTAGTCACTCCAGCTTTCCTTTGATTAGTGTTAGCATGATGTTATCCTTTTCCATCCTTTTTTAAGAAAACTATATGCATCTTTATTTTTAAGCTATGTTTCTTGAAGGCAACATATAGTTGGGCTTGGTTGTTTCATCCAACCTGATGATCTTGGCTTCTAGTTGGGGCAATTAGACCATTTATCTTTAATAAAGATACTGATGTGGGTAGGTTTATCATCTTGCTATCAATTTTTTATTTGTCTCATCTGTTCTTTGTTTCCCTTTTTATATGCCTTCTTTTTGATTATATTATTTAAATCAGTTGACTTGCCCTGAAAACAATTTCAATATTCTTTTAACTTATCTGACTCTAGTTTTGTTCAGTTATCTGATACTCTCCTCAAAGCCTAGATGACTCATGGGAAACTGACCTCATCTGCAGCGACAACTTTTGGCCTAATAATTCAATTCTTCCATAAGTAACTGGCTCAGAAAGAAGCAACAAAAATAGAAGTGAAGTTCACTGGAGGCATCTATGAAAGTAACTTCTTTACTTTTAAAGCTCTTTCTCTCTCCCTCCCTCTCCATACAAGAATGAGGAAGGATGAATCCCTGACTACTACCTAGCATTCAAATGTAAGGGCTAGTTTAGGATGAAACTGACAAGGCAACAATAGAAAGATGGAAAACACCTGGGCTCCTGACAGTTAAGCCACTAGAATCAAAATCCCTGAAGCCTACTGCTGGACTTTCTTTTTATGTGAGCTACTAAATATGTTACTACTTAAGTCAGTTTGACTTAGGCTTTCTATTACAGGAAGTCAATTTTATGCTAAGTAACAGAAACACCAACCTATTCCTGGTACTGTTCTAGACACTGGAGGTTGTATCAATGAATAGATAAGGCCCCTGCTCTCAAGAAGCTTACATTCTATAGGAAGATGACAGACTTAATACATATAACTACACCAAATAATTTCAAATCATGGAATGTTCTATGAGAAAAACAAAGAAGATCTGACTATGACTAAATGGGCAATTCAGTTTATTCAAAGAGACATCTGAGGTGTTTAAGCTGACTTCCAAATGAAGTGAAGAATTAAGCCATATGAACTGGAGCCAGAGAACTATAGGCTGACAACAAGTTTTGATTTTATTCATAATATAATGAAAATTACTTGTGATAGTTGTGATATGTCAACTTCTGCTAGGAACTGCCCAGCAGATTAGTAAAGTTCTGAGTGTTTCTGTGGATGACTGACATGTAGAACAGCAAACTGAGGGGGTAAGACCTACGTCAGATGTGAGTTGCAGCCACCCATAGGCAATGGGGAAAAAAAAGAGGGGAAAGAAAAAGGAAATGTTCCTTTTTTTTTTTTTTTTTTGGAGAACCTCCAGTCTTCACCACTGCTTGTGGGTGTTGGTCTCCAGTTTCTTCAGCCTTCAAGCACATACTCCTCAGTCTTCCAGTGCAGAATTTTCAGCCTTCCAACACAAACAGTGACTCTGCAGGGAGTTTTCAGGCCTTCAACCTTCAGTTGCTACTGAATCCTCAGCCTCTCCAGCACACACATGGCCATTTTGTATTCCTCCACCTCTGATGCTGTGGATACCCACTCCAATTTTTCTGATTCTGATTCCGTAAGCCTACCTTAAAAATCCCTTTATATAATTATATATATATTTTATATTGATTCTGTTCCTCTAGAGAACCATAATATACCACTAGAGTTTTAATAATGTTTTAAGGGAATACTCTAATGAATGAATAAACCTTCATATTCCACAGATCTGAACACTATGAAAGTCAAGTTCAGCCTACACTTACAGTAGTAGTGTATTTCATTGCAAATATTATCAAATACTTATGAAGCATCTAGTGTATGAAGAACATTATAAGAACTGTATAATATTAATAGATTCTTTATCTTCCTTGCTCCTCAAGCAAGAATTCTACATTATCTTGAAGGCATATCTCATTTAGGAAAAGGAATCAGTTAAGAAAAAACTAGAAAACATTAAGGGGAGGAGAGCTGTTAAACTGTCCTTTCTGCCTTAATTTCTCCAGATAATACGTAAAGCCATAGATTTTTTTTTTAAGTTTAATATGACTATAGAGAGGCATTTGGTAAACTTAGAACTGCAGTTCAAGCATTAGTCTCTGCCCAGGCAAGTGTTTCAACTCTGTCCTAACACAAGCATTTGGATTTTTCCAAGAGCTGATGTCAGGGCTTTTCACAGAGACAGAACAGCATTTACAGCCAGAGAAGGAAAAAAGGTTTCCCCAGCAGCTATGCTCAATGTGGTCTTTGTACTGTTCTACTGCCAAACGCAGGAAGACCCTGCTAGATAGAGCTATTTAGCTCCTAAAAAATATTCTACTCTGGGGGGTGGAGGATAGTAAATGGCCAAATTACCACTGGGGAATTAAATTTTCTATCACTGTTTAAATCAGTAAAGAACAATACAGTGAACTATGCCATTTTTGCTGAAGTCTGCTTCCCTGGAAAGTACTAATTTGGGAAGAATGGTTAGTTGAAGAACAGTCAAAAGCTTCAAGTTACATTTGGTAGTAAAAAACTTTGCTAGGCAGATGTCTCCAGACATGTCACTCATTAGTCATAATGATGAAAATATTAAAATCATGGCAATGATAGTTAAACTTGAGTACCACTTTAGTGGTTGGAGTCTCTTCAGTATTTTCTATGTATTAGAAAATAGTTCATTTTAGTTCATTTAGTTCATTTCTAGTTCATTTAATTCATACAACAATTCTGTAAGACAGGTACTCTTTTTAGCCTTCTTTTATAAAAATATGAGGTTCAGAGAGACAAAGTAACTACAAGTACATAACTAGAAGATGTAGAAGCTTAGATTCAAAACCTCACTGTTTAACTATAGCCCCTACCTCTAGGCTACCACCTTACAAGATATTATCAACTTCTCTTTGTATAGTTTTCAAATGACTATACAAAGTTAGACTATACACAGTTTTCACATGAAAGTTTTCACATGAAAGTCAGCAAACTAGGTCTAGTCTAACTACAAGACATTTGGGTAGAAAGGTATTTATACCCTTTTATGCAATTTCTGGAAAAGATAAGCCAATATAAAGTGGTTACAAAATATCTCCCAATCTCAAAGAATCTGCATCTCCAAATCTTTGCTCCATAGTAGCTGAGTGGGGCGTACATGACCATAATCCCAGAAATCAGGAGGCTGAGGGACAAAGATCTCAAGTTCAAGGACAGCCTGGGCTAAACAGCAAAGACACAGGCCAGCCTAGGCTACAATAGTAAGAACTTGTCTCAACAGCACAAAAAAAAATAAAAGCAAAGCTCAGTGGAGAATTCAATTAATATTTATTTGGCATATGGGCAACTTGCCAGCTATACATCTAACAAGAGACATGTTTCCACCTGAACAGCAGCACACTACTTGTTCTTAAACATGTGTTCAATTTCCAGGTAAAGATGGAAGAGAACAAAAGCAATTCTACCCTACTAGCTTTCCTTAATACTATAAGCAAAACAGGAGAAAAATTCATCCTCCGTGAAAGAACATGATTACAACCTCAAACTACTAACTAAAAATTATACTTGCCAAGTCTGTTAAATTCTGGAGCAACACAAAGGAAGTCTTGGTAAACTCTGAACAGGAAACAAATATTCCTAAACACAGGATCACAGATCTAAAATCCAGATACAGCGACCCTCAAGTTACAACCAGCCTGAGATACAAACAACTTACAACCAGAATTTTAGTTTTACCATATGAACAAAATCTTGAGTTACGACCCAAATGCCAGCTGCTTGTGCTTCTAGATGGTCTCAGATACAGAGTTCTAGAAGGAACATTACAACATCCTCTCCTGTGTGAGGCTGAGAAATCTTGGGCCAATATCTAAGGACACTGAGATCTGCCTGTATACAGAAGAGAGATTTTGAAGGCTGTGTAGGGAAGCCTGAGCTTTCAACTGACCAACCTGAGTTACAACCACCCATCACAAATGAACTGAGTTCATTAGTCAAGGGTCCACTATACAACTTTCCTTGGATTCAGAAGGCAAACCAAGATGTGTGGACAGAACTGGGCATTCCAAGATGTAGGATGCTGCTGAAGATAGAGATGATGTGAAAGATAGGAACTCTCACCAGATTACAACATACAAAACACTGACCTTAAGTACACAGACAGAAAAGAACAATAACAGAAAAAAGAAATAGTTACTAATAGCTAACACTGTACACATAACATACACCGATAACTATTTTAAGTGCATTGCAAATATTAGCTCATTTAATGATTTGTAGTACTTTATTATCCCTGTTTTACAGTTGAATTAAGACACAGAAAAATTAAGGAACAAGGCCATAAGTAAGCAGACATACTGAGGTGTGAACCCAGACCTTACAGCTTTAGCATCTTACTTTATAGGAAACAATCAACACTAACACATAAAAGGATGATTGATGGTGAATGCTTAAAATTTACTACAATAAAAGACACATTGCCATTAATCCCCCTCAAAATACTTCCCCTTGCTTCAAACACATTTATTCCATCATTCTTGCCACTTTCTGAAGCAGTTCTTGGAGTCCTCTTTCTTGAGTGTCTTTACAAGATATGATCAAAACTAAAGTGAATGCTGCTATCGAGTGCCATCCAAAGGAAAAACAGGCTTGTAAAAACATTACAGTGTTCCCCCCACCCACCATTTCCTCTGGCACCGTGTGACTTCCAGCTCTTCCCCAAAGTCTAATGACCATGAGAGGTAAACATTCTGAATTGACTCAAGACACTGAGGCAACCGGGACAGTACAACTAAAGACATTCACAAAAGAGGACTTCCAGAACTATTTCAGAAAGTGTCAAAATGATGGGAAAAGTGTGTTCCAGGCAAGGAGTATTTAAGGAGGATTAACAGCCATGTCTTTTACCATAATCAATTTTTTTAAAAAGTTTTTAACATTCACTGTATTTTTCCACTACACTTCATATATTGCTAAATTTATGAAAATTTAAGATGTTAAAATACAATGCCATTTGAGCACCTACACTAAAAACAAAACAAAACCGGGCCGGTGATTTAGCTTAATGGCACCAAGGTCCTAAGTTCGATACCCAGTACCAAAAACAAAAAAATAAACAAACAACAACAACAACAAACTAAGTCATGTGAAAGTGGGAAAGACTAAGGCAGCCTCAGTATTTCCCCACAGTAAGATTCCATATTCTAGTAGGGTCTAATGTCAAAAGATGACACAATACCTAAAATTTATTTTCTTTGCTTTTTTTAAATACTGGAAATAGAGATATAAGAAATCTTTAGAGAAATAAGGAAATAGAGTCTTCTTGGGGGAGGCTACTTTTGAAAACAAAAGTCCATCCAATAAAAATATAATCAAAATAACTCAGAAATATAGAAGTTAATGTAAAAGGACTGAGAGGAAGAATTGGATCAAGTATCATACAGACACAGGGCCAGGGAATTAGCTCAGTGGTGCCATCGCCTGCAAGGTCCCAAGTTCAATTCCCAGTACCAAAAAAAAAAAAAAGACAGAAAAAAATACCTTTGAAAAAGGTCACTTCCATCCCATGTAGTGAGATACTAGTGCATCATCAACAGAGAACTGATCTTAACTTTGTACCCTAACCCCTATCCCCATTTGCACACAGTTAAGTATACAACAAATGGCATTTTTTAAAACAAGGATCTGAGATTCCTCCTCCTTCAATCTACTCCACTGGAATATAAACTCTATTACAACAAGATCCTCTGGCTCACTACTATATACCAAGACAGTGCTGGCACAGAGTTGGTACTCAGTAAATATTTGTGTAAAGAAAAATTGGATATTCACATTGAGCAACGAAGGTGTAAAGCTATATTCCTTTTCATATTTATTTCAGAAATTATTTTGTTATTTAGATACTAAAACCTAATCAAGTCTCAAAAAGAACTATTTATTTGGAATAATAGAGCCTACAACTCATGTTACAGAGGAACCTTTAGTCTGTCTTATCCTAAGCAATTTAACTAGACTTGTGATTTATCTTTTTGTCCCCCCAACTGTCACAACCAGAACCAAAAAGATTTTTAATCTCCCTACGAAATAGGAACCTCAGCTGTATAGACTAAGTGTAAAACAGGACTATCTAAATGACTTGAGAAATTAATAGAAGGCCATGACTTCACAAAAATAATCAACAAATATTGTTTTAAAGGAGACACGAGGTAAGATTTTCTTAGCAGTAATAATGAAGCAGAATGAATTTAAAAATGATTTTATTATAGAAAGGTCAGTTTCTAACAAATGAAAATGTAGCGCCTGTTCCTTAGCTGCGTTAGTAACATTAAATTTCTTTGAAATTGAAAAAAAATGGATACTAGATACGGGCAGATGGACTGCCTCTATCTTCTGCGTTCTAATCAGTAGTTTCCTGAGCATAGTCATTTAGCTATATCACTGACATCTCAAATTCAATAAATCCAAAGCTAAATCCTTACTTTGTCCCCCCAGCTGATAAACTTAGAAATCTAGAAGTCATTAATGACATTTTCCTCTCCCTCAGCCCTCACATCTCATACACCCAAGTCTCTATCAACAATAATTATTAAACACCTATTGTATACCAGGCACTCTCTATTGTCTGAAGACAATTAGCTTAGAGCTAGTCATTTTGTCGAGCCTAGACAACTATTTGACACATTTTGCCACTCCTATTGAACAAATCCTCCAATTCATCTTCCCACATAAAAGCCATATAATTTCAAAATACAAATCTTGCATCCCTGCCCTACTTAAATTTCTTCAAGTCTTCCACTGAATTTAAGGAGAAAAATCCAAACATCAAACATGACATACAAGTGTCAATTACAGAGCTTGTTACCTAGCTAACCCAAACTTCTGTCACTCTCCTGCTCACTCACTATGCCTTAGCCATAGTGACCTTCCTTCACTGCCTCACATGCATTCTTTCCCCAAAAAAGAGATGTCCTGCATTCTTCTCTCTCTTTCTGGTACCTTCTCTCAACCAACCTACTCTTGAGCTCTGCTTAAAGGCTATTTAAAGAAAAATCTTTCCTGCACTCTGCTCCCCAATTTGAATTTGGACCCTCCTGTTACTGTCTCCTTTAATTATCCTATCCTCTGTTTTAATACCACTTACTACATTTTTATATTTATCTAGTTTGAGTCCAATGTTAGTCTATATCATTGGACAGCTCTGTGAGTACATAGTAACCTAGCACAGCATAGCTCCTGAAAGAATTCTGTAAGTAATTGTTGAAAAAGTTAGTATTTCAACCAAGGAAAAGAGACAAGGGTATATTCTAATCAAAGGAAGAAGCACATGCTGATGTTTGAAGAAACTGCAAGTAGCTCAGCACGGCTGAGGTGTTGGGGCTGGGCAGGAGGACAGCAAGGATTTCTAGAGAGAAACAGCCAGATAATACAGGTCTACAGTCTATACAGAAAATTTGAACTTCAGTCTATAAAAAGAAGCTGAATCCTAGGGATACTGATTGGGGATTGGGTGCAGGGACAGCCTTCAAAGAGGTTCATAATATCCCTCCTCCAGTAGACAGTAGTAGTATTATCTACTAAAAATAATAAGACTGACATGTTTTAAAACAGCCAATAATATGATCCAATTGGTATTTTAGAAATATCACCTTGGAAACATCATGGAGAATGGTTGGATAGATAGGGTATGAAAATGCTGGAAGGAAAGTCACTCAGAAAATATTTATAGTACAGATTTTTTTTAAATGATGAAGATTTAAATGAGAGCAAAATCAAAGGCAACAAAGAAAAAGGAATAAATACCAAAGAGAATGTTATAGAAATAAATCCTGGCCAGGGATTTAGCTCAGTGGTGCTGCCACCTGCCTCACAAGAGCAAGGTCCTGAGTTCAATCCCCAGAACCAAAAATCAATCAATCAATCAATCAATCCTGAACCTCCAGTAGACTTAGAAAATAAAGAAGAGAAAGGAACTCCCAGGATTTGAACTTAGATGACAAGCCATTTGATTATGCAACTCACCAAGAAAAGAAACCCAGTACAGAATTGGGAGGAAAGCAGTTGTATGTTTGTTAAGGTGCCTGGTAGGACACTGGTAGATATATCTACTAAGGAAGAGTTCAGGGGACAGACATGATCTGGAAATTCAGATGTGAATGACATCAGCATGGTAAAAGAATCATAAAAGAAGTAGATTTTTTACTAGCACATGTACTTATTATCATCTGTAAAACATAAAGGTTAGACTAAATCAGAAATACTTTCAAAATTATATGACATTACTCATTACTGATTTCTAGGGAATCAAAAATCCATAAACAAAGGGTAACAAGTTTATTTTAAAGCTCATGGTATACATCTATAGTTCCTACTTCCTAATGTTCTCACAATGTATTCTAAATTCAGACTTTATGTCACAACTGCATAGCACAAAAAATATATTAAAATGTGTAGTTAACTGGGAGGAGGGAGAATCCACCTATTTAAAAGGGTATTATCATCTTGTAAATTACTGAAAGCCTTTCTCCTTAAACAAATATAAATGAGATCTCTTTTGTAAGATTTTTACTTAATCTAAACACAATCAGTTATGTTCTAGTTCTTTTTTTTGGTACCAGGGATCGAACTCAGGTCCCTGCACTCGCGAGACAGGCGGCAGAACCACTGGGCTAAATCCCCGGCCCTATGTTCTAGTTCTTATAGTAAACATTAATAAAAAGCTTAACCTGATAAAGGGCACTGACCACCCCCCCAAAAAAAACTACCTATATAACCTCACACTTAATGGTGAAAAACTAAATGTTTTCCCCTAAAGATCAGTTAAAGGACAGGGATGTCTCCTCTCAATACTTACACTCAACACTGTACTAACCTATGGACAGTAAAGCAAGAAAAATAAGTGAAGGCATCTAGATTGGAAAGGAAGAAATTCAATTGTCTCTACTCACCAGCTACATGATGTTTTATATAGAAAACCTTATGCAAACAACAAAATAAGCTACTAGAATTAATTAATTTCACAAGGCTGCAAGATACAAAATTAACAATCAGTTGATTTCTGTTTTGTACTAACAATAACAATGAGAATGAACTTTATACCCAGATTTTTTTTTTTGGTACCGGGGATCAAACTTGGGTCCTTGCGCTTGCGCAGTAGGTGGCGAAACCACTGAGCCAAATCCCCAGCCCTGAGAATGAACTTTAAAGAACAAAATCATTTACAATAGCATCAAAAAATATTAAGTATTCAGAGGAAAATCTGACAAAAAAAGTAAGAACTGTAAACTAAAAACTACCAAATATGGCTGAGAGAAATTAAGACCTAAATAGATGCCATGTTTACAAATTAGAAAACTCATTACTATTAGCATTTATTCCCTCAACTGATCTACAGATTCAATGTACTTCCAATCAAATCCCAGAGAGCTTTTTAAGAAGGAATTGGCAAGCTAATTTTAAAGCACATATGGAAATGCAAACAATTCAGAAGAGCCAACGATTCTGAAAAAGAACAAAGTTGGAGAACTTGATTTGAGGGGGGAGCGGTGCTGGGGATCGAACTCAGGACCTTGTGCTTGCAAGGCAGGTGCCGTACCCCTGAGCTAAATCCCTGACCCGGAGAACTTGATTTTAAGACTTACTAATAAAGCTACAGCAGGGCTGGGGATGTAGGTCTGTGGCACTGCACCTGCCTGGCAAGGGCAAGGTCCTGAGTTCGATTCCCAGTACAAAAAAAAAGCTACAGTAGATAAGATAACGTGGAACTGGGCCAAGACAGACCAATAAATCAACAGGACAGAATAAAGACCCCCACACACATATATATGAACAGCTGATTTAGAACAATGGCGCAAAAGCCATTCAACAGAGAAACGATAGTCTCTTCAACAAATGGAGCTGGAACATTTGGCTATCCATATGCAAAAAGAAATATATATATATTATATATATAATATATATATATTTCAATCTATGCTGCACACATTATCATAAAAACTATCTCAAAATGTTTCAGAATTCTAAAAGTAAAAGCTAGAATTATAAAACTTCCAAAAGCAAACAGAAGAAACACTTTGTTATCTTGGATTAGTCAATTATTTCTTAGCACAACCTACAAAAGAAAAAAAGATAAAATGGAAATCAAAATTTAAAACTCTACTGTTGGAAACATGAATTGCATTTCAATAAATCCATTAAAAAGAGAAAGAATGAAAATTCAAGCCAGAGAGTAGCAGAGCAGGAGAAAACTTTTTTCCCCCCGGTGGTGCTAGAGATTGAACCCAGGGCTTTTATACTGAACTACATCGCCAACCTTTTAAAAAAAATTTTATTTTAGGACAGGGTCTCACTATATTACCCAGGGATCCTGCTGCCTGAGCCTCCTAGAGTAATGAGATTACAGGTGGGTACCACCATGCCCAGCAGGAGAAAAGATTTCCAAATCATGTATTTAATAAAGGATTTGTATTCAGAATATATATAACTATACACAGCTTATTATATACTGACTGTATTTCAATAAAGCTGTTACAGTCTAAAAAAAAAACTAATGCTTAAATTACCCATGGACATTTTATTTTACTTCATGAAAAGATTCAATGGTCTGAATATTTTCTACCCATGGTAAATGAACAGGACTTGAGAGTATACATTAAGAGTAAGAGGGCCAGGGATTTAGCTCAGTGGCACCACACCTGCCTGGCAAGCACAAAGTCCTGAGTTCAATCCCCAGTACCAAAATAAAAAGAGTAATAAACAAGTCAACGGATAAATAAACCAAACTGGAACTCTGCTACCGTGTTTTTTGTGGCACAGTAGAAGTATTTAGTAATGCATTAAATAGAAAACTGGGTAAGCCTACGGTAATGAAGTTCTATGCTATCAACAATTCCAAGGGCCAGGGATGTAGCTCAGTGGTTCTGCTGCCTGCCTCGCAAGAACAACGTCCCAAGTTCGATCCCGGGTACAAAAAAAACAATTTCAGCAAGAAAATTCCAGCAAGCTTAAGAAATTTACTAAACTTGTTTGGTAGGTTTTTTTTTTTCTTTTCAAGATTTTACACTTATTAATTCCTTAAAGTATCACTTAATAGTAAAATGAATAGTTTTAGCCAAGAGAATTTTGGGGTATTAAAAAAAAGTATTGAGTTACTTATGTATTCAAATCTTTGTTAACCCATTCACTCAAAAAGTGAATTTTGTAACTGTATATAGTCAGGCAGTACTCTAGGTTCCTGAGATGTATTAAAGGAAAGAAAGGAGGGAGACAACAGACATTAATGATCTTAATAAATAAATGTATATAGAATATAACATGTTAGAAGTGATAGATATTCTAGATATCTCCTGTTTCCCAAACAAGTAAAGCAGGTTATAGAAAATGAGTAATGGAGGGCTGGGGATTTAGCTCGGTAGTTTCGCTGCCTGCTGCGCAAGGGCAAGAACCCGAGTTCAATCCCCGGTACCAAAAAAGGAAAAAAAAAAAAAGGAAATCAGTAATGGAAACTAAATATATAACATACAATAAAAAACTCTAAAGCAGGGATGGGGATATAGCTCAGTAGTACCGTGTTTGCCTAGCATTTGCAAAGCAGCATGTGCAAGGCCCTGGGTTCAGTCCCTAGCACCACAGAAAAAAAACCAAAAAACCCTCTAAAGCAAAAAACAACCAGCCCTGTAAAGCAGCAAGACTAAATCCTCTTGCATTGAAAAGAATCATAATTTCAGCCCTGAACCTTAGGTTACCTAGTCCAACCCTTACACTTTACAGATGATGCTAAATGATTTACCCAATCATTCAGTTCTTGCCAGAAACTGGAATCCCTATCTCCTGGTCACTGCCTGGGCATCACTCTTTGTGATATCAAATATCTGTGATAAAATGCTTTAATCTGCTTGTATGGATACAATGGAAAACACATTGGAGTCTGACTGGCCTAGGTTTTATCACTTCATGCCTTTGCTAACAGTAAATTACTTAACCTTTCAAAATGCTAATTTTCTGATCTATAAAAGAAGATGAGGATAATTTTGTGAATGAGTTGTTATGAGGATTAAATGTAGTAGCTTATGTAAGACACCTATATGTCAGTACATAAATATGCAACTAATACATACCATACCAAAAATGGTATATCATCTGCATACGTTTATTATATCCTCTACTAGACTATAAATCTAAAATACTTAGCATAATGTAAATGCTCAATAAGCATGTTAATTTGCTAATATTGCTGAGGGGTCAATCAGTTGTCAAAATACAACAAACAATATAACTCATATCACTATGATAGAGATAATCAAATTAACTGAAAGCTTTCACAGTATCACGTTTTCTGTCTACAGAGAAGTCTGCAGCACTAAACCCTTAAATGTCATAAAATATAATCCTAGGTCTTTCTGGAAGAAAATAGCTTCCATCATGAAAAACACTTCAGAAGAAAAAAAAATTCTTTAGCATTATATACTACTTGTGCTTTTGCTTCTAAATTCACGATATAATTGGTGATGGGGGAAGGCAGAATGTAATCCCAATGCCATCACAGCAATTCAGTAGCTTTTCATATTTATAATCAACATTTTAGCTGACAAGAGCAAAAATACCACTAACTGAACAAAGGATAAAATAATTCAAATTTATATAAGAGTATCTGGTGCTACAGACAGCACCTTTTCCATATGATTATACATTTCAATTTAATTTCAAATGGAAAAACAGTCAAGAAAATACTCTGAAAAAATACTCCCTTCCCCCGCGATGAAGCCCAGCTCCCCATTCCTCATTCACGGTCTCTAGGGTAGCAAAGGGAAACAACCATCCTGAAGCTTGAGATATTTAAATCACAATCTACAGAATAATAAGTCAAAGTCCTAGCTAAGATTCAAGAGCCGTTATACCAATTCAGTTCTAAAAAGGTAACAGAAGGATGCTGCTTCCTATCCTTTTGAATAAAGATATCCCTGCAATGCCGGATGTTAAAACCTTTGTTCTCAAGCTAAGCAATTAAGGCATGAATTTTCAAAACTAGGCATTTTCTTTCTTTAAATCAAATTAAGCTTTGTAAAAAAGGAGAAAAAAAATCTTAAAAACTATTTTAAGAAATAATAATGAATAATGAAAAATATCCTTTTCCCTGTTAATTTTTTTCCTATTATAGGTACATGCCTTTCACTGAAGCTATTTTTCTACCATTTCACCACATTTTATATATTACCAAGAAAACAAAGACTGCAACAGATTACCTGGATCACTGGACAAATCAGCAGACAAGTAGAAGCTCAAAAAGCTTGTTTCCATGGAGTAGAGGAAAATGAAATCCTCACCAAACACCACTCCCTTAGCAATGCAAGGCTTTTTCTTTATACATACATTCTACATCCTTAGAAAGGCATTTGTGGGATGATTTTATTGACCACAAGAGGGATGATAAGAAGAAACCCCACCTCTCCTCCCACCCCCAAGCACCAACATCATCTCAAGCCCAACACTGCAGCTAATGGAAAGGCAGAAAACAACATTATGAAAATTTCCCTAGATTACACTATAACCTATATATAAATAATAAAGAAGGCAAAAATTTAGCTGATAATTTTTTTAAGAAAGCAAGGCAAACAGTTCCCATCTAATTATAGAACCACAAAAAATTTTTTTTTCACTCTAAACACAGTATGATTTTTAAATTTGGAATTTCCTGAATACAGTACCACAAACGGAATCCCTCAAATATCTTGAAATCTTGTTTGTGCTCCTTTCCCTAAAGCCAGATAAACCAAACGATTTAGAATTTACACACACACACACACACACACACACACACACACACACACACGTCGTCCTCCTCCTTTTATTGGTAGTATGGCCCCTTTAAAGAGAATTTGGGACAAGAGGTAGGAGTAAAGGAGAAACATAAAAGGGGTGGTGGGGGTGTTTTATGCCCCAATAAGCCTAATTTAAGTTTGTAAGCAAGGCTGGGAGGATTGAAATTTCTTCATGCTATTCTGTCTGTTTGTGTTAAATTATTGTAAATCTTCCCAGGTCTTTATGCCTCAGGCATTATGAGTCTGGCACTCTGATAACTAGCATACTTGCCACTTACAGTATAATTCAGGAGGTAAGAGATACACTCATTCAATCTAATCCCTAAAAGAAATGTAATTTTGTTAAAATAGTAATCTCCCTCAACCACTGTTCACTAACAAATACATCGTCATACTAAGACTCAACAGCCTCTACTTTCCTTTTCTGAAGCATCAACCCAACTTGACATTTCCATGCACATGATTTCTAGAATCAATATATTAGTAATGAATGAAAACCATGTTCACTGTTTTACAAAATGTATTCCTGGGCTGTGGGTACAAATCAGTGATAAAGCACTTGTCTAGCATGTACAAGGCCCTGGGTTTGACCTCCAGCACCACAAACATATTCCTTAAAACATGAATATATCTAATTTTAAGTTAAATCCCAATAGTCACCAATATAAATTATTACCCAGGGTTATGTGTACAGAAATTCACAGGACCTGAGAACCACAGTGAACTGTGAAGAATCAGCTTCCAAAGAACCCACACTTTTACAAATGTAGTTTAAAAATATATATACTGTATATGTATATATTATATAGTATGTTTAAACTATATAATATGCTTTAAAACTTAAAGTCAACTAATTTCATGTTTCAACATCTCTATCATCATACATCACCAAACAAAACTTAACTATTAATCTCTCTTCTATAGATTACCTATAATCTCTGTTCTAACAAAATCTTGCATTGCTTTCCTCTCTACCTGTGTGTTACTGTGTACTCTAGAACTCTCTTTCTATAACAGACCAAGCACAGTACCTCTACAGTCTCAACTTTTTTGTAGAATGTACTTCAACTTCCTCGCCTTAACTAAAAACTTGGCTCTCCCCCAAGACATTCTTGCCTTACCATACTGACTTTTTTAATGGAAACCACCCCATCTTTCAAACCCCAATGTTTACAGAGTACAGAAGGAAATTTATAATTTTTTCAATTTTCCTGAAAATCCAAATAACATAAAACTGTTCAATTTTAGGGAAATGTAAATTAAAACCAAAACTGCACACTGAAGAGGACGTGAGAATATACACAGTACTTATGAAGAAGATATGGAGCACCTAGAACCCCTATACTAGTGATGGCAAACCTCTTAAAGCTTTGAATGATAACAAACAGCCCACAGCAGCGTGCGTGCCATACATTTACCACCACTGCCACTCCTGGTGAGACCGTAAACTGATAACAACCACTGTAGAAAAGTGTTTGGTAATATTAACTAAACCTGACCAGCAATTCCACACCTAGGAATAAATACACATTTATGTTCACAGGAAGGCATATCCATGAATGTTCCTAAAAATCATTATTACTAGTAATATTGCAGATAGGTAAGTTAATTAGTATCTTGTAGGCAGTTAGACAGGGCCAGCCCAGGAGGAACCAACATGGAAAACAGTTAAGGAGCCAACATGGAGGACAATCAAGACACATTCACTGAAGGCCAGAATTGTAAAAGGAGAGAAGAAACTACACACCTTGTGCTACCCCTGGGGATAAATAGCAGTGATTGATATTCTAAATAAGTATCAATCACCTGGATGGGGAGGGGTCAAGATCTTAATCCAGCCTCTCCAGGAAATATCCCTGACCCCCACTCTTAGCTGAAAATCCTGAATGCTTGCTATGTGACTTGCTCCCCCATTTGACCCCCATTTAATCAATATTACCTGGGTGACTGTACTTGTAATCTTACTTGTTGGTCATGGTTTTGTCCCACCTCACGCCCACCTTGTAAATTTCCATTGGGTCTTAGAGTTTTGTCCCACTTTGTACCCGCCTCACCACATGGCTTTGCTGTATAAAACATCTTTGAAAAGTGGGGTAGGTGGGCAACCCATTTTCCGGTTCCCTTTCTGTCTCTCTTAGGCAGAAGCTTTCTTTAATAAGCTTTCAATCAAATTTTCCTATTCTTAACCTCTGTTGTTCCTAGAATTCATTCTTCAATTTGAAAGAATACGAACTTGCATTCTGGATATCTAGTAGATTTGGGAGTTACATCTCTTCCCCCTATATCAGTAATAGTCCCTCCCAAACTACAGACTTCTTAAATGTCCATCTGGAGTAGAATGAGTAAAAACACTGAGGTATATTTACACATTAGAATATTAATCAATAATGAATGAATGATGACCACTCAAAACAATAGATAAATGTCAAACCAAGAAAAAGCAGCTAGATTTTTTTTAAAAAGGAACAAAAGCAATCAAAGTTTAAGCACAAGTCAGGTATGATAGTATATACCTTCAATCCCAGGTACCAGGCAGTGAGACTATCTCAGAATTTTAAAAAAGCCTAAGGATATAACTCAGCAGTAGAGTGTTTGCCTACCATGCGCAAGGCACTAGGTTCAATCCCTAGTATGATACACACACAGAAAGTTAAACAGACTTACTATATGACCTGGAATCATACTCTTAGGTATTTACTCAAGTGATCTGAAAACTTAAGTCTACACAAAAATCTGCCCATAGACATTTTATAGTAGCTTTGTTTATAACTATTAAAAATTGGAAGCAACCAAGATATATTTCCATGGGGGAATGAAAAAATAGACTCATCCATAAAGTGAAAGATCATTCAACAATTTAAAAAGGGAAACGAAGTCTATGTAAATTGGAAGGGTAGAGGGGTGAAGGGCACACAGGTAATGGGGAAAAAATAAGAACTAAGATATATCATCATGCACAGGTACAAGCACCCAATGATAAATGTAAACGTACTGTAGTATACCTAAAATGTACCAATAAAAGAATTTGAGAAAAAAAAATTTAGAAAGAATGAACTTCATTCATATGACTGGAAAATGCGAAAGTAGAGGCAAAAAATAGACTGGCAATTGCTAAGGAATGGAGGAGTGGTGAGTGGATTACTATAAAGCGCACACAAACTGGAACATTAAGGGTGTAGAATCTGTTCTGTGTGCTACTTCAGTGATACACAACTCTATGCATTTGTTCAAACCCACAGTGCTGCATAATATGAATAATGAATATGAATAAATGCTAACTAAACAAAAAACATTAGTCAAAATGTCAGAAGACCTCAAAATGAAATATGAATTGTGATAACTAATTGCACTATAGGTGTATGACATGCCTTCATGAATGGGTGGTAAAAAAGGAGCTGGTCTAACTTTGGAAAATGGCATTTTGACTTGAAATTGTAAGGTTAATGACAAAAGAAGCTATGCACTATATTCTATACTATAGCTAACACGATATTCTAGTTGGAAAATTTATTTCTCACAGGTTCGGGTTAACAAACTGCTTTTCTGAAACTGCTTTTCATGGGTACTGAGGTTGACCAAATAAGTGAATCTAGACTAGGTGACATTCTATAAAATACCTAGCTAGTATTCCTTGAGGCTATCAAGTCATGGAAAAGACCAAGAAACCATCACCAACCAGAAGATAGGGAAGCATGAAATTAAATCCAATATGGTATCCTGGATTTGATTCTGAACAGGAAGAAGTCATTTTTTAAAAAGCTGGTAAAATCCAAATAAAGTCTAGATTTCGGTTAATAGTAATGTGCCAATGCCTATTTCTTAGTTTTCAAAGATGTATTCTAAGATGTTAATGAAAAAAACTAGGTAAATGGGAACTCTATGCAACATTTCTGTAAATCTAAAATTATTCCAAAGTAAAGTCTATTGAGCAATTAGTCTATAATTCTAGAAGAATAGTGGATGCACTTGGGATAATGAATTCAATGACAAGTTTTTAAAACATTTCTACAAAGGAAACTTCACACTCAGATGACTCCACTGGTAAATTCTCTCAAGCATTAAAGGAAGCCATAATAACAATTCTACACATGCTCTTTCTGAAAACACATGATGCTTCTGAACTAGTTTTCTTTCTTTCTAGTTTTTCTTGTTTGTTTGTCTGTTTGTACTGGGGATTGAAACCATGGCCTTGCAACAAGCACTCTACCACTTAAATTACAACATTGGGTTTCTGTTGTTGTAGTTGTTTTTGAGGCAAGGTCTCACTACAATTCCAGGCTGGCCTTGAACCTGCAATCCTCTTGCCACATCCTACCATGTAGCTGGGGTCAGGATTATAGTTATGCACCATCCAGCCTGACTTGATTAACTTTCAGAAGTCAGTATTAATTACTCTGATATCAAAACAAGGCAATGACATTTTAAGAAAATTAAGAACAATATCCCTCATGAATACAGATGCAAAATTCTTTGTCAGAATATCAGCAAAACTATATAAAAAGGTATTAGATAATGACCAACTGGATTTATATTAATAATGCAAGGTTATTTCAACATTCAAGTATCGATATAATTTACCATACCAAATAGAAAAGACAAACCATAATCACCTCAACAGATGCAGAAACACCTTTTGACAAAATTCAATACCTGTTAATAAAATTTCTCACAATTTAGCCATAGACAGTGATTTCTCCAAATTGATAAAGGGCATCTATGAAAAATAAACACCTATATCATACTTAATGGTTTGAATTTTGAATGTCCTCTCTAAGATCAAGAACAGCACCAGGCATGTTGGACACACCTGTAATCCAAGCTACATCAGAGGTGGAAGCAGTATTGAGGCCAGCCTGGACAACTTAGCCAGACTCTGTCTCAAAATTTAAAAAATAAATAAAAAGGGGTGGGAATGTGGCTTGGTGGCAGAATGTTTGGCTAGCAGGCAAAGGACCAGTATTGGGCTGGGGTGGGGGGGGGCAAGGTAATGATGTCTAAAAGTCTGTTCTTACCATTTAAAAAAATTTTTTAGTCAAATGGGTAAAGCAATGAAAATACATAAAATGCACCCTGCGAGGTGACACGTCTGTAATCTTAGCACTTGGGAGGCTGAAGCAGGAGGATCGACACAAGTTCAAGGGCAGCCTGGGCTACACAATGAGTTCAAGGCTAGCCTGAACTATGTTGCAAGACACTGTCAGAAAAAAAAAACATAAAATGCTTTCAGATAGAAAAGCAGAAACTGACATGATCATTTATGTAAAAAAAATCCAGAGATCTAGAAAAAGCTAGAATTAAGTTCAGTAGAACTATACAAGATCAACATAAAAAACAATTCTACTCCTATATATTTGTAATAAACAATCAAATGTTAACTTTTGAATAGCATTTACAATAACCTCAAAATATGAAAAGCAAGCATTCCTAGTTTAACAACACATCCATTTAAGAACTGTTTAGATTTACAACCTGCTGCTTGGACTTACAACCCATCTTTTTTTTTTTTGGTACAGTTCTGTTCATCCTGTTTATTGACCCTCAAGGTCTACTGTTTTTGTACAGTACACCTTGTTTATATAGTACTGTAATTTTTGCTGACTGTACTGTATGGTACAGTATTGTAGTTTTATGTTCTCTTATTACAGTATTGCATGTAAGAGTTACATAAAGGAAAGAAAGTCATCAAGTTGAAGTTTCCTCTGACCATTTCTTTGTTCTAAATATTGTAATATTCATACTATATACAATTCCTCATTTAGCAATCGATTCATTTAATGACCTAGCTGCAGGAACTCAGTCATTAAAAGAGGAATGTCTCTGTATAGAGATGAAGTCAAACTATGTGCAATACCTACATACTTCAAACTATAAAATCTTATGAGAAATTAAAGGAGATTATTTAAATTTAGAATTTACACCCATAAATTGAAAGTCTCAATTTACGATGTCAATTTTCCTCAAGCTGATCTGGGAAAACATAGTAGTAATAAAAACCCCAAAATATTTTTCTTATTTAGAAATTGAGATGTGACTCAACTTCATATGAAAATGCAAAGACCTTGATAAGTCAAAACAATTTTTAGGAAAACAACAAAGTTGAAGGACTTACATTATCTTAAGATTTAAGGTAAAGGTATTGAAAGCATAAGGATAGGCATACAGTACCAACAAATATATCATAAAGGGATCATAAACAGATCTACACATAAATGATCTACTATCATTACATCATACCATATACAAATGCTAAATTTATATGAATCACAGACCTTTTTTTTTTGGTACCGGGGATCGAACTCAGGACCTTGCACTTTCGAAGCAGGCGCCGGAACCACTGAGCTAAATCCTCGGCACAGTGAAATTTTCTTATTTATTTATTTGTTTATTTTTTGGTATAGGGATCAAACTCGGGACCTTGCACTTTCGAGGCACAGACCTTAATGTAAAAGCCAAGTTTGAAAAAATTCAAGAAAAGAAACAAGATTAAAATCCTGTGAACTTGGGTTAGGTCAAGATTTTTTACATAGAACTGAAAAATCATGGACATGAAACAGTTGATATATTGGCCTTCATTGATATACTAGCCTCTGCACTTTGAAAGGTACTGTCAAGGAAATGAAAGTCCAAGCTATAAACTGGGAGAAATTTTTTTTAAATATATCTGAAAAAGACCTCATCTTTTTCTTTTTTTTAAGGATATAGAAAGCATATTACAAAAATCTTTTTTGAAATAAATTTGACAACTTCTGAGAAGTAACTTAGAAGACAAATTAATGAAACTAACTCTGGAGGAAATATAAAATTTGAATAGCACCTATTAAAGAAAGTATATTCCTAGCTTGAAAACCTACCTATATGACAACAGCAGGCTCATAAATATTTTAACTGATAAATTATACCAAACATTTAAAGGAGAAAAAAGAAAGAACACTTCTCCCCCCATTTTAGGAAATCAACATTGTGCTAATCCTAAAACAAGACCTTGTCTCTTTCAACAATAAGACAAGGTAACTTTTTAAAAGGTCTGAACATTTCTACCTGGGCATAGTAGCATGTGCTTGTCCCAGCTATAAGGGAGATTAAATCAAGAAGATTGCTTGACCCCAGGAGTTTGAAACCAACCTGGGAAACATAGCAAGATCCTGTCTAAAAACAAAAACACACCAAAAAAACCACTACGGGGTGGGGGGTGATTTGAAAACATTTCTCAAAAGGAAACAAAAGGCAAAGAGTCACATGAAAAGTCCTCAGAATTCTTAGTCATTAGAGAAATTAAAATAAAAAAATAAAGAGATGTCATTCACACCTACTACAATGACTAAAATTTAAAAAGACTGCTGATAATACCAAATTTTTATGAGTGTGTTGAACAACTGAAATTCTTTTATATTGCCACTGGGAATATAAAATGATAGAAGCACTGTGTAAAACAATTTGGCAGTTTCTTAGCAAGTTAAACATATACTTATCATATAACTCAGTAAGCCTACTCTAAGATATTTACCAAATAGAAATGAAAATGTATGTCACACAAAACTCTTAGGCAAATATTCAAATTTATTCAAAATAGAAAAAAATTAGAAACAATCCAAATGTCCACCAATAGGCTAATGGATACAGAAACTTGCTGGCCTTTAAGAGGTAGGAAGGGCTAGGATGTAGTTTCAGTAGTAGAGCTATGCTTAGCATGTGAAGTCCCAGATTCAATTCCCAGCATCAAATGCAAGCACTAAAAACAAAGTTGGGGCTTAACGGGAATTTGCTAGATCAATGGGCACACTGCCCTTGAAAACAGCAAAACTGGGCCTGCAATCTCACTAATGAACATAGATGCAAAAATCCTTAATAAGATAATGGCAAACAGAATGCAGAAGATCATCAAGAAGATCATACACCCTGACCAAGTGGGATTCATCCCAGGGATGCAGGGATGGTTCAATATACGCAAATCAATCAATGTAATACACTATATCAATACAGCCAAGGACAAAAACCATATGATTATCTCCATAGATGCAGAAAAAGCATTTGACAAAATCCAACATGCATTTACGATAAAAACCCTACAAAAAATTGGAATAGATGGTCTCTACCTCAAACTGATAAAAGCCATCTATGAAAAACCAACAGCCAATATCATACTAAATGGTCAAAAACTGAAATCCTTCACACTCAAATCAGGAATAAGACAAGGATGTCCACTATCACCACTCTTGTTCAATATAGTTCTGGAAACATTAGCCACGGCAATTAAGAGAAAGAAATAAAAGGGAAATGAAGAAGTCAAACTGTCATTATTGGCAGATGACATGACACTCTATATAGAAGACCCCAAGAACTCCCCCAAAAGTCTTCTAGACTTAATAACCAAATTCAGTCAAGTAGCTGGTTACAAGGTCAACACACAAAAACCAATAGCTTTCCTCTACACCAATGACAGACGCACTGAGAGAGAAATAGGGCAAATAATTCCTTTCACAATAGCATCCAAAAATCTGAAATACCTAGGAATCAACCTAAAGAAATAAATCAAAGACCTTTTCTCTGAAAACTATTGGCACTCTGAAAAGAGAGATTGAAGACGATATCAGAAAATGGACAGACATCCCCTGCTCCTGGGTAGAAAGGATTAATATAGTGAAAATGGCCATACTTCTAAAACTGCTATATAGATTTAATGCAATTCCAATTGAGATCCCAGCAGCACACTTCATGGACCTTGAGAAAACAATCCAAAAATTCATTTGGAACAAGAAGAGACCCAGAATAGCAAAAGCAATTCTAGGTAACAGAGACATGGCAGGGGGTATCACAATCCCCAACCTGTAACTCTACTACAAAGCAACTGTGATAAAAACAGCATGGTACTGGCAAAGAAACAGACCTGAGGACCAGTGGAACAGATTAGAAGATGCAGAAACAACGCCAGACACACTCAGCCATCTCATCTTCGACAAAGGAGCCAAACACCCTCACTGGAGGAAAGATAGCCTCTTTAATAAATGGTGCTGGAAAAAATTGGGCTTCAACTTGCCAAAGATTAAAACTAGACCTGTAACTCTCACCATGCACTAAACTAAAATCAAAATGGATGAAAGATCTAAATATTAAAATAGAAACTCTGAACCAGTTGGAACAGAGGTTAGGTAGAACCCTTGAAGACATTGGTGTAGGAAAAGATTTTAGGAACAAAACCTCAGCTGCCCGTGAACTAGCACAAACAATCAACAAGTGGGATCTCTTCTTATTAAAAGGCTTCTGCACAGCAAGAGAAACCACCAGTAGTGTGAAGAGACAACCCACAATGTGGGAAAAAATCTTCACCTGCTCTTCCTCAGACAAAGGTCTACTATCTCGAATTATAAAGAACTTAAAAAGATCAGACCTCCCAAATTTAAAGACCCAATCCAAGAATGGGCATCTGAAATGAACAGACATTTCTCAGACAAAGAAGTAGAAATAGCAAATAAATGCATGAAAAAATGTTCAACATCACTGGTCATTCGAGAAATGCAAATGAAAACAACGCTGAGATTCCACTTCACTCCAGAAAGAATGGCTGCTATCATGAAATCAACCAATAACAAATGCTGCTGGGGCTGTGGGGAAAGAGGAACCCTGCTCCACTGCTGGTGGGAGTGTAGACTGGTGCAACCACTGTGGAAATCAGTATGGAGATACCTCAAAGAACTAGGACTGGAAGTCCCATTTGACTCTGGTATTCCACTGCTGGGGATCTTCCCCAAAGAATTAAAAGAATCATACCACAGTGATATATGTACACCCATGTTCATAGCAGCGCAGTGTGTAATAGCTAAAACTTGGAAACAGCCCAAATGCCCATCAACTGGAGACTGGATAAAGAAAATGTGGGGTTTTTATAAAATGGAGTACTACTCAGCCATAAAAAATGAGAAATTAGAGACATTTATAGCTAAGTGGATGCACATTGAGGCAATACTCTTACGTGAAATAAATAGGACACACATGTATAAATACCAAATAGTTTCTCTGGTGTGAGAAACTGAAAGTGTAAATAAGGACTAAATGTATAATAGGTAATGTGAAATAGGAAGAAAAGGGGCAAAAGGGAAGGAAGTGGGAGGGCTAGGGGAAAGGATAGAAGGGAATGGGATTAATATGAGAAAATGGAAAAATAGGAACAAAATCTTTGTAAATAGGGAGGAATGGAGGGGTTGAAGGGAAGGCTGGGCAAGGGTGAAAAATAAGAACCAAGAGAGACTACGTAAAGGTGCAAATTTCCAATGATGAATGTCATTATATTGTATACCTAAAATGTACCAATGATTAGAATGAATAATTGATAATGCAAAATAGGAACAAAAGGTCCAAAGGGGTAGGGGTAGTGGGAGGGGCAGGGGAAAGGAAAGAAGGGAAAGGAAAAATGATGAGAAATGGAAAAAATGGAAATAAAGTCTTTGTAAATAGGGAAGGGTGGAGGGGGTGAAGGGAGGGCTAGGAATGGGAAAAATAAGAACCAAGATGCATTATGTAAAGGTACAATTCCCAATGAGAAATGTAATTGTGTTGTATATCTACAATGTACCAATAAAAGAATTTAATAAATAAATAAATTAAAAAAAAAAAACTGGGCCTGGCCTGAAGATGTCACTCAGTGGTAGAATGTGGTCTAGTATGTGTAAGGCACTGGGTTTAATCCTTGGCACTGCATACACAAAAAAAGCAATGCTGGCCCCTCCTCTGGCTTTCTATCTCAATATGTGATCATTACCTCTTGCACAGCCCCCCCCATTGTAATGCCATCACACCAAGAAGTCTTACAGAGCCAGACTGATGCTTGTGTTATGCCTTTGAATTATCAGAACTGTGAACTCAATGAACCTCTTTTCTTTATAATGTATTGAGCCTCAAGAACTTTTGCTATAGCTATAGAAAACAGGTATATATATATAACTGGTATACTCTCACAATGAAGTTACTAGATTAATAAGGAACTGGCCATAGTATCACAGGTCTTTAATCCCAGCACTCAGAGAGAGAGAAAAGAAAAAGGAACCAATTGTTGCTATATCCAAAAACTTGAATGAATCTCAAATACTTTAAGCTTAACGAACTCAAATGCATTAGGTTTAATAAAAGAAAACAAACAAAAAGATTACATACTAGAAATAATTTCATTTATTTGAAATAGGAAAGGTAAAACTACTGTGAGAGAAAAGCAGAGTAGTAGTTGCAAGGTACTGAACAAAAAGGTGAAAAAGAACTTTTGGGGGTGATAAAAACATTAGCTATCTTAATTGTCGTGGTGGTGGTTAAAAACTGTACATACTTGTCAAGCTCATCAAAGCACATACTTAAAATGGGTAAATGTTATTATATGTAAATTGTATCTGAAATAAAGTTCCTTTTTTAAAAGATAAAAGGAGTAATTCAAGTGTCTAGACTTTAAACAGCTGGCCAACTGACAGCTTCTTTAACTTATTTAAACTACTAAAACCTAAATTGTTCCTTTATATAAACATAAAATTTTTAGAATTCCACAGGAAAGGAAACCTTTATTTCAAAGTTAAATTTGAAAGGTTGAACATTTTTTAAATTTAGCTCTGAATGTTATTTATTAAAAATTTTTTTTAATTAATATTTCAATGGGCACCATAATATCAATATGATGATGACTTCAATATATAAACTCCAAGCAATTACCACAGCAATTCACCTAACTAGGATATTCCTACCAGAACATTTCAGTACTTTATTTACAGTGGAGAAACCAAACAAACACCACTTTGGCCAGACAATCAAGGTCATTATGAACAGTCAGCAACTGGGCTGATACTATGTACCCTTGATATGAAATGATAATGATGCTTACCCCTGTGTTGTCCCAATAATCCCTACTTGAGGACTGTTTTACCTTACATGCTGGGCAAGTGCTCTACTATTGAGCTACACCCCCAGCTTACCCACAACTCCAGTCTAATCCTGGAGAAAACAGTAGACAAATTCCAGTTCAGAGGCTTTCTACAATATACCTTACCAGTACTCCTCAGAACTGTCAAACTGTCAAGATCATCAAAACAAGTAAGTCTAAGAAACTGTCAGCGTCAAGAGAAGCTAAGGAGACACGGTGACTAAATGCAATATGGTATTCTGAAACAAAAAGGACAACACGTAAAAACTAAGGATATCTAAACTATTATCTTTAATTAGTGGTAACATTGATTCATTAACTGTAACAAATAGATCATACTAATGTAATATGTTAATAATAGGGAAATCTGAGTAAAAGTATGGGCTATATGGGCCTCTCTAGCTTCTCAATTTATCCATAAATCTAACCCCTTTAGAAAATAAATTCTCAGGGCCAGGGATTTAGCTCAATGGTTCTGCTGCCTGCCTCGCAAGCGCCAGGTCCTGAGTTCGATCCCCGGTACCAAAAAAAACTAAAAAAAAAAAAAAAATAATAATAGAAAATAAATTCTAAAAAGAAAAAGCCATTGTATCACAAGAACTTATAACCCTACAGGTAAAGGAAACAAAAGCTGCAAAGAGGAAGGGAATCAAGAAAATAGTTGTTGTATGGGGGCTGATTTAAGGAATGTCATCACTGCTTTGGCAGAAAATTACAAAAGTTTTTTAACAATATAATGGAAGAGATGAAAGCATAAAAAGAAAAGGTCAAAAAGATGATCTAACAGGGATGTTAAAAATACTCTTCCCACTGCTTTTACAGCTGTACTCATGTTCTGACGTCAATCTCAAGACTCCCATGGATTATGGCAACAATTCACTCTTTGGTGTTTGCTGTATAAATTTCAAAGTAAAATCAATTGTTAATGAATGTTCACAGTTTCCATGTTAAGAAGACTAACTGTGCTTAAAACCTGAGACACACAGTGGTTAATTATGGGTATTGAGAGTGGAGTAACAATACAGAGGGTCATTCTGAACATGCTTATTTGAGTTTTAACTGTCTTCTGTCTTAGCTCTTTAAATCATTATCTTCTCTTTAGTAGGACACTAAAGTGAAATACTGTCTCTCTCATTTCTTTTACAAGTCTGAAAATGACTGGTGGGTAAAAGCAAATTATTCCTTCTAAACCAAGAGTTAATATCCAAAAGTTTTTGAAATTCCAAAGTACTGAATATCTGTATATTGTATGGTGGATCTAACTTAATAGAATTATGATAGTGATCTGAATGACTAAAATGTGTGAATCAGCAAAATCAGTTGCTCATAAAAACATCATTTGCTGTCACCTGCCTCACAAGTGCAAGGTACTGAGTTCAATCCCCAGTACCAAAAAAACAAAAACAAAAAAACATTATTTGCTATAACCAATATAACCAATATACATTCTTCACAATTCAAAGAGAAATGTGTTTTAAGAAATATTTGGGCCAGGGATTTAGCTCAGTGGTTCCGGCACCTGCCTCGCAAGCGCAAGGTCCCGAGTTTGTTCCCCAGTACAAAAAAAAAAGAAAGAAAGAAAAAAGAAATATTTCATTTTTTTCTAAGGACTAAAATTGTTAAACTAAAATTTACATGGTCAGTTTTGCATATTAGAAGTTAATTTGGTATGCCACATTATAAGAAAAATATCCTTATTAGCAGATATATCTAAAATCCATATTTATCTACAATAGGGCCCTTTACTCAAGAGGAAATTGAAATTGATCCTTAGCTTTGTAAACCTTTGAGGCCAATCAGAAAAATGAGCTCAGATGTTGAGCAGCTCAATGAAGTTGTTTTTGAGTGTCAAAATGTTCATAAACATATTTAGCTACATACAATAACCCAACCCCATCTTCAGAAGTGCCTCCCTAGCCTTTACAGATGATTAAAATAAAAAGAAATGAATGTTTCTTTTTTACCCAAAGATAAAACACCTTGGCACTCTAAAAAGCTCTAAATAGGCAATTAATTCCTTTTTGTGAGAAAAAGCATATCTAAAGTCACAGCACTAAACAATGGTTACACTCTGAATAGATCCAAAGGGAACGAAATGGGAGGGTGCAAGAGTTAGTTAATGACAGTCACTGAATTATATTTAAAGGAAGCATAGTGCCCAGCTGTGGGCACCCATAATTTTTACTATATTTTAATTATTTTCTTAAGTTTTTAAATTGCCACAATTATCAAAATATTAGTTGCATACTGTAAAGACTATGGGTAAACAGAGGGAATAAAAACACACAAAGAAGGAAAAACCCAAAGTGCTTCTACCCATCATTATTCTAGAACGTCAATAAATAATTACACAGCTGTAGCTTAATGGCTACCTTAGTAGTAATTAATACTTATCTAATGTTCCCTTAAACGTTTTAATGACCTTCACAGAAAATTCCAATATTCAAAAGTTCGTATTAAACACAAAAATGTTGGAAGCTCTCACTGCTCTAGATTATGATCCAAGTTAGTGCCTCACAAAGACTATAAGTTAGTTTTCCAAAGAAAAAGTTTTGATGAGTTATGCTTTATGTTGTCCCGTTTTTATGTAACAGTCATTAAGAAAGCCATCAAAACACTAGTTTCACTTATGAAACAGTTGTTATAGATGTCTGTAGTATTAGCTTGATAACCACATGAACAATAATTTTTATTTTTTATTAGTATATGTTTGTAGTAGACATAATGATCACATTCCTCATGAGGAGTTGGTACATATATATATAACACATCTTAATTCTTTTTCATCCCCTTCCCCATCTCTCCAACCTCCCTCCCTCCATCACTTGTTCCCCTTCCCATTTCCAAATGATCTACGTCCCTACTTCAAAATTTAATAACAATAAAATCAGGTTTGTGACAAAAGAGGAAATACACCCATCAACAGAACCAATTTTCATCTACCTTTTCTCACAGCATTCCAAAAGCAGAGGCTTAACAATAATGGCTGTGTTAGCCCCTGTAATGGTTATACTTGCTTTTGCCTCACTGCAATACTTTTACTTTTTATTTGTGTTTATTTATTTTTTATGGTTCTGGGGACTGGACCCAGGACTTTGGACATGGCAAGCACATATTCTACCACTAGCCAGATCCCTAACCCTTTAATTTTTAACATCTTCAACTGAAATGTGTCTATGCATGTGTTCACTCATGTGCACTATTGTAAATCACTAATCTTTTTTTTAAGAAACTGAGTATAAGGATTATATATATTCATACACATACACACACATACACACGCACACACACGCACACACACATATTGGTATTACTAGGCATTCAACCCAGGGCCTCACACATGCTCAGCAGGTACTCTACCACTGAACTATACACACCTTTAGGCTCAAGCATTATAAGTTTTAAGAGTCAAAATATACATTCAAGATGTTTTTCTTTTACAATATAGATTTGAATGAATATCTATAGTCTGATTTGGAGGAAATGGACTTTTCCTCTACAAGCTTTTGTGTATCAAATTTTTGATTAGGTAAATAACTCACACACATCTCCTTTGATTCTGTGAAGTAAATAGTATAAAAGTAAATAGTATTCTCCATATACAGATTGAGAGAATTAGAGCCAGGCATGGTTGACACAGCCCTATAATCCCAAAACTAGGGAGGCTGAGGCAGGAAGTTCTCAAGTTCAAGGCCAGCCTGGGCTACATAGTAAAACCCTGTCAGGGGGGAGGGGATAGGAGTGGGGGATGGGGCTTAGAAAAGTTGATTTAATTATCCTATAATTCCTGACGAACAAAGCTAGAACTCAAGCAATTGTGACTCTAAACACAATATATTTTCATCTATACTACTCCACCTAAATAAAATTTTTAGCTAAGACTACATAAAATTAAAAATATTAAATGATAAGGAAGGGAAAAAATACAAAGAAGAAAAGAGAACAGGAATGGGGGAAGAGAAGGAAGTAAAAAGGAAAGAAGGGAACACAGAAGGAAGAAAAAGAGGGTAAAAGACTGACCCTCGTAATTGTACTGATAATCAAAGTATCTAAAAATAATCTTAGCAGAAAGAGTTTTAAAACCTCAATGAATAAAATCACAATTACTATTTACTATAAAAGATCAGAAATTACTAAAGAAATATCAAGTTAATATACAGAGACAATATCATAAAGATGTCCATCTTCTCCATACTAAATTAAATATGCAATGAAATTAACAATTTTTAAAAACTCAGGACTTATGGCACCTAATAAGCCAATCCCAAATTCATAAGAAATAAAAAATGGCTAAGAATAGCAATTAAAATGCTGAAGAAAATCTACATAAGGGGACTTAATATGCTTATGAATCTAAAGTAATTCAGAGAGTTTGCTGCTGGTATACCAACAGTCAAACCAGTGAAAGAAAAAACTCAGAAACTCACAAAACAGAACATTATGTAGGACAAAAATGCACTGCAAATAAATGGGAGAAAGACAGACTGTGCAATGAATTGGGCGTGACAACTGGTTATCCATATGGAAAATAAAACTCAATCCCTACCTCATACCACATTTGTAATATTTTATCAATATTAATCATGAACAATGTGTATGGTAATAATTTGTAATATTTATTAATTAAACAAGTTACAAAATATAATGAATTCAAAGTTTACAAAATTTAAAAATCTGCAAAAAAAATCATGTAACCTTTGAAGATGCATAACTATGTAGCAAAAGAAAAAAAAATTTAAATATGACAGCAATAAACATTGAATTTATCTTAGTGTTTACTTCTGGAGAGAGACATAAGTGAATAGCTCTGAAATTTTTATTTGTTCATTTCTCTCCCCAAAAAGATGGTGCCAGGTAGTAGGGCAGAAAGTAACTGTTAAGGTCTCTTGTTGCTTTTGCTGCCTTCTACCATGAACTGTTGCCTCTCTTCCACCCTCCCTTGGAGCTAGCCAATTATGAAACCGCTACAAACTGTAAGCTAAAATCTTTTCCTCTGTTACTTTGAATGTCGGATATTTTGTCTCAGCAACAAGAGAAAAGTAACTAACATACTTATGTTTTCTTTTTCTTATCTTTTTTCTTTTTTGCAGTAGTGAGGATTAAACTCATAGCTTTCACACTGAGCTGCATCCCCATCTCTCATATTTTTTAAGATAGGGTCTCTCATAAAAAATTTAAAAATAACTTTCCCAAAACAGATACATCTCAATTTAAATTAAATCTGGGGCCCTCAAGAAAGACCTCTTTGGTATTCTTTTCTGACTTTGTTGTTGTTATTTGTTGTTGTTGTTGTTGTTGAGACAGGATCTCACTATGTAGTCCAGGCTAGCCTTGAACTTAAGATTCTCCTGCCTCAGCCTCTCAAGTGCTGGATCTATAGGTATGTACCACTACAATGGGCTTCTTTTTTGTTGTTAAATGAACTTTTCTCTTGCAATGGAGGAAGAGCTGGCTAGCTAGGATCATTTTTTTCTTTTTATTGTCACTGAAACTACTATCAGGGATACTAGGTGGGAAGTGTCCCTTTTCAACTAAGCATATAGCTTCAGGAATGGTTCACATAAATTGGTGAGAGTCAGTTGCCTAACGCTTTACAACATAACCAGGTCTACCAACTGGCAATCCATACAATGAGAGATGTCATAAACATCTTCAAGTAGTGGTATCACCAAGTTGTCCTTTTTTACTTTAAAAACTTACAAATAGGGTCTTTGATAACACAAAAGACTTTTAAGAATTGAAATATATAAGGAAAAAGAAAGCTAAGGTTGTTAATGACTTCACTCAATTTAGATATTATTCAAATAAGTATATTTTTAAGAACCAAACTTTTCACCTCAAATTGATCACATTTATATCCAGAAATATGGGAGTCACCTTAGTTATTGTTTCTCCTTTCTTATTGTTCATTATAGTCTTCTCTAATACTATTACTACTGGCCTAGTTCAGCAACTCCTCCCATTTGAATTCTAATCCCATCTGCACGGCTAGACTCCAAAATGACACCCTCCACCCATCATCTTTCAGACCACTACCATAGTTACTTTTTAATTAAAATAAAGAACAAATAAATAAAAGCTAGTTTTCACTTATAAACATAATATCTCACTACAAAAGCAATATATATTCATTGCTGAAAGCCTAGAAAATACATACATTTAAAACAAGAATCCATATCTTACAAACACTGTCTAAATGTAGTTCACATCCTAAAAATCCTTTTAAAAAGCATTATATGTATGTTTTTTAAAATATAATTGAGGCTGAGGGTATAAATCAGTGATAGAGTGCCTAACATATGCAAAGTCCTGGGGTTCAAACTCCAGCCCTGCAGGGGGGGAAAAATGCCTTTTTATTTGAAGCTTTATCTCCTAAACTGCACATACCATGGATGCTTCTCCACTAAATTTAACTTGAAAATGTCTTTAATGCTTACATATAGTCTATAAAGTGACATACAATAATATATTAATGTCAGTCCCCTGGTAGCTTCTTGCCATCATAATTTATAGGTCTACCTCTTCAGAAGCATTTAGTTTGGTTCCTCTTTGCCATTTCTACAAATAACACTGTGGCTGATATCTTTGTATAAAAATGACAACTAAACCTTTATTTCTCTAATGTCTTGAGATATATACCCAAATTGGCATTTCTAGATCAAAATGTTTAAATAGTTCTTAGGCTTGAGGTATGTTATCAAGCTATTTTCAATAAAAAAACAAACCAATGTATATGCCCAAATGCAGGGGATAAGATACATTACTACAACTCTCCTTTTGGCAGAAGGAAAGGAAAAAAAGAAGGAAGGGAGGGAGGGAGTTAAGATTCCAGTACAGCATGGCACAGTCTCAGGAATTTTTCTAAAATTTTTTGCTTGATGTTCAAGATTTGGCCTTAAGCTATGGCATCATAACTCTTACTTGGATTTATTTGTTCATTCATTCATCTATTCAAATATCTACTAGCTCTAGGTACTGAGAACATAAAAGATGAGTGAGACAAGCAAGCTTTATAAAGCTGCAAAAGAAGTTCTACAGTTCCTCCAACCAAAGCACTTCTATTCAAGCTAACAAATCCCCCTCTACTGAACCTTCTGAATACGCTCAGCAGTCTTTCCTGGAGGAGAGGCAGTCCCTACTTAATCAACATAAAGTCTGTAACAAGGGAAAATAGCGAGACTGGAGAAGTTAGACAATGGCCAAGTAGTGAGTAGTTTTGCCTTTAACCTGTTGTTTCCTCTACTTAAATACTATCTCAATAAACTGTCACAGTCCCATAAGCCCTGAACATCCAGAGCCTTGCACATTCCAACCCTCCTCCCCTTTATAAATTTTGAGACAGTCTCACTAACTTGACCAAGCTGGGCTCAAACTTGTGATTCTTCTGCCTCAGCCTCCCAAATAGTGGGGATTACAGGCCTGTGCCTGGGCACCTGGCCTTAATATTCCGCATTGGTTTCTTTTTTTTGTACCAGGGATCGAACTCAGGACCTTGCACTGGCAAGGCAGGCAGCAACACCACTGAGATAAGTCCCCGGACCCCACATTTGGTTTTAATGTTCTTTAGGTAACATTATTTTCATTTCAAAAAAACCTTTATTTCACTATTATTAACAGAAAACTATCATTATTTCTCAAAACAGAAGATAACACTAGGCAAAAAAATGCAAACCATTATTAAATTTTAAAATATTAAAAATGAAACACAAGTAAAACATTCCTGGGAACAGGAACACTAATTTACTCAGCACAATAACCTGGTCATTATACTAGCCTCAAAAAGGAAATATTTCATATTTACTTCTCTTTAAATTTCCTGAAATCATGAAATGCCTTTAAGACAGTAAAAACTGTCTTATCTAACCCACTGGTACAAGTGGTTGGTCATTTAATGGAAAAGGACAGTTAAAACAGGAAATCATCAAAATCATTCATATAGACTTTAAACTTTATTTCACTTAAAATATGTAAATATGTATTTGCTGATGTTTAAATATAGAATCAAGGCCTTTTCTTTAAATGAGACAATAGTGAGTACTCCTTTATCTTTCTTATATAAACTCTATTAAAATATATCAGCTATAATTTATTTTGCTTCCATTTCTTTACAGTGCAGCAAAAAAACAAGATACTCATAAAACTCTAGCTCAGTGACAGTGAACCTTTTAGAGACTGAATGCCCAAACTGCTCTGTCGCTTGCTGAGAGGGCACTGCATGTCCACTGCGGCACATGTGCCATAGGTTTGCCACTGCTGCTCTAGGCTGTATCTTTCCTCCAAATAGCTAGTAATTGTTTTAGCCCTATCTAATTTGATAACAATTTCTATAATGACAAGTCTCTACTCTTATTTCCAAAGCAACAAAACTCAATTTTCATACA
This sequence comes from Heterocephalus glaber, assembly GCF_053883595.1. Lineage (NCBI taxonomy): Eukaryota > Metazoa > Chordata > Mammalia > Rodentia > Bathyergidae > Heterocephalus > Heterocephalus glaber. The sequence continues at coordinate 36,138,164 of NW_028258294.1, read as the reverse complement.
ATTTTCTTTTTATGCTACTTCGTCAGTTTTCATAATATTTAACTAAACTAATTCCAATACAAGTACAAGAGGTTGGGATTATAAAATTCATTAGAAGGAGAAAAATTCAGCCATATAAAAAAACTTCCTACTACACACAAACCTTTAACCAACATAGGCAAAAGTTACAATCTACAGAACAAATGGAGTGAGTCCATTAAACTGAGATTAGCTAAATGTTTTCAACAACCACTATCCCTTGTATTTCTTAAGTATTATTGGTCACTTCTTCTAGGACTTGATACGGTTTACTTCTACTGTTATATGACTTTCATGAATTCCAGGGCCAGGGATTTAGCTCAGTGGTTTCGCCGCCTGCTGCAAAAGCACAAGGACCTGATCCCCGGTACCAAAAAAAAAAGATGAATTCCAAATGACTACTCATCTTTACCATGTATTGCCTCCAATAGCTCTTCAAATGTACTCAGCCACCTAGAGACTACAATACTTTTAACACCAAACATGATACTCTCTCTTAGCATATTTACAATGTCTCTAACACTATTATCAGGATGCTTTTTATCAGCTATTACAGCTCAAATCATTTATTAAATTTCTTATAAAAGTATACCCTATCTAACTTCAAAATTGAAGCTATACACAGACTTTGGCAGAGAGAGTGGAAAACTTCACACATCCATTTGAGCTTCAGAAAGAATTTCAAATATTTCTGGAAGAAGTCTTTAATTTGTGAGATCATGTGCATGACTGAGACAAGCTTTGCAAATAAGCATATCTTGACAAATATATCTACTCATGTGAACTACTTAAATTTATCCAGACAAGTTTAAGTATTCTATGAACAAAGTGAACAAGATAACTGCAAAATTGGAACTATGAGATATATAATTGAACAGAGTCTAATGATTACTATAGATGGCTTCTTAGAACAAATGGCCTAATTTTTATTAGTGTTTAACCAGACCAGGTAGACAATTGACTATTGACTATATTATTATATTTCCAACTACGTATACCTGACAGTTGGGATTCTTGGTGCTTGTTACCATCAAAAAGTAAAAATGGGATTATCTTAATGATCTTAAATTTCATCTTAGGTATAAACCCACCAATATCCAAAGTTCCTTTTACTGCTAACTGACCAAAAACAGTCTCCTTACTGAGGAACTTATGTTCAAATAGGAGTTTTTGTAAACCAAAGAATGCATTACTAACACTTCATTTTCAATTTTCAATTTTTTTGTTTTTTGGGGTTTTTTTGGTTCTGGGACTCAAACTCGGGGCCTTGCACTTGCCAGGCAGGCGCTGCACCACTGAGCTAAATCCCTGGCCCTTCATTTTCAATTTTTAAAATGTAATAATTGTTTATTAATTTTTTCCTGTTGCCTTTTATATGTGATATATATATTGATTTTCCATTTATAACAACAAAATAAAGTTTCCTTCAGGAATAGATATTAAATTTAAAATATACTACTTCAAAATAAACATGAAGTAACTATTATGATTTAGATCTATTATATCCCCCCAGTCTCATGTTTAGAGGTAGGGCCTAGTTGGAGGAGGTGGAAAGGCCTCCAATTAGCCTTTCAGTCTTTTTTTTCTCATTACTGGTATCCTGATCTGGAAGAGTATATTCTTGCCCCAGACTCCTTGTTTCTCTCATCTTCCTGGCTGACATTTGGTGAGCAGCATTCCTCTCTGCCATGCTCTTCTCCCATGCTGTTTCTGCCTTGAAGCCAACCAATTGTGGACTGATTACTCTTAAAACCATGAGCCAAAATAAACCTCTCCTCATTTAAATTGTGGGTGTCAGGTACTGTGTCCCAGTGATGGGAAAGCTGACTAATAGTTCAGGGATTATAAGACTATGGGAAATCATTAAGATAGTAGCTAAATAATTTGAACATGAAAAATAGTCTATAAGATAACCGAAAGTTCCTGAACATGCATACAAGATCGCTCCAACTGGCCTTTCAGTCTTTTTTTTCTCACTACTTAACCTCATCACGAACCTCATGTCTACAATATCACCCACATAACATGCCCTCCTTTCTGCCTAAAATGCCTGTGTTAGTATCCATGTATCACCCTCATCACCATCAACCCTTATCCCCAAAGACCCAATTCAACTTAAACTCTACATTCTGATGTTACCTTCCTTCAAGACTTTCCCAAATGAGGCTGGGTGTGATGATGCACACCTATAATCTCAGTAGGCAGGAAGCTGAGGGATGAGGATGGCTATAAGTTCAAGGCCAACATGGGCTACATAGTGAGTTCAAGTCCAGACTGAACTACAAAGTGAGACCCTGTCTCAAAAAAAATCTTATTCTGTTTCTTAGAAAAGATATTCAAGGGCAGGGGATTTAGCTCAGTGGTTCCGCCACCTGCCTCACAAGCGCAAGGTCCTGAGTTCGATCCCCAATACCAAAAGATAAAAGAAGAAAAGATATTCAAGAAGTACTTTTTAGAAGAATTATACTCAAGTTTTGCTCTGATGTGACTACTTAGTAATTTCAATTACCGTCTACTCCAAATTTTATCCCTGCATTTTTCCTTTATAATGTCCTCTCCTAATTCTTCCCTTACTCCTTTGTAAGTGTTCCTCAACAGGTTTTGAACCACTTCTGTTCCTCCTTCCTAAAACTACAGACCCAAGATACTGTAAGAGCTATACTTCCAGTGCAGTTTTATTCCTGCTAATCTCATTACTCAAATTACTTCAACTACAATCACAAATAGACTAGCAGTAGCCAAGACCTTAATCCTATACATCTAGTTACCTATTAGGACATTTGCCCCTGGATATGCCATAGGTATCTATGGTGGGCAGCCTCCAAAATGACTCCCAATGGACTCTTGCCTCCTGGTATTCATGTCCTTGAACAGTTCCCTCTCACAGTGAACACAGCTGACCTGTGTGACCAATAGACTATGATAGAAATGATGGATGTGGCTTCAGAGGTCAACTTCCAGAAGTTATTATAGCTCCAAACTCTACGATCACTCACTTTTAGCAAAGCCAGCTGCCTCAAACATCCTCATAGAGGTCTCCTACCAACAGAAGAACCAAGGCCTCCCCTACCAACAAACAGCACTCAGCTACCCAGCACAAGTGAATCCTCATGAAAGTAGACCCATTGGCTTCAGCCAAGCCTACAGATAACTGAAGCTTTTGCTTCTAGAAGCAGACATCTTGATTCAACCGCTTGAGAAATCCTGAACCAGAACTATCTAGCTCAGGTACTCCCAAATTTCTAATCACAATAAACTGTAAGATATAATAAATGTTGGCAGCACCACTCAAAAGAACTATTTACAATGACTAAATAAATGTTCTGTGAATAAAAATTAATACAGTGGTCACTGGATACACATAGCTACTGAACACTAGAATGGCTAGTGTGACAGGAACTGAATTTTCCACCTGATTTAATTTTAACTAATTTAAATTTAAATAGTCACATTAGTTTTATGGCTACTATAATGGAGAGTACAAGTTAACTGTTTTGGGATAATCTACTACACAGCAATAGGTAACTAATATAGTATCTTAAACTAAATCTTTCTCTTATATTTGTTCTGTTCCCCTTCCTCCATTTAACCAGTCAACCAAACAAAAACAACAAAACCAAACAAAGTCCTGCTTCTTTCTTTTATATTTATTTATTTATTTATTTATTTATTTTTGGTACCGGGGTTTGAACTTGGGTCCTTGCACTTGTGCAGCAGTAGGCGAAACCACTAAGCTAAATCCCCAGCCCCTTTCTTCTTTTATTACCTATCTTGGAGAATGGTAGCAACACCAACCCAAGCACACAAGACAGAAAGGCCCATACTTTCATCACCCACCTTTTCATCCTACTTATAGTCTTAATATTCTTGATAGCTCTATTTACCACTTCTCTTTTAAACATATTGTTACTTTAGTTTAGGACTTGGGGTTACTGAAAAATGTCTCTTTAATGATCTCTCCACCCTGAAACTGTTTCCCCAGATTAATCCATTCTTTAAATTGCCACGTGAACCATCTTTCTATAGCATAACAATGCTTATTACCTCTCTGATTAAAAGCTTCCCACAATCCAGACATTAAAATCCAAACTCCTCAGAATAACATAAAAGTTCCTCTATAATCTGGTGCCACCTATCACTCCAACTTTACCAACTACAGCATGGCACCTATCACCAACCTCCATGCTCTAGCCACATTGACCTGCATGGAATTTCTTAAAAATGTGAGCTATTTCACCTTTGTGTCTTTATTCACACTAGTCTTTTGAAATGTTCTTCTATCCCTCATCTGTCTGGTAACTACATCTCACCTTCCAAGACTCAGTAGAGGTATTCATCTCACATATGAAGATCTCTCCAGATCTATCTGACCTATCCAGAAAGTACTGACTCTTCTCCTTTGAGTCCTCACTGTACCCTATAAATTTAGCTGCTGTGATGGTTAATCTCGACTATCAACTTGACTGACTTGAAAGGTGCCTAGGAGATGAATGAAGTATACTTTCCATGATCTTGGGAACTATATCTGGTCCCTGGTCCCTTCCTCTCTGGCACACTCTTGTCTCTCTTCTTCCCAGATGCCATGAGGTAAGCAGCTTTCCTCCACCAGCCCTTCCATCATGTTTCTGCCTTGATACCTAACCATGGACTGAAACTTCTGAAACCATTTCCAAAATCAATTTTTTTCTCTTTTAAGTCGTGTATGTCAAGTATTTTGTGCCAGAAATGGAAAAGTGACTAAAATATAACTACCTATATCCCTCTATCAAGCTCCTAGAAGACAGAAATAGCACCTGAATCAACTCTGTCTGTACATGGCATTATAGCACAGCATTTAAGAGTACTGGTAGGGAAGTCAGACAGACTCAGACTATCCACTAGGCATGCTACTTAAACTTCCTGTTTCTTTTTCTTCTCCTGTTAAGTAGAGAATGCATAATAAAACCTTCTCTTCAATGATATATATAAAATGTTACATGCCTAGTACATAATTTTTACTCATACATGTAGTCAAAATGAAGAGACTAATGGTTGGCAGGTAAAGAAAGGATGAGAAAAGTAAAAATAGAAAGCCTTATAACTTTTTTATGCTACTCTAAATAAAAATAAGTAATAATGGATGCCTACCACTGATGTACTACATGGTCAGAAAATTATAAGGCATGACAAAAGGACTCAACCAGAAATAAATAAAAGGTTGAAAAAAAGGAGAGGACCTAGTTGAATAATATAGGAGAGATTAGAAGCCTAGTGATGAGAATAAAGGCAAGAAGTACATGCAAAAAGATATGGAAAAAAAGAAAAAGCAGAAGGTAAGAAAGAAAAACACAAAAATTGAAAAATAAAATCTTACAAAAGATCTAAGATGTACTCATTTAGATAGGTAGCTCCCAGGCTAAATCATATGAAACTATAAATTCTGAACTGCTTTTGACTAATAAAATGGATTACAACATTTTAAAGTAATATACAGGATTTGTTTTTACTAATAAAATCAAAGTCTGGAGGTTACTCATTAACTCCATTTCACATTCTACATTTTGCCTTGAGTGACTAAAAGTAGGGCTCATAAGGCAAAACAAAAACAAAACAAAAAAAATTCCTATCAAAGTGTCCTGGATATTCTGTGGAACAGAATTTAGAAACTGCTGTCACTTACATTAAAAGACAAAAGGTCAGGCGTGGTGACATGTGCCTGTAAAACCAGGACTCTGGGAGGCTGAGTAGAGAGAATCACAAGTTTGAGTCCAACTTACCAAGACCTTCTTTCAAACTAAAAAGTTAAAAAGGGCTAGAGATATAGCTCAGTGGGAAGGTCCTGTGTTCAATCCTCAGGACTGGGAAAATAAAAAAAGAGACCAAATAGATACTCTATTTAGCTGAATCTTTTCATTTGAATGTTATACTATTATTGGTGATAGCTAACTTCACACACACAACACACAAAAAATGTTATAGCTAATCCAAAAGTGTATAAAGTACCAGATACAATGAACCAAGATTTGAAAGACCTGGATTTTAAACCTAGTTTCAAAACTTTCCTACCTGGGAAATACTAGACTGGTCAATTCAAACCTTTGAATATAATTTTTTTTTCTCATCTGTAAAAGGAAATAACATGTGCCTTGTTGGATTATTATATATATTAATTATAATAACTGTGAAGTACTTATAATAATGCTTTATATGGAAGCTGGTTACTGTTACTAAATAAGAAAATTAGAAAACAGTTGTAAAAGTATCATAAATGCAAATGTAAACCACTACTAGTATCATACAGTAAATGTGAAAATGAAAATTTGTTAGTAAAAATTTGTCACAAGACTTAAGTGGATTATGCTGTTTGTGAGATAACAGACTAATCATTAAAAATAAAATCTATGGGCCGGGAATTTAGCTCAGTGGTTCTGCGCCTGCCTCGCAAGCCCAAGGTCCCAAGTTCGATCCTCGGTACTAAAAAATAAAATAAAATCTATATGGGGAAATAAACACGGATAAATATATCTATAATAAATTATTTATCAACTGTGATTAGGTTGTTTATTCCTCATTTTTTTCCAATCTGATTTTTTAACTTCTTCAACCCTCAAAGACAACAAAACATTCTCCAGATTAGTCATATTGATAACAGTAAATTTTTCAAGTTGGATAAGCAAAGGCCCTAACTGCTAACAGTGTGAGGAAGCAAGTTTGGCTAAAATGAGATATAGTAAATATTTATGCAAAATTAACAGACCTTAACCCCATAAAGAGGCTATAACCGTGGGAAAAATTAGCTTCCCAGAAATCAGGATAGCAGATGTCTGTAGATCTCCCTAAGGGCTACAAAGTTTCTATATCCATAAGAATGCTTAGAACAGGATTGTCCTTTGCAGGTGGCCTCTTTGTAAAATTTAAATCTAGTCAAATTCTCAAATTACAATCCTCTCTACCTAGAAACAGTACTTATTCAATAAAAGATTTAGTGTATGGGCTTCCTTTTTAAACCAACTGTCTGCCTACCTTTGTTCTAGATGTTCTGGGGTTACTAAGAAAACAATTTATGGTTTAAAAAAATTACACTAAAACATAACACACCTAAATATCTCTTAATCAAACTTTACTTCATGTTATAGCATAAGAAGTAGCTAGACTAAAATTATTCATGCCACAGAATTTCAGTAATAGGAAAAAAATCATTCACAAGAAGACTTGAAAAAAAAGACAAGAAAACTAAAAGTGACAATTTTTATGTTCAGAAGATGAACCTACAGCTATAATAAAAGAAATAATCACTTAATTCTACAAATATAAACTAAATGATAAAAAGGAAAGATCTTATGCTAATGAGACATCTTAAAAAAAAAAACTCCACTGCCACCTAGCCATAGATTCTTGCTACAAAAAAACATGTAACCTAATTTTCTTATATCACTCACACTTCACAAAAGCCCAATAACTTACTATTATTATAAGGTATATGCTGCCATCCACCACTCCCCTCTTATATATTCAGATTTGGGGTCCCATCTTGCTGCTTTGTGCTCCTATAATACCAGAAACTATAAAACTTGTATTAGATAGACCTTAAACTTCCTAAAAGTACATGAGAGTAATTATGACATAAACGATTTATAAACAACACAGATTAGAAAATGATTTATAAGCAACACAGATTAGGTTCCAAAATTGTACAATATTTAAAGATGTATGTGTGTTTAAAGCAATAAATCACAAATCTAAACATAATGTAGCCATTCTTTAGAGGAAATGAGATGAAATCTCTTGTGTCAGGGAAAAGGGATTAGGTAAATAGGTGATTAAGCACAGAAAGAATGAGATACAGTTATAAAATTATAATGTGAAAATATTTTAATATTATTGAAGAAAAATGCACTTTCTGTGTTTTATTCAATCAGTTCAAACAATCAACAGACTGATCTAAATAAGCCAATCAGTTAGAAACAGAATTGAGACCATTAGCTCACAAAAAAAAATTAAAAATTTAAGAAGAGGGGCATTGGAGTCATAATTTCAACTCTTCTGTTTGAAAACTATGGACTGAGTAAGTCAGTGAACTCTCAGAGATTTACTAAGTCACTATGTGCCCAAGCTGGGCTTGAATTTGAGATTCTCCTGTCTCACTCAGCCTTCCAGAGTACTGGGATTGCATATGTATGCCACTAACATCTGACTCATTTTTGCCTGTTTTAAAATGGAGACAATAATTAATTTATACAGAGACAATAATTTAATTTATAGTTGAGAAGACTAAAAAGACAATGCAGAAAAAACACCTAGAGCCGAGTGTGGTAGCACATGTCTGTAATTCCAGCCCTCTGGGAGGCTAAAGCAGGAAGACTGCAAGTTCGAGTCCAGGCTGGGCAATTTAGCAAGACTATCTCAAAATTAAAAATGACCTGGGGATGTAGTTCATTGCAAAGGCCCTGGGTTCAATCTCCTACTACAGAAGAGAAAGAAAGAAAGAGAGGAAGGAAGGAAGGGAGGAAGGGAGGGAGGGAGGGGAAAGAAAGAAAGAGGGGGGGGGGGAGAAAGAGAGACAGAGAGAGAGAAAGGAAGGACAGAAAAGAGAGTACCTAGAATATACCCACTGCTTCTTATGTATTAAATATAACATTCTTTCATATATCTTAAGTTTCACTATAAGACTAAATTTTATCTATTTTTAGGCTCATTTTGACCTATATCACATCTTCTCACAATTCATCCAAAATAGAGCCACAGACATCATGATTTAAACATTATCTTGCTAATCATACTACTGACTTCCAGAATCCTTCAATGACCAAACTATTTATCACCATAGTTACATTTTCACTGGATGCACAAAGCACAGGCATAAGGACTGCTACATTCAAAGAGATCAATGAGTAGACAAGTGTCCTTCCAGAAGTGACTAAACAATGCCTAATGCACAAAATGTGATTTCTTCTATCCATGAGCAATGAGCAACTAACGCTTCTTAAATTTCAATTTAAACCAATGTCCTTTCCAATTCAGTTTAGATTTCTTTTTATTTTTTTGGTACCGGGGATTGAACTCAGGTCTTTGCACTTGCGCAGCAGGCAGCAAAACCACTGAGCTAAATCCCGGGCCCTCCACTTCAGTTTAGGTAACTCACTAAAATGTAATTTAATTGAAAAATAGATTAAAAAGGAAAATAAAAGGACACTATGTGATAGGAAGTAACCATTTTTTAATTTAGAAAATAAGATCAATTTAATCATTAATTATGATTTCATACCACTACTTCCCCAAATAAAAATGACTTTTTGTCTTAATCTCCAGTACTTATCAATAAATATCACTCTTGAAGGCAAATTTCTTTCTTTTTTTAAATTAATTTTATTGGTACATTTTAGGTATACAATACAATGACATTCATCATTGGTGAAGGCAAATTTCTTAATTTATAGATATAACTCAGCAGGTAACAAGAACGCAAAACAACTCTGCCAAAACAATGACCTGCACAGAGCATTCAATATTTACTGAAGAAATTAATTAATGTTGATAAGTATAGAACTCCACAAATTCTGAGTGATCAAGGGCAGATTTAAAAATAAACTCCCAATCCTAAACATCTATTTTATTACTAGCGATATTGCTGTTCTACAGTCTGAACTGAAATAACTGTCTTTTAAAAATCTATTCCTCACTTCCAAATACATGTTAATTCTAAAAATTGTCTATAATTTTAAATATAAAAGGAATATTATCATAGCAAGGGGGAAAATTATCTTAACACCGGCAGCAGTTGAGAATACATGAATTCAAAATCATTTTGACAAGCACAGATAAAAACTAGAGCTATTTTCTGAGGCTTAAACAATGACCATTACTATAACTTACTGAACTTTTATTATATCCCAGGTACTTAAATACATTCTTATTTAATCCTCAACAACTCTTCAAAGTAAGCATCATTCTCACTCTTACAGAAAAGAAAACCAAAAAAAAGTTGCTATTTAGAAAGGTAAGTTTGCCTAAGACCTCTCAGACCCTTTTCTCAACATCATCCTCATTCAGTTTCCTTTCATTGATCCTTCCTTACAAGAGCTAATAATAAAAATACATATACATGCACACATTAAATTCAGGGCTAAAATATCTTTTCCTTTAAAAGTTACCTTTATCTCTCACAAAAAGGATAGTCTAAAAACAGTCTGCCAAGAGAGTCATAATTAGGAATTTAATTACTAATATTTGACTTCATTCCTATTTTTGGAAACAGAATTGTATCCTATACCCTATTAAACTATAACTGCAAGGTCAAGAAGCTTCTCTTTTTTTACTGTTCACATCTAGGCAACATATTCAATCTGCCTTTAAACACTGTCTCAAGAATTTTAATCATATAGGATTTCTGGGTAAATACAATATGGAAAAACTATAAATCTTTTCCCCAAATTGGTAACTGATAAATACAATGAAAATGCAACCAAAGTATAAGTATATTATCCTGACAAAGGTACTGACAAATTAAGAATAATGGCAAGTCAAAGAGTTATTCTCCATGGGGAAAATCTATGGATTTATATTTTAAATAAAACTATACCAGTGATGGCAAACCTTTTAGAGCTTTCAATGACACAAACAGCCAGCTGTGGTATGCACGCTATACCTTTGCCACCGCTGGTACACTTTATCAAGCAACCAAAGCCAGAAATTAAATGAACAGCAACAAAAACTTCAATTTAAATCATTCTATTTACTAGCCAATGATAGCCATTTTTCTACTGTAGCTCCTACACAGATTCTGAAATGAATTTAACAATATAATTAAAGAACATCAAAGCTACTTAGATACCCATAAAGACTAATGTAAGTGCCTCTATGTACAGTGATAGGAAGCCAGTTATAAAAGTAAAATTTGTTTGATAGTGGTACTATATCACAATATTTCTATCATGTCATATACAGTGTTTATACACTAAGCTTTGTAAATCCTCTTTGGCCACATCATTGTTATCTGTCAACCTATAAATTGAAGAAAGGAGTACTTCTTTAACTTGCTTTCCACTACTGCCCCTAAAAGAATGTTCTGATGCTTCTACTTCCCTAACATAATGCCTATTCCTTTGTACAACCATGAAAATGACAAATAAGCTGATTACCTGACATTTTGAGTCAAAATGGGAGACTTTAAGGCACTCAGAAAAACCTGAGATGACAGTAGCTTTAACAATTTCTAAACTAAAATTTAAATAGACTCACTTCCTTGCATATAACCTTATGGATATGCTAGATCCTTTCTCTGCACAACAAATAGGATAGATACATATTTCTCGGATTGTGTTTCCATCACGTGTCATATGACTGTATTGAAATTTAAATTACGGAGAAGTTTGGCTTATGTGGAGTCTGCTAACTAACTGGAGTTTTTTTTTCCAGATCATTATTTGTTCAATGTTGGTTTTAGGGATCTTTCTGAAACAAATCACAGCCTCTGGTGTCTTGCTGATGCTTGAGATGCTTTTTTAAGTTATACGGAAAAATGTTTAAGTGCTTTTCAGTTTTTGTTTTGGTTGAGTTCTACTGTATTTGAATATTATTGTAGGGTTTTTTTCCCCTTGCAATGTTCTTCTTTGAATGGTTTTAATTTTTTGTATGTGTTTCATAATAAAGTCATAAAAAATTATTTAAAAAACCAAATAGCATAGATGAACAGGATTTTTAAAAATGACTCTGATGTTCTTTTCTAGAATAAATAACATCACTGACTGAGAGTTCTCAGAAGACTTGCAGCCATTAAGAGCTGGGAATTCCTTTCAATTGGCACCATTCCAACAGAGGCTCAGTGAGAAATGAAACCTCCTGAAAATCAAATCTGTTGCAATGTTATTTTTTCCAGAAGTTAATTACCTGCTCCTGCCCTCCCCACTCCCAAAGGAGAGGCTGGAAAAGTAGATGACACTTTGCTGTAAGCCTCCTCCAGAAATACTAAAAATGAAATCAAAATAAGCTTTGGCTATCAAATTCTAGATACACTCAATGAACATCCACTTTTTCTTGATGGGTGTCAATACCATTACCTCAAACTATCAGACAACGGGACTTTCAGAACATCATCTTTCAGAGATGTTTAGTGAAATTTATTTTTATTTTATATATTTACTTACTTACTTCTGGTATTGAGAATTGAACAAGGGCTTGGCATTGAGATACAGTATATCACATCCCCAGCCCATTTTTATTTTTTATTTTGAGACAGAGTCCCAGGCTGGGCTTAATCTTACAATCCTCCTACCGCAGCCACCCCAAGTGCTGGGATTCCAGGCATGTACCACCATGCTTGGTTCTCAGTGAAATATTTATGGGTGAAATTATGATATCCAGAAACTACTTCAAAATAATCCAGTGGGAAGAAAGGGGAAGGAACAGATGAACCAAGTCTGGCCATGCACTGGTAATTTTTGAAGCTAATGACAAGAACATAGAAGTTCAACATACCACTCTCCAGATTTTCATATATGTTTAAATTTTTCTACTTAACCTTTTATTAACCCCCCCCATAGGGAAAAACACCCACCCTCACAGCCTCAAAACAACCCACAATAACAAGTATTTATTGAGCACCTCCTGTGGTGGACTATATTACTGTTCCTAATTATTCAACCTCCTCTTCCCTTCCTTAATAGCATAATACAGACATAAGCGTCTTGCAAGTGCCACTTGTCAGGGGACTACACATTCCTGCCCCACTGACAATCAGCTTGGCTACAGGACTTATTTTGGGCAATGTCACGTGAGCTGATGTATGTGCACTGCGACTGAGTGAAAGTTTTAAGAGTCTTTGCATCATTCTCTTGTACTTTCCTTGTGCGACATAACAGCATGTCCCAAATAGGGATACTAATTCAGGCAGGGTTTCAAAATAAGACATATGAAGTAATACTGCAGCCAATCTACAGCTGACACAAATTTGATAACCTAACAAAAGCTGAACAATTCACGTGCTACAGGATAGATGCAAAGAATATTAAAATGACTGGTGTATTTTTTAAATGTTTTAGAAGACAGATTTAAAAACTTTTTAACCACTAGTTGCTTCTGAGCAGTGTCTGAAATCATGGATATATAAGAATAGAGAAATTTTTTCTTTTTTGGTACCGAAAATTGAACTCAGGACCTTGCACTTGCCAGGCAAGCACAGCACCACTGAGCAAAATCCCTGGCCTTATTTTCTACCATTTCATTATAGTTTGAGAACTCCCCTCATCCCCCGATCCCGTTTAACTTGGGCATCCATCTGTATCTGGGTTGCTGGATCATTTGGGCCATTTTTTCCTTCCTTATGCTTTTTTATACATGTATTTTAAAAGAATAAAATATAATAAAGCAAATACTAGCTACTTAAAAATTAGGATAGGAGAGCCTCCTACCACTGAGGAACTCAAAATTAGTTGACAATTTACATTTAAAGAAAGCCTCCCCTCAATATCCACTGTTCATTTTCTTTAATATCAAAAGCTAAGTACAAAAAATACTGGAAATATGACACAGGCAATTCTATGAAAAAAAAAAAAGCTAGAGGGCTGGGGATTTAACTTAGTGGTGCCACTGTCTACCTCACAAGCACAAGGTTCTGAGTTCGATCCCTGATACGGCCAAACAAACAAAAAAACTAGAAATATGACACAGGCAATTCTATGAGTTTGCTCACTTTCAGGTTTCAGCAAAACAAATATAGGGTTTGCACATGAATGGCAGAGCTACTGATCTCAAAGGAAAATTCTCTATTTTATTACTTTAGTATTCTAGCTAAACTGATGAAGAACCTTACTCTAAGTGTTATGTTTTGTGAATAGGCCTTAACTAATACTACAGAGAAGGTATTTAATCCATTAAGTTAACTCATGGAGAGTTAACAATTTAAAAGAAGAGTTGATTCCATTCAACTCAGCTAGTCTCCTACTAGGTATCTTCCCAAAAGAGTTAAAGACATTATACTACAGTGATACATGCATACCCATGTTTATAGCAGCACAATTCATAATAGCAAATCCTGGAAGCACCCTCTATGTTCATCAACAGATGAATGGATAAAGAAAATGTATTTCCACACAATGGAGCACTACTCTACCATAAAGGATAAACTGGAGTTATCTGTAGGAAAATGGATGAACCTTGAAAGCATAATGTTAAATGAAATAAATCAGACACACAAGCTTAAATATTGTGTATATTATATAAATATAAATAAAAAGCAACATAAAAGTTAGATAATAGGAAACACAGAAACTGACCTTTTTCACATGTGAACTGGACCAAGAGATGGGGGAGGGGAAGAGAGGAGAGGAGAAAGGGATGAAAAAAGTATTGAGATGTGTTATGTACATGTACCAACTCCTCACAAAGAATGTAATCATTATGTACTATAAGTACTGATTAAAAATAAAAATTAAAAAAGGAGAGTTGGAAGAAAAAAATGAATTAGGAAAAAATTCTAACCATGACTTGTGACTAAACAACACTTGAATGGTTACAGAAAACAAGTTGAGTAAAATAACACTTTATTACATGAACATGGGTTCACTTCAACTAAGCAAAATATGAACACAGCAAAAACCTGCAAATATGCTTAGAAATATGTCTGCACTTTTAATTCCAGGATCTCAGAGCACTATACAAACATTAATTTAACCATCATATCATCTGAGAGATAGATATTATACAATTATAGCTATCTGTCCTGATGCTACAAAATATTTAAATACCCCTTCAGCAGTACTTTCCCTGAAAAAGTCTCGCCCAAACAGCCAATAAAACAGGAAATAAGCTGACAGTACATGTGCCACCAACAATCTCCAAAACGATCAGACCTTCACCCACAAGAACCACTTCCTCTGAGTAAACCACAGGCATAATACTGGCAAACCACAACATATCAGCTTTTGTCTGGAACACAAGCCAATAACCCATCGAAAATCTAGGGTAGAATATGGTTAAGCACCTTCACAGGCTTTCCTATGTATTTCCTGTGGGTTCATGTTACTCCTCTGGATAACATAGCCACTTTCTTCATTACATGATCAATTTCAGTTATAGTTCCTTCAGATGCTAAAAAGTCCCCTCCAGTTTTTGAGACAGGGTCTTGCTAAGTCACCGTGTTGCCCAGCTGGGCTTTAATTTGTGATCCTCCTGCCTTAGCCTCCCAGACTGCTGGGATTACAGAAGTGTACCACCACACCAGGCACCTCCAGTTTTTCTACAATAGAATAATCCACGCTTTCTGAATCCATAAAAGACTTACACAATCCCCTTTGATCTTTCAAATACATTAACTGAAAAATCAGCATTTATAGTAAATTTGACCAAAACTGTAGTCTTAAAGCAGTATCTTTAAAGGACAATATGCTTTTTAATGTCAAAAGAAAAAGTGTAATAAATGTCTAATTTTAAGCAGGAACTAAACCAGGTTTTCTCATATATTTCTAATTTCTGCATAAATTGTCATTCACATAGTCCCAAGATGGGAAACAATTTTTAATTGGCCCTTAGATTTACTTGTCTCTAGACAAGACCGGGAAGCCACCCAGGTCTGTCATGTGACTATGATTTCGAAAACCAGGACTCAGCATTTAAATTAGTAAAAGATCCTGTTTTGGTATGAATCAAACTGTCAGCTGCAGTAATGCATATTAATTCAATAATGCAAACTTTGTGCATTTCTTTTACAAAATGTCAACAATACATGATTTGTAATTTTAGCAGAGCTTCTAACCTTTGGCACAATCATGTATTACCTCCGTAGAATCAAAATACTGAAAATTATTCCAAGCATTAGCTTCAGAAGGCACCTCTTGGTGTTAGCCGCTGTATTACAAACATCTTTCATACGTAGCTATCTTGGTACTCCAGACATTCAAAGTTGAAAATAAAATGTTCTAAATTTAGCATGTTTCCAAGATTCTTAAATTACTAGCAAAATACAAAAGAACAAGGACATGTATTTAAATAATCTTAAACTAAATTAGTATCAAAGACAAAGGTCTAACATTAAAGAATTCTATAATCTTATATATTTCATAATTTAAACGTAGGGCTTTATTTTTGTTACTGTCTGTCTCATCATTACATGGTAACAATTCTTACAAACACAATGGCAATAAAGTAAAATGTTAGTTCGATTTTAACAACAGTCCATTTTACTGGAAAAAATACTGCTAAGCACTGCAGGTTTATTTCTTTTCAGAAGAAGAAGAAGAGGAAGAGGAAGAGGAAGAGGAAGAGGAGGAAGAAATAACAGTAGACCAAAAGAGAAAAAGTTAAAACTTACTAAACATTAACAACAAAGGATGTAAGGTAACACAGACTGAAAATCCATTAGGAAAAAAAAAGGTAACAATGTCCAGATGCAGCTCATCATATAGCAACAGATATTTTATCTTAAAACTAAAATCAAAACTCACTTCACAAATGTTTTCTCTTCACTTCTGGTTGATTTTCAATCAATAATGACATCAGTATTTCTGTTTATCAACTAGAGGGACACTACAGTTGAAAGAATCTTTTTGTAAAAAGGCCTTCTATATCATGAGTAATTGTTTAATTAGTTGATTTGGTAATTATGCTGCTTAAGTTTGTTTCATTTAATTGCTGTATCTGTTACATCTATTCTAAGAGCTATCAAAAATAAAAGCCAGGCTGGGGATGTGGCTCACTGGTAGAGTGCTCTGCATGTAGGCCCTAGGTTCAATCCCCAACACTGAAAAATTAAAAATTAAAAAAGTGAATTAAAATGAACTTGAGAATCTCTTTACTTTATAACTTTGGGCCATGCCTGGAGAAAAATCAAAGAGCACCCCCCCATTACAGTAAAACTAAAGTTGGAACTAGCTTCTTTAGACTATGTCAAGATAAAAACCAGACTATAACATTTTGTACTAGAACTAAGTTGTTTTTTTTAAAGAAGCATTTTGTACTAAAAGAGCAATTGAGGAAAAGCTAATAAAATATTGAGAGACAAGAGTTTTTCTTTAAGACAATAGATTAACAGAAAGCATAGAACTTAAACAAAGAATAAGTAAGGGTATGGGAATGGAAAAAGTGATGGATAACTGAATCACTCAGTTATATATACGTAAAATGAGAGAAAAGCATTATTTTGCCTGGTATAGCAAGTATATACAGTACAAGTTATAAGACAACTTAAAGCTAAAGATCAGGAAAAACTTCCAGACTATAAGGCCTATCTGCTTGTTGTTCGGTCCCCTGAAGAAGTGACAGAAGCTCTGCCCTCTAGAGACATTTGTTAGAACCAATAACTAGAGAGCATCCCATCAAAGAATCCAGCTCTGACTTGGTGAGACTAGAAAGCTACTAAAGTAAGTTCAATAGAAAAACACTATACATAAAAAGGAAATACATAATTTAAAGAAGAAAAAATGGGGAGACTGAAAGCTGGAAAATCTAGGTTAAAGTCTTAGGTCTGTCCTTACCAATTTTATAATCTTGACTTAAATTCTGAATTGTTAATTGTAAATGATGGAAACATGATTTGCCCTGTATCAAACTGAAAATATTATAAATGTTAGGGTCGGGGATTTAGCTCAGTGGTTTCACCACCTGCTGTGCAAGCACAAGGACCCGAGTTTGATCCCCGGTACCAAAAATAAATAAATAAAAATATAAATGTTAAAAAACTATACTACCATAGGATATCATTACATGAGAGTATTTTACCCAAAAGGAAATGTATACTATACATAAATACAGAGTCCAAAAAAATGTATACACACTTCAGCAGTTCACCACACTAATAAATGTCTGGATGCTAATGGCCACCACTTTCAGCATTTCCTATAATTGTATGCCAAGGTAACTTGCATTAATCACATGATGTCTCAATAAATTTAGTATTAAAATATTTATGCAAGTTTTTCTTTTCCTGGTATACATATTTTTTGGCAGACTCCATGTATATCTTAAATTTTTAACTGTTGATTTCAAAATTTCAATTCAAATAGCACTACTCTGAAAACTCCTAATTATTAAAAGAGAAAAGAGCATGTCTTCAAATAAAGCTTTAAAACATCATCAAAACCAAGTTTTAACACTGTGGCCAAATAAAGTTGTTTCCTGTTCATGAAAATGTGACATGGTCAATAAGCAATCCTATGATAAAAATTTCATTCTTTCCTTCTTTCTGTGTGTGTGTGTTTTGCTGGGGATCCAACCCAAGCCATGCCACAAATGAGGCAAGTGCTCTACCACTAAGCAACACCCTCAGCTTGGTAAGAACCATTTCTAATAATTCTGTCAGGCAATTAAGACACAAAAGAGTTCTTCCAATTACCTCTGCAGAACCATTGATGTATCTTGCTGTTTCGGTGACCCATATCACTTTGGGAGGCAATTCACACCCATTTTTTTGGTAACTCTTAGAAAAGGCAATGACATAGGTACTCTCAGAGACTTTTCCAACTTTTTGCCCTAGAATCCTAATGCTCCAGAGAAAAATATGTAAAATCCATCATTTATAGGTTTATGAATGTTTACCTCAAATTTTATAAAAGTACTTACATGTCAACTCAATGTCATATAGTATGTGTTAATAAATGGAAATCACCAATGTGTTAAGTGGTATTTCACCAATCTAACACACTTTTGCAATGATTACAAATAAAATTTCTTGGGCTGGGGATTTAGCTCAGCGGTTCCACTGCCTGCCTCACAAACGCAAGGACTCGAGTTCGATGCCCAGTACCAAAAAAAAAAAAAAAATTAGAATAAACTTTAAAAAAAAAAAAACCCCAGAAACAAATAAAATTTCTTTTATTAATGCACTGAATAAATATGAATATATTATAACTGCTATTAATTAGGAAAACTGCAGCTTTATACATTTTTAAAATTTACTTTGAAAAAAAATTTTACTTTGGACTCATGTTGACACATGTAAAACTGTACAAGTGAGTGCTGCACCACATACCTATATGAATTAAGATTTTATAATGAATAACTGAAAGAAAAGACAAAAATGTAATTATACAAAGCTAGCACTGTGGTTCTTAACTCCAATTTTAATTCTGTACTTATCAAATGACTGGCTTTACAAGAAAGTGTCACAAATAATTTCACCTTGCAGATAATGATTCATGTAACTTTGAAAATAGTAAACTTTTTTTTTAAACAAAAGCATTATATGGCAACTCTGGCAGAAAATATATCACTAATGAAAATGCTAATTACTAGGTATATGCATATAAAGTTAAACATTTCCATATTGACTCTAACAATTTAAATTAAACAAGCTTAAAGCTAAATTCATTGCTAAGAAAATTTTATTACATCAAAAACTTTCATTTATCTGCAAATGAAAAACAACAACAAAATCCATAAGCCCTAGACAAAACAAAGGTCCATTTATTTCAATGAAGACTCATAACTTTCCTACCTGTACTCTCCCTGAAAATACTGTTATGGAATCTGGCCTAAAATCATTTACTAAGTCCACTGCAAGACCATTCTCTGCTGCCTACCTCTCAGAAGAAATTCTATCACTAAACTCTCAGGAATAGAAGAAAGCACATAGGAGGATTGGATATACAGTATTTTAGGTATGAATGCAGCAATCAATACAGACTGAAAACAGTAATATGACATTTCTACCACTTTTCATATGCTCATTCCAAACACTGAAAACTATGAGTCTCCTCGTCTCAGAACTTACAAAGCAACCGAATGAAAGTTATCCACAGAACTACTTATATTGTTTAAGGATGTTCAGTATATTACATAACTATGAACATAGTTTGTGTTTTAAGCTTTTTTAAAAAAAGAAAGAAAAAATAGGAGGCTAAAGAGTAAAAGATTACCAGAAAAGGAAGGGAACAAATGTGTTAATTTAACTACAAAATAATAACAGGATGTTACAGAGTTCTAAATATCCAAAGTGACCAATCAGAAACTAAACATAGCCAAATTCCATCCCAGCCCCAGCACGTCCCTAACACAAGAATAAAACCCTTCTTATCTTGTTCAGCCATGTGTCGCCTGCCACAAACTGCAAAACAGAACAACGCCCAAAACCAGCTAGTCTGATTTCAACTGAGGACAGACAGACTCTGTAGTCAGAAGCACCACAATGAAAGAACTCCAACTCACACAGCTGGCCTGATGGTTCGGCACACTCTACAGAACAAAGACATCCCACATAGAGTACTTCAAACTTGAAATGATCTCTAAAAAGCTACACTGGCACTATTAATTTGCCAGTAGTCCTAGAATCAACAAAATGTACCTAACATACATTGGAGTTAGTGAGAAAAAGAGGATGAGATAGGCAGGACTGAGAGGAAGACAAATTATTCCATATTCATAACTTTGTTAAGGCACTCTGGTATAGAAATAATGGTAAACCAGTACTTCCAGATTTCACTCAATATACATTAAAATCAAGAACAACCACTCTCAAACAGAAATGGCTGCTCTGTATTTATGGACCATCTAGATATGTTTAAGAAAAAGTAGTGGTTATATAATCTCATTTTAAAAATAACAAATTTCTAGAAAATAGATCTCGGCAAAATTAAGCAGCTCCTTTTAATTATCCTTTAATGTATCTTTTATCTATGTAAAGTTGGGCAGGACCTGAACTAGCTCAAGAATATCAATCCCAAAGCAACTTGCAGATTAATCTTACAATACTAATCTTTTAATCATTCATGTCTAGAACACTACCTGGCAAAGATCAGGCTTTCAATAACTGCATGCTTACTCAATGTTATATGCTATCTAAATTATAAAAGAGACACAAATCCCATATTTTATTTCTAAGACAATGGAAAGAAGAAAAAAAATCCCTGAGAAGCAAAGCTCTAAAAATCAGTGTTTGGGGTCTTTGAAGTGACTTTTGTGTGAAATGAGTTGGTGGCCTTAAATTCTGTTTCTACAAATTAAAACATCCCAGCTTCAATGAATATCATCATCACATCAGTTCCTTGTAAGACCTGTTGTCTAGAGACTCAACAAAAAAGGCAAGAATTAAATGAACCAGGAAAACAATTATTCACACACAGGTGAAAGTGATTTCTCAGAAGCAAAACACCCTGAAAGCAAAAGAAATGGGGATAACTAGAAAAAAACAAGAAAAGCATTGTCATTACTCGTGTCAAGTATATTCTAGAAAAATTAAAAATCATCTCACTGAAAATGAAAACCCATTTAACAAAATATGCAGAGGATAAATAGAAACAGTTTAAATATTTAATGGAATCTTTTAGGTGAACATTCATGTGACACTGGAAAGTATCAACAGGAAGAGGAAGTTCTGTTTCTGGAGTAGCTGTTATGGTATGATAATGGGATTTGGCCCTTTTAAAATCAACAAATGAATCTCACAATTGGATGAAACACTCTTATTAAGAAATTAAATTACTTTCTGCAGGAGCACTGTTGTTGCACTTTTCATCAAAAAGCTTTGGCTTTCTAGTTCACTTATTTAATTTTTTTATAATGTAATAGCTTCAAGGTTGATTTAAAAATAATTCAAGCTGACAGAAATTTGGGAGCAGCGTATAGCGTCATACTTTAACTCAGTAAAGGAACTCCATCTCAACCATATAAAGTCTATAAACATCACCATACAACACTGATAAGCAAACAATGTTCACATGCACACTTCCACCATGCTTAGGGTTTACATTCCTAAGACACAAGTGTTTCTAGAAAATTAAATATTAAAACATAATAATTAAAAGCAAACCTCATGATTTTCCCTAATTTCTTTCAGCTTTCCGATACCGCCTCCAACAAGCGCCTGTGATTTACTGGCAATGTCAACATTCGGAAAAATTATTAGACAATAATTATACACTATGCGGGTAAACACTCAGATCAAGTGCACAAATCGCCACGCAGTGGGCTGAAAATTAAGCTCACAGACTGAAATTCCTAAAATCTAACAATATCTAGAGAACTACTAAGGACAGGAGTAAATCTGATGATGCACCAATAACCACCGACTTCAGGCAGTGACCTTCCTCTGGTTACAAGATGAGTACAGAATCCTAATGCACACTAGAAACAGAAAGCCACCGTCGCGGTTTTCCCCACCTCTTCTCTGAGAAATCTGGGGGGAAAGTTTCTCTCTAAAAAAATTACATTTCCAAATTCAATCAACAGGAGAATTTGGCAACAATCCTAGTCTAATTGCACAGCTCGGAAAACCTCTTTCCTTTGCCTGTCAATTTCACGGGCCAAAGGCAAACTGCAATCACTGACCCTCCTGCAGGATCTGGCCAAATTCTGAGGGGCGAAGCGAAAGAGGAACTTCATACCCACCTGTCGGTGATAGTAGACTGTGTGCCACTCATTGGGGCCCTTGGCAAGAGGTTCTCCTTTTATCCAACTTGCATTTTACAAAAACACCTCAACCCCACACCCAGTGCTCTGGGATCAGGCTCAATTTCGACAGGGACACAAAAGTCCAACTCAAAACTCCATTCAGTCATCTAGAACATCCGATTGAAGAAGTCAAGGAAAGGGGATGAGGGCTGGAGCAAAACAAGTTATCTCTCGAGACAAACCCAGAAAGTCAGCCAGAAGGCGAGTTCTAGAGCTAGCGATAAATCTTCCAGAAAGCAGAGGAAAACTTGGAAAACTTCGTCAGAGAAGGAAGTCCGCGAGCAGTGGAAAGAGGACCCGGGACTCCCTCCGGGGTTGGGGCGCGATCGGCTCAGGAACGGGCGTCGGCTCCTGCTCCGGAGTCACGGGGCACCAAACTCCCCGCCGCGACAGGGCCAGGCCCTCAGGTCCCCGCTCTCTATCTCGGGCCACCGGCTGCTCGCGGTCGAAGCGTCGGCCGCCTCTCGGGCCGTACCGCGCCGGGCTCACGCCGCCCCATGTCCCCGGGCCCGGGGCTCCCTCTCGTCTTCCTTGGTCGCCCCCACCCGGCTCCGGGCGCTGGAACCAGCCGCGAGTGCCAGGGAGGGAGTCCCGCAGCCCGAGGTGACAGGGACCGGGTCTCTCAGTGCCGCGGGCTGCTCCCCATCCAGGAGAGGCCGAGACTCTTCCGCAGTCGGCACAGGCGGCGGCGGCTCCTCCCTGACGCTCCGGTAGGCGGCGGTTCCCGCGGGGAGCGGGACGTCCCTGTCCGGCACGGCCTGGAAGTCCCGGCCCCGGAGTGGAGGCGACGGCGTCGGCGACTCCCAGCGCAGGGCCGGCTCGCCGGGTCCTGGGGGCCCTCGCGGGAGCGCGCGTGACGGGCGGGGGAGGCCGACGGCGGTGGGGGGCCGCTCGACAATTGCGGGCGCGCGCGGGTTCCGGTTCCGGTTCTGTCTTCCCGGCCCCAGCGCGTCCGGCGCGAGCGCGAGCGAGAAGCTCGTCCCCTCCCCCGCCGACTTTTTAGGCTTCCTCCCCTGTGGCTCCGGGAAACCGCCTCACCCGGATCCCTCCGCCGTTCGCCCGCCCTGCCGTTCGCCCGCCCTGCCCTTCGTGGTCTCGAACCTCCCCGCGCTGACGCCTCCGCCAGAGCCTCGTTTGGGGGAGCGAAAAAGTAGTTCTCCCGGACGATGGAGGTAGCTGCGGCCGTCCCAGCAGCCGGCCGGCCGTTGCCCCCGGGGCCATTGAGTGCTCAGGACACGCACTTTGGAGTGTGTACAAGTCAGCCTTAGCCCGGGCCCACCATAAAGCACTCCCAAAGTCCCGAGGAGTTCACATCCCGCCCCCCTTGTCCTGGAAACTTTTATTCCTTGCGGGAATGTACTCGGATCCCTGTTTTCTGACTACACGTATGGAATGGTTTGGTCGCTGTACGCCAGTCCTGGTCCAGATGCGCGGACAGCGTCCCTCTCGTGAAGCAAAGCCCCGCGCGTGGACCGCTCACCTGGCACCTGCCGGCTAGTCCCGCGACAGGGCCCCCGCGCACTAAGCCCTGGCTGCCGAGGGA
Organism: Heterocephalus glaber; assembly: GCF_053883595.1. Taxonomy (NCBI): domain Eukaryota; kingdom Metazoa; phylum Chordata; class Mammalia; order Rodentia; family Bathyergidae; genus Heterocephalus; species Heterocephalus glaber. The sequence continues at coordinate 36,114,250 of NW_028258294.1, read as the reverse complement.
GGGCTGCAGAAGGCGGGCGCCAAGGGCTGGGCTTGCTGTGGAAAGAGTAAGAAGAAGAAAATGAAGTACAGTGTACGAATCCAGTAAATAGAATTAGGCGTCTGTCTGAAGAGTTCCCAGATATTTTTCCAGTTTTTCTACAGAGTACAGACAGATACTCATCTAGTTTTATGATTGAATAGTTGAATGTTGTGGTAATTGAAGTACCATATACGATATAGTTCTCCAATTCTGTCTGCAAACGTCTAAAGTGGCTGGCTTTATCCAGCTATTTTCAGACTTCTGAACCTAAAGCGGCGTCGGTAGTAAGGGACTTCAGCCATTTTGTGGAAATCCAATCTAATAAACAGTGGATGTGGACAGAGAAAACAATTAGCTTTTAACAATGCTGTTCTAAAAGTCATTCCACAACAGTTCATGAAAGGATCATTATCCCTGAATAGATGCATGAGCTCAGGCTGACGTTAGAACAGGGTAAAAAAAGAAAAAGATAAACAAAGGCCAAAGATGACTATTGCTGGATTTTTTTTTTAAATCCAGAGCACAGCCAGCTAATTTTGTAATGTTTATTTTTGGAAAGAATAGAAGCCGATTAGGGTTCCAAGCCACTTTCCTAATGATCGGATCTGGACATATTGCCACCTGCTGGTGTATTCCAACATGACAATTTTTATCCTGAAAACTCTCCCAATTGTACATACAACTGCAACGAGTTCCATTTGTCCATATACGAGCAAAATGCAAGTCTTATCCCCAAACTTCAATAAAGCTTTGTTAAGTATACTAAAAGTCTTATTTTCCTTGTTCTAATGATGTTACCACGGAAGTATCAAATGACTTGGACCCCATGACTTATCAATGAGTTCCCATCTTCCCTTCAAGTATGTCTTCAGTGCTTAAGCTTCAGTAATAAAACTCACTGGGAAAGTTTCCTAATTCACCTTCTCTTCCTTGCATACAAAACCTCTTGGCAAGCTGCTTTCAAAATCTTTCCAAACTTAACAGACCCAAGGTTCTAGCTGTGAGCAAAGGAAGCTTCAGAAGATGGTAAGCAAAGGATTGAATACCAGTGGTTATTCATTCCAGAAAAAAAAATTAATGATGAAAATCTCCATAGTCAACCACAAAGCACTAATGACAAAAACATCCTCTGAAAGTTTCTTGGCAACTGCTGGCAGCTCCATTGTTCTAAAGGCTCCATCTAGGGAAAGCCTTCAGAAGACATGTAATGGGTAGGTAATGGGTCAGTCTGGTACCTAGAGAGGTGAGACTGCTGACCAATCCATTGGACAGATTAAGGAAGGTTTTCAACATGTTCTCGGTCTTCATCCATTCTTTCAACGTACTTATTAAGTACCTACTATGTGTCCAGAACTGTTTTAGGGATTGGAAGTACAGTTCTCAGAACCAGAGCCCCTGTCTTCGTGGACTCATTCCACATCATTATTGTCAAGGCCACTGCCCACACAGGTGGCATAACAAAAAAGAATTCATCTCTTCTTCAGCAAACTATTTTATGTATGTTGATTACTACCAAATGAAATAAAAAATAGTAAAGACAATTAAGCAACAGATTATTGATGTTTCAACAGTAATTATGAGTAGTGATCAGTATTTCTACAGTCCAAAGGCTTTTAAAAAAATTCTTGGCCATGGGCCAGGGATTTAGCTCAATGGTTTCGCCGCCTGCTGCGCAATCGCAAGGACCCGAGTTCGATCCCCATAACCAAAAAAAAAAAAAAAAAAAAAATTCTTGGCCAAACCACAACAAAGATATAAGAGGCAGACTCTGGATTTATAAAAAGTTATTTTATTTTTATAAAATTTAGTACAAATCCTATAGAAATATAAATTATTCTTCAACAGTGTTATTATTACATAATAATCCATATGCAAATGAATATTTTATTTTTTCCAGCCATAGCACAGTAAACTTTATTTACCCGTGATGTAAAAAGTTAACATTTTACAATGAATCATCTTCATTTCACATTTTTCTCTTAGAGAGTTTTCTTTGTAGTCATTAGCTACAACATCAAGAAAAGCTGAAATGAGGGATTCCCTTCCTCTTATCATTTATCCAGGTTTCGCACTATCTAAAAAGGAAAAAAATCCTACATACATTACCATGAAATGAGTGCCTCGAATAGCAAGATCTGCAGTCCCTTCACTTCTGAAGGGTAAGAGAAAAAAGAATTGGTACCAGATTTGGCCTGTTCATTTGTCTGGTATGGAACAGGGTACACTGTGCCAAAATTCAAGAGCCAGCTAGCTTGCTTGCTTTCTCTCTCTTTTTTTCTTTCTTTCTTTCTTTCTTTCTTTCTTTCTTTCTTTCTTTCTTTCTTTCTTTCTTTCTTTCTTTCTTTCTTTCTTTCCCTTAAGTTCATGTGCCAAGCCACTCTTTTCTGCTAGGCTTTTGCTGAAATCAGCATTCCCCAGCATCCTACTTTGCCCACAATTTTGCCTGAAAGAAGCTCAACAGCATTTCAGGGACACTAATCATAGAAATAGAGGTGGAGATGCTATATATGCTGGATTATTTCAATGCCCAGCAAAATTGTTTAACTAAATGATAGGCATCTTAAAATGACCACTGTTAACGTGCCTTTCAACTTGCTTTTCCCTTTGCAGTAATGACTTTATGTGGTTCCAACCACTCTCTCTTGCCTTATTTCTGTAGCCAGTGACATCCATTTTCAAGGTCACTCATTATATTAGTATCACTGATGACCAGAGTGAAATGGTACTTGCTACTGATCATTGGTCTTGATTCATAGCACCATTTGCTTGCTCACCAACTGAGCTAACCAGTCACCACTGTTCTAAATAACATGGTAAAAATAAACAATGAATAAATAAGCAATACTTCATTTTTTCATAAAAGCACTGCATTAAAGACATCCATTAACAGAATTTCCCATATCTCTATGAAATACACAACAGGATATTTCATTCATTCACAACAGGTTTAGAAAACAGTAAATAAGTGAACTGACCAAATGATCTGGCAAGTGAACAGCAAAATTAGTTTAAAGAATCCAGGAATTCTTAACTCCTAACCCCTTGTTCTAAGCCTGTATTCTTGCTTCTATGTGAGATTAGAGACTATCACACTAAGAAATGTTTTTTTCTTCCAGGACTGTCATAATATGGCCTTGTCATATTAGTTTGTCTTTAAGGACATGTACTTGTTTTAGAGAAAGGATAAAAAGTAGCAAGGGTACTGAAAGGGGATATATCTGAAATTTTTAAAAAAGAATTTTTAAAAATTAGCCTCACCACCCTGAGACCAGGACTACACTAGTCTTTGGTTCTGGTGTGCAATATGTACAGCCAAGCTGTAACCTGAACTCCCATCTTAAGCACAGTGGAATCCACATGGTAAATCCCTATGGAATTTAATCATGGCCCCTCATGCCTAGGAGATTAATGCACAAAAGCCCTGAGAACTGGCATAGTTTTCCTGGTAGGACAGAACCCGTACAACAGGACTCCGTAAATCTACCCACACTTCATTCATCTTGCACCCAAAACCCTAGCTGTATGATTTTTGTGCAGAAAAGAGTTAATGTAGCAGGCTTGAACTGCTATCCTTGGAAAGGACTGCTTGCAAGGCTGGCCCATGGCTGGCTTCAGAGAACTTAGGTTTCCGAAGGGTGGGAAGGACTTCCAGCATTAACTGATTCAACTGGCAACTGCACCTAAACTGTCTGGTCAAACAATACAGTTTATGCTGAATGCCTGCTTTCCTGCTGAGAGTCTTGAATTTTGCTATGTGCCAGGCAGAGGCTGCCAGTATGACCTGTCCCCAACACAAACTTTGGATACCAAGTCCTTAATGACTTTTCCCCTAATGACTTTTATGCATTGTCAGAAACCACTGCTAGAGAAATTAAGCACATCTTGTGGGATCCAAACGAGAGAGGACTCTAGAAGGTTGTACTTGGTTTCATTGGGACTTTGCCCCCAGTGCCTTTTCCCTTTGCTGATTTGTCTTTGTGTTTTTCACTATCATAAATCAAAACTGTAAGACTATATGCTGTTCTGTAAATGTTCCTAGTGAACCACGGAACTGGGGGTGGTCTCAGGGACCTGTGATACAGTAGATATTAAACATTGTCATTTTTTTTTTTTTTTGGTACCAGGGATTGAACTCAGGACCTTGTGCCTGCAAGGCAGGCATGGTGCCACTGAGCTAAATCCCTGGCCCTAACATTCTCCTTTTTAAAGCAGATCCACCTTTCTGATGCAATGCTCAGAATGTCAAAGGCATGTTCTTCCTCAAAGTCCCGCACTTAACAGATCACGTGGTAAAGTTGCTCAGATTGCTACATGGAAAGCAGGAATAAGTATATATTGAAGGAGCTATGTCTCAAAGGAACAAGAAACAGCACTTATTTTTTTCAGGTTCCTTTCAAAGCTGTCTGCATATCAAGCCTTCCTAGGACAAGAGGACCTAGGGTCACCACACACAAAAAGGAATGCCATCAGTTCTCACTTCACAGCCCTGACCTTTCTCAACTACCCTGACAATTCTTTTTTTCAATACCTGCCACTGTGGAAGCTAGTGTTTTAACACTGTATACTTGGCTTAAAGACTAACTAAAGTGATCAATAATTTTAGCCCTTTTTGGAAACCTACGTTTGTTATAAACATGATTCAGTAACAGTCATATTTCCAACCCAGTTCCCATGGCTGACTTCACCGGTCCTGCTATCTGAAGCAAGCCTTGGCTAGTGTATCTTGAGATGTACATTATGCTTTAGCTGCCGTTCCTCACTCCGCCTGCTTCTCCAGGAATGGTACTTCTTGACGCTTTTCTTCCAAGCAAAGCCCCAGATGCTAAACATAAAACACCAAGATACAGCATACATCGCTACTCCCCCAACCTTCACAAACCACTTGGGTGTGGGTGAGACCATTTCACAGAAAAGGAGGCAAGCTCCTATACCAATCCTCACTCCAGTGAACAGAGCCACGAAGAGGAAGTCCACCACATCTCCAGCGAAACTGTGATAGTGCCCGGTTTCACGGAGAAACCAACGCATCTGCAGCAAGGGGTTGGTGATCTCACTTCCAAAGAGGACTGCATTGACCTCCGTGCCTGACTCTCCAAGCACCAGGGCCATGATGATGCCCAAGATGCTCAGTGTGTGGTGAGCCAGCATCAAGGGACCCTCAGAATGGAAGTAGATGCACCAACCCAAGTCAAAGATGAAATAGCCCAGGGTGAGACACAGAACATGAACTTGGAGAGTTGTATTGGGTGAGCCTGAAACAAACCAAAACAGAACCAAATTGAGTGACTAGGAATTGTGGCATTTTGCATGAGGATCCTATGTTGTTCTCTTTCCAACCTTGTTGAATCACTGAAGGAGACAAAAACAATGGCAAGCACAAGTTTTTTAACAGTAACCAAAAAACACTAAAATCTAATACCCCAGTCTTTGTCACACTAAATGATGTTCTAGCCCCAGAAAATGCTATTTTGATTAATCAGACCTCAATAAGGGACTTCAGTACATGCAATAATTTCAGTGTATTCTCTATGGAATAGTATAAAATAGAGTTATTTTATTCTTTTAATTAAAATCCTAAGCCTTTTTTAAAAACCAGCTTAAGGTCTGTTTCTAGACTCTCAAGTCATTCTGTCATCTGTCCTAAATGTCAGGCTAATTTTGTAGTTTAATGGACTAGTTATTGGACACTGGAAGCTCTAACCCCTCCTGAAAGTAGACTCCAGAGAGTACCCCAAAAGATAGGGTGTTCCCATGTCCAAGAACACGGGCTACAAGGACCTGACATGTTTGAAACTTAATAACCTTCATATAAAACACAAAGCTTAAAAATTGTTTTTACCTCAGTTTGCAGGGAAAACTCAGAAATTCAACATGAGAATCTTAGAAAAAAAATTTTAAAATCTAAGAATCTTTATTAAAAAATCATATTCCAGGGGAGTTATGGGCTGAATTGTGTCCTTCCAAAATTCATGTTGAAGCCAGAACCTCAGAATGTGAGTTTTGGAGACAGGAATTTAAGAAGGCAATTAAGTTAAAATAGGGTCACTAGGGTGGGCCTTATTCCAATGTGACTGGCATCCTTGTATTCCAGACTCTAGAACTATGAGATATGTCTGTTTTTAAGCCACTTAGTCTGTGGCATTTTGTTATGGAAGCTCCAGGCAACAATGCAATGGTAAACAATTTTTGTATACCAAGGAAATAACATTTGTACATCTAGTGATATGAAAATTAATAGATGCCCCAAATAATGATGTCAAATTATTATGTAACAATTAGAAAGGATGAGAGAGAGCTATATCCATAGACATGGTAAGATGCTGTCCTTCCAATATAAGATTGAGTAAAAATGGCAGTTTACCAAAATAGTTAAAATGTACAATAGAGTTTTATTTGTATCTATCTATCTGTGGTGGTGGAAGATGTCAATATTGGCTTTATGTTTTGTATATTACTAATTGATTAAATTGTAAGAAGAAATCTAAAATTGTTTTTGAAATAGTTATGAAAAGCAGAAGCAATAGATCACATATACAATATCAGAGTTAATTATAAAGAATGAAGACTGCAATACAAATTAGCATGGGAATTATTCTTCAATATTATACAAATTCTTTTTTAAAAAATGTCCCATTCTTTGAAGTCTACCCACAAATCATAAGTCCCTAAAAGAAAATCTCTAATGTCCCCTACCTACCTGGATGAGTAAAAGGCCATGGGCCATCAATGAAGCCAATATAAGCTGAGAGGCCTATTGAGAGGACTCCATGGGTGAATGTCACCAGCCGGCAGCTCCACTCATAGCTTCGGTGCTTATTCAGGTAGCAGAAAGATGTATAGAGTGAAAGCCAGCCACACAGGCTGCACAGCACCTGCAGACACAGAGCTAATGCCATCCTAGGATGAAAAGACCAAAACCAGAAAAACAAAGGATGCACCCTAAGGAAAGAACATTGGGTAATTTTGTGCATATGTCTGTATTGCTACTGTAGAATTGTACTAAAACACTGCCTTCACTGAAACATTTCTTCCTCTATATTGGCTAGTTCTGTGTATATGTCTGCGTTACTACTACAGAATAGTATAAAAACCCTGCCTTTACTGAAACACCAAAGAATCTTCTATTTAAGTATGGCCATACTTATAATTCCAGGTTCCTCAGAGATAACGTGCTGGCAGAAGCTGTACAACTGGAAACCAGGAAATGCATTCTGACTTGGTAGCTAATATCACATGTTACAATGAGCAACTTCAATGATAACCCTCCAGCCATGAATGCCTTTGGGCAGTAATATAGAGAAATAAAGTACATGTATGTGATAATATCTTAACATTTCAAAAACTTCCATGTGAAGCTCTCATGAAAAAACAGAACATGGCCCCTTTGGGGCTCTGCTAGAAGTCATATAACAGAGAAGTTTCTTGTATTTTTAAGCTGAAACTAAATTTGGCTGAGGTTTGGATTTGGGTCATAGTTTAATCAGTTGAAATCAAAACTTGGGGTAAACCTAAATATAGAACTAAACAGAGTCGAAATATCTTGGAAGATGGGAAAAAAAAATCCTACTTCTGTTCTGAAATCCAACTCAAATATTTACCAGCAAGAAAGCAGACGGATTTTAAGGTAGGAGAAGCCTTTTCATTGAGATATGAATATCTTTAAAGCAATTATTCAGTTAAAAATAAAACAAAGTCAGAAAGCTACATTTGGGCTTTTTACTGGTGGAAAAATATTTGGACAAGAACAAATAAAACTTAATCAATTTAGCCTCACAGAACTAAAATCCAAAAATGACCAAGATGTCACTTTTAATATTCACTAGCTCCTCTGTTGAAAGTACAAATGAAAAATAGTCCAAACTATTGCAGATATCTGTCTCATCTCAGAAGGAATTTTCTGCATGACTACACTTACTACTTAACCCTATTCTGACAAATGAAATGCTATCTGTGGACTAACCCATGTCAATACACAAGCCATTCCCAAGAATGCTATCCTGAGAGAGCTTTATGAAGGTCAAGTTCTGTACAGCTTTCATCTGAAATGAAGAAAATAGTAGCTGTCTGGACAGGGTTGACTGGAGTCCCAATCTCTCTCCCCCTGGCTTGCAGCATAAGTGTGGAAAAATCAATCCCACCTATAGAGCTTGTTTTCCAGAAACAACAAAAAAGGAACAGAAAAAAGGAGAAAGGAGACAAGGCCTGGAGAACTCTATAGTCCATTCCAGATCTTACACGGAATTCTAAGATAAATGTTGTAAAACGTCTAGGCCAATTTTCAGTGCAAGGGCCGGAAATACAAAGCACCCACAGTGAAAAGTGTCCTCCTTATTTCCTTTTGAAACCTAGGTTCACTAGCCAGTAATGCGGATCAGCCTGTTTGGATATGCCGATTAGTATTTTTAGAGTCCTCTTCTCTGAATCCTAATTCTCTGGCACAACAGAGGAAACAGTAGCCCATTTACAAACACTCGAATAAAAGCACAAGATATCTGCAACAGGCAGATGCAACTCTGTGACCTTGGGAGCTGCCTGCATTGTAGGAGGGCCAAAGGGTACTGAGAAACCCAAAGCTCCCCTCCCAGCGGTCGCGCTCGGGCCAGGGAGGCGAGGAGGAGCGGAGCGCGGGGCGGACCCACCGGGCTCCCGGGCTCCCTGGAGCAGGCGTGGCCGGCAGGGAGCTGCAGCCTCGGACCCCCACAGGAGCGCAGTGGCGTCCCGCGCCGACCTGCCGCGGCCCGCCTGGGCGCGGAGCCCCGAGCCTAGGACCGTTATCCCAAGGCCCGGCGACCAAGGGCAGAAGAGCCCTCTCCTCCAGAGACCAGGCTGGGCCACCTGCCCGCCTCCTTCCCCACCAGGGCCGGACGCGTCACTCCCGCTCCCGAGCGCAGCCCAGTGCCCACCCAGCCCCACGCTGTTACCTGGCGTGGCGCCCCGGGCAGCCTCGGGCGCCTCGGCGCCCACAGCCCAGGGCCCGGATCACTGCAACAGGAAGGAGTGGGAGCGGACGAGGCTGTGACGGCAGAGGAGGAGGAGCCGGGGGTCTGGGGGCATCTGCTGGCTGGGAGGATGCGGAACACAGAGCCGCAGCTGGGCGAAGGCCATTCCGGCAGAAAGCAGCTGGATGGAGGGTCCTCCTGCTTTGGAGAGGAGAGGGGAGGGCGATCTAATGGTGCTGTGAGACCTGCAGGCTGTTGCCCTTGTTTGTTTGGTGCTGTTTAATCATTTTCTATTCCTCCCCTCCCCACGTTGGGCAGCCCATCCTCAAAGCACTTAATGAGCACCTACTAAAGTCCTTGCATCCCTGTTAAGCACTGTAAGAGATGAAGATATAGTCTTTGCCCTCCTCCTTGACTCTGGGTTGTGAAATAAGCACACAAATGACTGATTACCAAGCCTGTGAATTAGAAGTTATTTTAATTTTAAAGCTGTCACCAACTGGGCGGTTCAGGATAACTTAAGAGTTGCTAGGTGTTTTGGCACCAGCACTTGGAAGGCTGAGGCAGGAGGATCATATGGAGTTTGAGGCCAGCCTGATCTACATAGTGAGGCCTTGTCTCAAATAACAACAAAATAAATCCTGCTTGGTATGCCCTTAGGCAAGTTACTTAACTATTCTGGGCTTCCTTTTTCCAATTCACAGAATGGAGAGAGTGGTAATATCTCATAAGATTATTGCAAGAATTTTAAAAGATTACACCTATCAAGTCCTTGTAACTGTGCCTGGGACATAAGAGTCACTCGACTATATAAATGTCCAGACTTGTTTTTATTTCACGTTGGGTAAATCTTTTCTTCTCTCTGGGACTATTTTAATACCAAAGAGAGTAAATTTGAAATGAAGGGAGCAATATGAACCCTCAGTAGGGTAAGGAGGTTGTCTGGATTGATCCAGACAGGCAATAATGGGATGCTGAGGGGCCCAGACATTCTTCAAAAGAAAAGACCTTTAGTAGAGATGTGTTTACACCACATTTAGGGAATAGTAAGTATTCTCATTTTGATCATTTATCTTGCCAAGCCCTCAAAGGTAAGGAAGGCACTGTTTCCATCCATTTCTCTAGTGTCTAGTACCAGTCAGGTGCAATGAATATTTGTTGGCTGAATTAATGGAATGCTCTATAGGAAGCATATTGCTGTTCCTAAAGCTTGTTGACCATCAGTGCTACTTGGAAAGTATTTTCAAAATACTCTTGTGAAGATTGCACTTTGAATGTTGTGATTTAGTAGATCCAGTGTGGGTCCTTGGGATCTGTATCCTCGAAACCTGCTCATTCAGATGAATAGTCATATTGGAGAATCACTATTCTGAAGGGTCCTTACCTGCCTCTGAGGCCAGCTGAAGATGCCAAGCTGAGGCACCTTCTTATCCGGGTAGGCAAAGCCTGGGATGTTACTCAGTAAGGGAATCATGCTACCATGCTCCCCAAGCTTTGGCTACTCATCATGTTGTCCATGGACCCAAATAATCTGTACCACCAGGCAATTAGTTGGAAACACAGAATCTCAGATCCTAACTTCGGTCTGCATTTTTAACACAGTCCCCAGTGACTCATATGCTCATTTGGGCAGTGGTTCTCAACCTTGAGCACACAGAGGAATCATTTGAGGGGCTTTAAAAAAAATCCCAGTGCCAAGGCCACACCCCAAAGTAAATCAGAATCTCTGTATGGTTGTCAATCAAATTTAAAGCTCCTTAGGTGATTCCAGTGTGCAATCAAAGTTGAGAATCCCTGCTCCGGGGACATTCAACTAAAATTAGTACAAGATGAATTGGAGAAGACCTGTTTCAAATGTGTTGGAACAGGCCAGGTCAGAGGTAATGATAGCCTGAAGAAATATAACATGGAAAGACCCATTTTATGAAATGGAGAGTGTACAAACCTTAACATTTTTCCCGTTTTATTTTTTGTTGCAATATTATTTTTCTTTCTAGTGTCTGAACCTGTGACTTTCTCCTTCTTGCCACCATTTCCCAGCGAAGAACAGAGTATTAAAGGATTCAGGAGTCTAAGGCTGAGGTCATTAGTGAAGATGCCTATTGTTCCTGGCCTACGGGCCTATGCACCAGGATGATTGGGATTCCGGGTTCAAGCTTCCTTGCCTGGGACTACATTTTATTAATTTATATATCTTTAGCCACCACCAGGGAATAGGAAGCCGTCTACCAACTTAATAACAGTAGCAATAGTAACCACAATTATCACTGATAACACTTACATGGTATTGCCTTAGTAACTCACTAGATACTGTCTTAATCCTCACAATAACTCTATGGAATGAGATCTGATTTTATATTCATTTTACAGGTAAGAAACTGAAGCAGTCAAGTACTTTCCCAAAGTGACATGTTTAGCAGGAGGCAGAGTGGGGGATGAGCCCAGGCAATGAGTGACTCAGGCGGGTTATGCACCTAAGATATGCTGCCTCTAATCAACTAGAATTTCCGACCAATGTGTACTACATTCTGTGTTCACAATTTCTACCTCAGAGAAGGGCTGAGAGGTTGTTTAGAGAAAAAAAGGACTTCCATTTAAAAAATCTTACTCACTTTATTTGTGCTAGTCACATTGTTAGGCATGGGAACACACACAACAAAAGACAGCTTCGACTACAAGAAAGAAGCTCCCCCACAGCCTTGGGGAGCAGGAGGGTCCTGGGGACTCCCAAGAGAACATAGAATGTATCTGGAGGGGCTCAGTGTACCCCAACCCTTTGGGATTCAGGGCAGTTTTCCTGATTTGAGTCCTGGGATTAATAACTCCAGTCCTTGAGTTGGACCAAAAGTCCTAACTTTGCTTTAGACGCCCACAGCTGGGCCCACCTTTAGTGAACTAAAGACTGAACATGGTATGAAATAAAAATTGAAAAGCAGCAGCAACAATTTTTTTCTTTTATCTTTTCCCCTCACCAGTGATTGGTTTTTGCCCTTGGATTCCTATTCTCTGATTAGATGCTGAATGAGCTAAGTAGACTTCCACTAAACTTCCCTGGAATTACGAATTTTATGGGGAGTGGTTCTCAACCTTGAGCACACAGGAAACTCATTTGAAGAGATTTTAAAATGCCAAGGCCACACCTCAAAGTAGATCAGAATCATGCAGGCATAAAAGATGAATCTATGCTCATTTTCAAGTTTGACCCTCTCAGAGAATGTCCCAGTCAACAGCCATTGGAAAGTACTGAAGACTGAACAGTTAGGCTGCAATTCTGTTTTGTTTTGGTTTGGTTTTTTTCATTAAAAATAAATATGGGCAAATAGATTCAAACCAGAGCTTTGGACAGTGCAAGAGATCAACTTTCAGTACTCAACTGAGCAGGATGTCAAGGTAGACAGGACTGTGGCAGGAAAGGGTCAGCTTAGCTTCTGTCAGTACACAAGGTCAGCTCTAGCTTCTGTCAGTGCACACATTCATGAGTGTGTACAGAGATGGGCACAGATATCCTGGTGGCAGAGCCGTCCCTTTAGATACTAAAATCATAGCGAAGGCTCCCCCTGCAATCTCTTTGTTATATGAGTACCCCTCTCTCTCCTTTTTTTTTTTTTTAGATTTAAGAACACTTTACAGTGTGTTGTTTATTGAGTGGTTACACCAGAAGGTGTGATGGTCGATGGAACTAGTGAGTAAACCTGCCTGGCTCTCCTTAGGTACCAAGGGTAGGTATGCCCACTTGGCTCAGAAAGGCCAGCGAGGAACATGAACAATGGCCACACCATGTCCAGAGGGCCCTAGGATGGCAGAGAAATAGAGCTAGAGACAGAAACATATTTGACAACACTTTTTCTCTTGGAGGTTAGTTTTTTGGTCTATAAACTGGAAAGGAAGGCTCAGACTTAAATAAATACATTTATTTTGAGTAATGGCCTTTATTGAGCAATGTCCACCAATTCTGCTTCCAGTAGGTTTTCCCCTTGCAGCACCAAGCATCCCTCCCTGGGCTAAAGGCAGACCAATGACAGGATTCCAGCCAAGGTCGCTTCTTTCCTCTGTTATGAAGGGAAGTAGTAAGTGCATCTCTGTTCTTAATGGAGAGGACAATGCCTTTTCTTTGACAGAAAAACAACTGGCTTAGCTATGTGAGACAAGACTTGGTCCTCCAGTTAGCTTCTTTAGTTGATTTGGTCCTGGAATATATATAAATTATTGGTGGCAGCTATGGCAATAATGTTTTCCATGTGGTGCCAGGCTGTGTGAAGGATCTTCTTATTGAAGTCCAGACTGTCCACACTAATCTCATCTTTCTTTTACCACCTGTACATACTTTTCGGGGTTTTAAGCTGGCTCGGGGTTTGCTGTTCTCTCTTGAAGCTTCCAGTGTAACATCCCTCCGAGTGTTTCTATCAAACATTCTAAAGAAGTTGTTGTAGGACCCCGTCATGATAGCACTGTCTGAACCATTCCAGCAGCATTCAAACTTGTCAAAGATGCAGTCATTCTCACACAGGGAACAGAGCTTGCTTTGCAGGTACTCATGCACCTGATGGGTCTCCACAGGCCTGCTCTTCATGTTAAGGTCCCATACTTTCACTGACAGTCTCTCGTCATCATGTATCAACCACTGTGGCTGAATTTGACATCAGAGATGGATGAAATTATTTCTGAGAAAAAGGACCTACTGCTGGGATCTTCAGGCTCTTCAAAAAACTTAGAATGTCTGTCGCGCAGGGCAGAGGAACGCATGTCACATAGCTGGATGGTCCCTTTGGTGCTGCTGTAGACAAACACATTGCATTGGTGTGGATGGAATTCAGCAGTGGTGATGACTTCCATCAGCTCTTCCATGTTAGCAGGCTTGATATCCACGATATTAAAGCTTCTATCTGTGATTTCTAAATGCCATAGGTTTACTCTCAAGTCATCTGCAGAAAGATATGTTTCATGATCCCTATTTACTGAAATTTAATTTATATGACATGTGTGAGCATTTGCAAATATTTGCTGTGGACTTGCTTCTACCGTGAGGTCCATGGGCTTCAATTTAGGAACCCGTAGTGCTGTAATTCTAAATGAATCTCGAAGTCGTCCATCTTCATCTTTCAAGTTATAACCTTCCACTCTTTTATCCCGTTCACTTATTTTCCATAATTTAATAGTTTTATCATTTGTAGAGAGTAGAAAATGAGCAGCATTCTGTTGTGGCAACCATCTAATTTTATCTTCAATTTCTAGACCTTTCAAATAGTCCAACTCTGATTCATAACTTTGAAAGGTACTGTAAACATTATATTCTCCCCTAGAATGAGTACTGCTTTTATTCTCTTGTTCCCGTTGAAAAATAACAACTCTGATGCCCTTGTCTCCTTTTGAAAGAAGATCTCCAGAGTAATTAAATTCAGCAGTTGAAATGATGTCAGCTTCCGCCACGTCCTCGACGACGGCGCCCTTCACCAGCAAGAAGCACCCCTGCAAGTCGTTACTACCCGCTGGGCAGCCCCCTCCCCCGCCCCCTCTTTTTAATGAGACAGTTCTATGTTGCCCAGACTGGTCTTGAACTCCTGGGCTCAAGCAAACCTCCTGCCTCAGCCTTCTGAACAGCTATAACTTTAGGAGCCTACCACCATGCCTGACTCACCCCTTTTAACTACATTTTTTAATTGAGAAATTAACCACTGCCTATAGACCTTCTCCCATGTCATGGCAAGAAATAGAAAGCAGTCTTAATATAAACGCCATTCAAACATCAGGAATAGTCGACTCTTGAAGATTTATATATGTTTCTTACATGAGTATTATTATTTACAACAAATGTTTAATCCCAATTTTGTTTTTCCCTATCATTTTTGTACTGGGGATTGAACTCAGGAACTTTATACTGAGCTACAACCCCAGCCCCTTTTTCATTTTTTATTTAGACACCGGGTCTTGCTAAATTGCCCAGGCAGGGCTCAAACTTGCAATCTGCCTGCTTCAGCCTGCCACATGGCTGGGACTACAGATATCCACCACCATGGCAGGCTAGATATTACATTTTTGAAGGGTCTTTCTTTCCCACAGGTCAATGCTTTCCTCAGGAATAAGTGAAACAACTTTTCTTTCCTTTCCTTTTTTTTCGGAGTGGGGGGTGGGGGTACTGGGCATTGAATCCAGGGCCTCTGACATGTTAAGCAAATGCTTTACCACTGAGCTTCACTCTCAGCCCTAGTATAACAATATAAATTTTTATTAACCTAAGAAAAACCACAAAAATAGCTTCATCCTCCTTGGCTGAAGGTAGCAATGCATTCCAAAGCCAGTCATGAAATTATCCTTTGCCTTAAATATCTATTGCTTTCCTTTGTGAATACTGAATAGTCAATGTTCAAGATATCTGAAGTATGAGATATCAGCCTCGGCCTCTGCCCGTTAAGTCACCAAATGACTTGACCTTGAATACCCACCGATCTCTGACTTACAAAAGGAAGAAACCAATCTCTTGCCTATTCTGCTCCCAAGGAAGCTCTGTCCCAAAGAATAAGAACTCTGAACCCTTCAAGGCCCTGTATTAACATATGTCATTTTCAGCATACATGGGGAGGGCGGAAATACACTTCGTTTGAATCCTTTTCCCCACCCCATTTCATTGTATGTACTCATATCCCTCCCCCCTAAGAAAAAAGCACAGAATAATTTAAACTTCTTCGTATCAACAATAGAATAGTTTATATCATCACTATACACATTTATTTAGAAACAGAGAGATTTCTTTGAGTCTCAACAGTTTCCTGTATATGCAGTCTTAAAAAAAATGTTACCATTTCTAGGTATGGCTTCATGTTATAACTCTACACACTGGCCCACAAAGAAAGAGACTCTAGAGATAATGTTCCCCCAAAAAGTCAGCAAAGAGTCCCAGCCCATATGGGAAACTCTGTGTAAATATTTCACACTTTGGTAGTTTTTCCTTTCTTTTTTTTAAAGAAGATAAAATATTACAAAGATGTCTTTGAAATTCACCCCTGAGTTAAACACTTTTTCTGGAAAATTCTATACTAAGGAGAAAGGAACACAATGTAAAATGAAGAAAGGACTATGTACAAGTATGTTACCAGCATCATTGCTGTGTGTTTGCTCATAGGTTCTTCCTTTTCAGCAGCCAGAAGAAACAGAAGATGGGCCAAGGGAAAAACAGAGAGAGAGAGAAAGAACAAGTACTCTTGTACTCTGGAATGGTTGTGAGTAAATAGAAGAACACAGAACAGGGGCAGACCGAAGTACCCAGGGTACAGAGCTGACTTGGCCACCTGTAAAGATGAGACTTGGAGGATGCAAGAATGAATGGATTTGGTTTTAGAAAAGAGGGAAGATTAAAAAGAAGAGGAGGGCAAAGGAGACTCAATGGAAAAATTTTGCTGAATGCAGAAATCATCACGGCTTTGGAGAAGACATCTGATTCAAACCTTTTCACAGAGTTTGGAATCAGTTTAGGCTGTGGCTAAGTTCAAAGTCAAAGCCATTATCTCCCATTGTAGGGAAATGGCTTTCCCCTAGAAGCCCATCGATGAGTTGGAGAATAATGGCAAGAAGTCCTTTCCCTGAAAGACTATTGCCAGAGTGAAGACATCTCAAATATTTAGAGCTAGAAGGTAACAGTATGAGGACTGTCTCTCAGCTCAGGAGAAGTGGTAAACTCCCAGCAGGGGGGTATTATATATATATCAAGAACATATAGAGTCAGCACATGGTTCAATCACAGTTTGGCTCTCCGGAGGCCCTTGTTCCTGAAGAAGGCAAGAATGTGGGTTCATTCATAATGGGGCTTTTCTTCCACTCTTCTGAAAGTAATGTCCATACATGGAAGGCACAACTCCCTTCTTCCTTTCTTTCACTGAGGGATATGGGGCCAGGTGGAATGGGAGGAACATTTTGGTCTCAATGGAGGTAGGTGGGATGATTCCATCGGTACCAAGATCTAGAAGGAAGAAATAAGGTCAACTGTAGTTACTAACATCACAGGGAAAGATGAGAATAAGGAGTGATGGCTAACAAGTAGAGGGGTTCTTTCTGGGATGATGAAAATTTTCTGGAATTAGATAATGGTGATGGTTGCACAATCTCTTTTTTATTTGGTACCGAAGATCAAACTCGGGTCCTTGCTCTTGCAGGGCAGGCGGCAGAACCACTGAGTTAAAATCCCCAGCCCTGCACAATCTTGTAAACATACTAAAAACTACTGAATGGTGAATTTTATGATATATGAATCATACCTAGAAAGCTACTATATTATTTGGTTCTCTCTGCCGGGGACTGGCAAGGAGTTTCAATTCTTTAGGCTGTGCCTCAATTGGGCAATTAAAGCTGGGTGCCTTGCCAAACTGCCTGGATTTGGACAAGTGGGTCTGTCTCTTCCTACAAGCCCAGGTCTGTGGCCTGTCACTCAGCTTTCAAATTTCTGTGTTTTTTTCTGAACCAGAGCTGATTCTCAACGCATCTGCTCTAACACTTTTTAGGGTAGATTCTTTGGCTCATGAGCTAAGGCCCAGGAAGCTCCTTCCCCCAGCATCCCAGGTAGGAGTAGGAATTGGTACCACTTTCCTTCCTCCCTGGGTCAACCACTCCTGAAGCCCAGGAGTTTCTTTGTGTCTAAGCTCTAGACTCATGTCAGAACATCCTAAGAAACAGATTCCTGGCATGGGGTGGAACACTTCTAAGTCCAGCAAAGGACCTGGCCTTTCCTCACAGTAGTATTTGGAAATTTCCATCATCAAAGTGAGGGTGGAAATTTTGGCTTTGTTGACATCAGCTCTTGCCAGGACTGCTTACTGGCTGCAGCTTCTACCTCCCAGGGATGCAGTCCAGTCTGGCTCTCCACTCTGTCCTCTCCCTGCCACCCTGTTCTCCTCTTCCAGCCCCATAACAAGGTCTCTTCCCCAAGGCACTGGCCCAGCTCCTCACATGTCCCTGGGCCCTGCTGGCTGCCTCTGCCCTCTCCCTCCCCATCTTACCCTGAGGAGTTAAAACTGGAGGAGGAGTTCATTGCTGCTTTAGGGTTATTTTGAGATGCAGTGGGGCTGCTGGTGTGGAGTCCTGAGCCAGGAGACGAAGGCCTGCTGTTGTTCCCAGGGGAACAGGATGACGTTACTGAGGACAAGGAGAGGGAAACACAAGGGGAAAATAATGCTGCTGGGTCCTGGGACCTTGAGACATGGCCCTTCCAACACTTGATTTTTTATGTATCCCCAAAGGGACCTCACCCTCTCGTCACCCATCTGTCCACCATGTATCACATTAGCATCAAGGTCCACACGCCAGCCTGGCCCTGGAAGAGCTGTCATCGTAAATGTGCTCTGCAGCCCGGGCCCTTGGGAGCAGTGTGGCTGGTTCTGCAAGTCCAAGACTTGCCAAATGCAAGGACAGATGCCAAAATCACTTCACTCCAAGACACACCCTGGGCTGGGCCTATGCAGCTCCAGACCAGGAGGCAGGAAAAGAAAAAGAATAAGAAGCTTAAGAAAAGAGAGCAGGAAAGAAAAAAGTGCACAGGACAGAAAAAGAACCCGGAAGTTTAAGATTGCTGGCCTCTCTAGTTCTTCCATCTTCATAGAGGAAACAGACTGCACAGTCTTAAGAGAGCACAGAACCAGGAATGAGGGGAACTGAGTGTCATCTTGGTCACATGCCACTCACTAAACAGTACTATGGCCTGTGCTGACTTATTACACTTCCCTAAAACTCATTTCTGTCCTCTATAAAATGGCAGATTTGTACTAACTGGAATTCTTGTGTTTGCATTTCTGAAACTATGTTCCATGGTTAGACTGGCATATATTTTACTGTCTAAACTAAGACACTTTTAACAAATGGAAGGAAGCATGCATATGGGTAACTATGTCAGGACATGAGGCAGCCACTGGGACTGTCCTGGGCACACCTGGACACATGGTCACCCTATCTAATTCTTTGAAATGCTATAGGCACTTTTTGAAAAAGAGTCCCGTAGAAAATTAGCTTGCCAAACTGTGCCTTCCTTCCACACTGTGCCTTCTGTACAGCTCATTTTAGAATATGTTATGCATGTGAATGCTGAGAAGTGCTGCAATTAAAACAAAACAACAAATAAACATACATATGTTTAAATTTTGCTTGCCTAGCATTTTCTAAGCTTATTTGAACATAGAACCCTGTTTTTCCCAGCATGGATTTTAATGTCCTTTGCAAGACATTTAGGGAATTCTGGTTTAAGTACGTCCCTTTCAGTTCTAATATCCTTTTATTTAATGGAATTCTGGTGCCATCAAGAACCCTCATTTAAAAACTCACCTGTTCCGGGCATGGTGCTGTGGACAGGAGGGACAGAGAGGGGGCCCAGAGACCCTGAGGGAGAGACCTGAAAGGCAAGAGAGGCTTGTAAATGTCCATTCTGATTTCCTTCTCCAACTCTGGGTCCTTTTCCAAAGATATCAGACCCCAGACTACAGAGAACAGGCTTTTCTTCATGATTTTCTATTTCTAAAACCTATGCAGCACTCCATCCTCCTTTTCATAGGAAGGCCTTGGGTCATGTACAGCCATCTACCTTCAGTTCTCCTCTGCTCCGAAAGCTCCCAGGTGCTGACACCACACCTACCTTCCCCTGCTATGCACCCTGCAAGATTTCTTTGGCACTATCAGGCTGCAGACTGCCTTACCCGAGCATCCTGGTCGTGAGAGACACCAGCCTCTGGGGGGCCTACTGTGGCAGATGTTGCCAGCTGCCCGCCTCATTTCCAGTCCCCATTTTTCCCTTTGTGAAAGAGTCCTGCCTGTGCTCAGGTCAGTGCAGTACCAACCCTAGCAACCCTTCTTCAGGCCTGCCCACCCTGGTGGACGAATGGATTGCAGACTCTCCAGAGATAACTGGAATGGCTGAATGTTGGTCTCTGGAGCTTTTAATTTTGTCCTGGAAAACTCACAGCATCATCAACTCTGAGATTAAAAAGGGAGTTAATACCAATTCCACATGATGAGTGTATTCATTATGTACCACTAACATGTACTAATAAAAGAAAAAGAGACTAAAAGTAATTGAGTTTAATCCTCCATGTATCTCAGGTGACTCCTCTCTCTATTGCTATCCTAAAACAACATCCCAGAACAATATGTAATAAAATGAATGGACAGGTCGGTCATGGAGGCACATACCTGTAATCTCAGCACTTTGGGAAAATGAGGCAGGAGGATCACAAATTTGAACCCAACCTGGGCAACGTAATAAATTATCAAGACTCACGCTCAAAATTTAAAATAAAAAGGTCTGGGGATATAGCTCAGTGCAAAGGCCCTGGTTCAATCCCCAGAACCACAAAAAAATAAAAAAGATGGACAGGTTGAAGACCTGGCCCCATCATTCACCATCTGCATGACTTCAGGCAAGTTACCCAACCCCAGTGAAATTTTATTTTCTCATCTGTAAAACAGCAGCAACACCTCCCTGATATTTTCTTTTAATTAAAATTTAATGAGCTGATGTCCATAAAGCTTCTAAGTCAATGACTGGCAAAGAGCACCAGCTTGTTAAATATTAGTCCTCTTCCTTCCTGAAGGAAAAAGCTACCATGGCTATATCTCTCCAGATGCTTTTCAATTCTTCACTGGAGCTGGAACCTGCGTGCTTCACTCCTGTCCCTTCTCATGCTGACAGGGAAGCTCTGAGCCTCCCTAAAAATTTTGTGTTTTCCAAGGATGTTGACAGGCACCTGTAATGTGATGATTCCTCCCCTTCCCGATCTGGAATGTCCCATCCTAACAGGATGCAACATGTTCTCATTTCCTAATTAATCAGCAAATGTTCTCACTGCTTTCATTTACCTTTCCTTTTACAATGCGCCTCCTCAGTAAACTGGGGCCCCATGAAGGGTGGAGACCAGTGTGGGGCAGTTTGGGAGGGGTGGCAGAGTGGTAAGAGATGTTATCCACATTCCCCCTCCCATTTTCCTCCCCTCCCTGCTGCCACACCCAAGAAATTTGTTGTTGTTTTCAAATGAATAAAAATGCATGTAGTCACTGTGACCAGCTCCTTCCACTGCCTTCTGAAGAGAGGCTATGCATATCCAAAGATACACATATACAGTTCCCTGTGTTTTATTTTTTTATATATAACTAGCAAAATGGTTCCCATACTGGTCTGGTCCATTTTGTCTTTATTTCCTCCTTTTTCTAAATTAACTGAATAAGCCAGACAGACGTAGTGCTGCATGTCTATAATCCTAGCACTTGAGGGCCGGGGATTTAGCTCAGTGTCGCTGCCTGCTGCGCAAGTGCAAGGACCCAAGTTCGATCCCTGGTACAGGAAAAAAATAAATAAATAAATAAGAATTATAATCCTAGCACTTGGGAGGCTTAGGTAGGAGAATCATAAGGCTAACCTGGGCTATATACTGAGACCCTGTCTCAAAAAACCAAGAATAATAATTCAAAAAACTGTATATTTATGAGATCATTTCATATCAGAAGGAAAATAAAGCCATGTCCTATCTCATTGAGATCTGAGGAAGAGACAGGGTGAGAAAATTTTTCCTATCCTTTTCCTTTATGACATTGCAAGTATGAGTATAACTATTTATTTAATATCTTTCTCCCTCATGAGGCTGTAGACTTCACAAGGGCAGGATAAGGCCTATACACTGATATATTCCCAGTGCCTTCCAGGGTCTGGAAATTTGCAGATGCTCAGGAAATAGGTGTTGAATGAATGCTGATAATGAATGAGGTGGTTTCATCATTTCTGTGCACATTAGTTTCCCTGGTGGGAAGTGAACCAATGCTAGAACCTGCCTCCTATCAAAGGGAAAGCCAGAAAAAGCAAGAAACTGCCACTAGGTAGATAAGAAGGGTGTTGGACAAGGATGAGCCCTATCAGTGTCATGAGACACAGATGAAAGACACTCAAAGCAGAATGGGGTCAAGGAGGGTGGTCTCACTGAGCTACATCCCCAGCCCTTTGTATTTTTAAAATTTGAGACAGAGTCTTGCTAAGTTGTCCAGACTGGTGTCAAACTTGCCATCCCACTGCCTCAGCCTCCCAAGAAGCTGGGATTACAAGCATATGTCACCACACATATCCCAAAGGTCCATCTTTAAAGACCGAAGTTCTTATGGCATGGACTGAATTCCTTACTGTGGCCTGCAAGACCCTTAAATCCAGCCTCACCCACCACTGCAGCCTCTTTACTCACACTCTTTCACTCCCTGGCCTCCACACATCCCTGCCTGTAAGCTTCCTTTTCTCTCTATCCCAAACAGCCTCAGAACCTGTGTACACAGTTTCCTCTGCCTGGAACTTGCTCCCCAACTCAGTTACTTCCCGCATTCAATGATGTCAATGGTGACATTCATTTTTCTGGGGTCAGTTTAAACATCATTCCTCGCAGAAGCCTTTGACACGGTGGATTGGGTTAGGTGCTTCAGATACTGCCACACCTTCTCTGAAGCACATCATAAGCACCATTTATTCAGTGTGTTTTCCCTGCTAGGCTGTAAGCAAGGATCACTTGTGTAAGCAAGGATCACTATACTCCCAGTATCAAGCATACAGTGAATATTTAACCAAGCAATGATGAATGACTATCATGTGGCCTCCAACTTAAAATGTTAAATGGTTCTTCATAGCTTTTAGGGTAACTTAACATCCATGGCCCATCATGATCCAGCCCTCATTCATCAACCTCTCTCAGACCCTTGGCTCAGTCAGACTGAAGTTCAGGTGTTTTCCAAAGGCATCAAATTGTTTTATAATTGCATGCCTTTTCACAGGCTAGTCCTTCTGGCTGGTGTGCTATTCTTGATAATTCCTAATCTGTTCTTCAAACAAATCAGAGGGTCACCCTCCTTGACCCCATTCTGATTTGAGTGTCTTTCATCTGTGTTCTCATCACACTCTGAATGGGCTCATCCCTGCCCAACACCCTCCTCATCCACTTAGTGACAGTTTCTTGCTTTTTCTGGCTTTTCCTTCTCAGTTTCTTCTTTTGATCCTCTTCCTTTTGCCATTTTCAAATGCTGGTGCTCCCCAGGGCTTCGGTGTGGACCTTCCATACAAACTCCACAAGTAAGCTCCTCTTTACATAGGATTTCAACCATCACCCATGTGTCTGTGACTCCCTAGTGCATATCTCCAACCCAGCTACTCTCCTGACCTCCAGACCCATCTTCCTAGTGTCCAGGGACAGCCCCACTTAGGTGTCCTACAGTTCTTACTGTACATTACCATGGTGTACAGAACTGACACCGTCACTCTTTACCACTCCCAAACCAGCTCCTCCCATTTGCCTGTTCCAAACGTGGCATTAGCATCTACCCAATCAGTCATACTCAAGCACTCAGTCTCTCATAGGATTCTCTTCCTTCATCACTTTCCCTGCCCACAGCCAACTATCAATTTATTAACCATGACCTTCTAGTTATCTATTAACTTTCTCTCATTCCCTCTTTCTTTCCATGTTGGTTTTCTTTGGCCTTGTTAGTTCTCTACTGGATAACTGTAATCATACCCTATCTTGTGCCTTTCAAGCTATCCTATATCCTGTGCTTAGAGTGATCAGTCTTAAAAACAAATCTGAGCAGGCTGGGGATTTAGCTCAGTGGTGCTATGCTTGCCTTGCAAGCGCAAAGTCCTGAGTTCGATCGCCGGTACTGCAAAGAAAAAAAATTCCGATCATGCCAATTTCCTGCTTAAAATCCTTCAGTGACTCCCCCCAAACCTCACTTTCTTGGCACTGCACACCCTCCTTTCATTGTCTCACCCCATGAGGAATATCCTTGCAACATTCCTCCATGTGGAGACATCTGCAGTTCCAAGAATGTGCCACCTGTCCTTCCTGCTTTGTACCACTGTCTCGTGGTTCTCCCTGATAAAGCGCTACCTCAGAGTCATTTGCCTCTCATTCTTTGTCCTTTTAGACTCAGCTCAGGTATTAATGACATCCTTGGGGAAGTTTTCTTAACAACCACCTCCCAAGGTTTATGTGTTGCTAAGTTCTCCTAGAGAAATGATCACATTGTTTATCATTTGTTTATTTGTCTGTCTTCTCTGCTAGGCAGTGAGTCTTCTGGGACAGAGAACAAATGGTATTTATCTTTGTATCCCAGAATTCAGCAGAAAGACCAACATACAGTAGATGGTCAATAGATGTCTGGTGAAAAAATTAAGCAATTATGGAATTGCTCTGTCCTACCCAGATAAGGCTGAATTTCAACCATTCTAGAGCACCAGAATACTTGAGGACCTCAACACATGACTCCCTAACCTTCAACCATCACTGTTCACATAGATGGAGAACCTTCCCACCCCTAGCCCAAAGGTACCATCTCTCCCTGGATGGAGAAGATACTTCTTATTCTCTAAGCTTCCACTTCTGCCTGAAACTCCAAATTATTCCCTGTCCTGGCTTTCCCTTGAACATAAGAATCACAGATTTAGCTCCCTACTTCCCCCAACCCTGTACTGGAGGCTGAATTCAGGGCCATGCACATTCCAGACAAGCACTTTACCACTGAGCTACACTCCCAGCCTTTTTCATTTTATTTTGAGACAGGGTCTCTCCCTAAGTCACCCAGGCTGGTATCGAATTTGTGATCCTCCTGCCTCAACTTTTTGAGTAGCTGGGTTCACAGGCATAGCCACCAGGCCTAACTCAACTCCTTACTTGGTACTTCCTCTTGGGAGCCTAATAAGCATGTCTGACTTAATATGACCTGCACCAAATTCCTCCTGCATCTCAAAAAGATGCCAGTGCCTCACAGTTAGCTGCCCAGTTTCCAAACTTTTGAAGGCATCTTTGCTTCATTCCTCATATTCTGTATATGAGCTCTCAGTATATCTTCCTGGCTCCACAGTCAAAGTATATCCAGAATCCAACCATGTCTCTGCCTCAGCCAAACTGGCTGCCTCACTGTTCCTCAAAAATGCTGAGTCTTTTCACTTACTGGTCCCTCTGCCTGAAACACTCTTTGCCCTAGATATCCACAGAAGCTCTTAGAGCTCTTAGATCTTTACTTAAATGCCACCTATCAGAGAAGTCCTCTCTGACCTTATTAAAAAGACATTGCCCATGGGGTGGAGGGGTTTAGCTCAGTGGCGCCAGTGCCTGCCTGGCAAGCACAAGGTCCTGAGTTCAATCCCCGTTCTGCAAAAAAAAAAAAAAAAAAAGGCGTCTTCCTCTATCACTTTCTGGTCCCTTACACTTTTTAAGTCTGTTTGATATGCCATGTGAATATTTAAATTAAACATAGTGAATATTTAAATTAAAATTTTATTACAGTATTTATTGTAGTATTATTTATTACAGTATTATTGTAGTATTTTGAGGGGATCCTCAAAATACTCCCCCTTACTTTGAACATACTTATCTTCTCATTATTGTCACTTTCTGAAACAGTTCTAGAAGTCCTCTTTCTTGAGTCTTTTTAGTTGCACTGCTGTGGCTGCCTTGATGTCCTGAACTGATTAAAAACATTTACCTTTCACAGTCTTTTTGACTCTGGGGAAGAGCCACAAGTTCCATGGTGCTAGATCTGGTGAGTAAGGTGGATGAGGGCACACTATGATGTTTTTACAAGTATGCCTTTCTATTGGCATCTCAGTAGCAGCATTCACTGTATTTTTGATCATACCTCATAAAGATGTGAAAGAGGACTTCAGAACTGTTTCACAAAATGGCAGGAACAATGGGCTAAGTGTGTTTAAAGCAAGGGGAGTATTTTGAAGGGAATAGGAGTAATGTGTCTTTTACTGTAATAAAATTTTTCTCACTGTATTTTTAGCATACTGTATTTATTTGCTTGTTTGTATAAATGTGAATACAAATATATTTGGTCACTCATGCTCTGCAAACCATACTCTCCACCCTCCTGGGATGGAGGAGACTCTCCTCTTGGCCTCATGGGCCCCATTCCTGGGCTTGGCAGGCAGCTTGGTTCCTGGCCACTCACCAGTCGAGAGTTGTAGATAGGTGATTTGATGGGTGTGGCCACAGGACAGTTGATTCGCTTCTCCTTTTGGCGTCGGTTGCAGAACCAGACCCTCACTACCTCCTTCTCCATGGAGAGTTGCTCTGCAATCATGGAGATCTCTTCCGAGCTGGGTTTGGGGTTCTATAGAGATGAAGACATGGACTGAGGTCAGGAGGAGCTGATGTTCCAAAGAAGTAGGATTGAACAATATATGGATCAAAAGCTTTAGAGTCAAACCTAGCATGGAACACTGGATTTATCACTTACGTACTGTGTATCCTTAGGAAAAATCTTTTCTTTTGTAATTCAATTTTTATTAGTGCCTATTGACAAAATACTGGGCTTCGATGAATATATTTTGATCATATCCATCCCCTCATTCTTTCCTTATATCCCCTCTCTTTTACTCTCTCCCTCATTAATAATATCCTCTCTTCTACTTTCATGTCATTTTCATTTTTTAGATTTCAGATAGTGGGGAGAACATGTGATACTCATCTTCCTGACTCTGGGTTATTTTGCTTAACATCCAGTTTCATCCACTTTCCTGCAAATGACAAAATTTTGCTTTTTATGGCTGAATAATATTCCATCTATGTGTATATATACATTTTCTTTGTCTATTCATCTGTTGATGGGCACTTAGGATGGTTCCATATCTTGGCTACTGTGAATTGTGCCATAATAAATATAGGTTTGCAGATACAGGTATCCTTATAAAGTGCTGATTGTAATAACTTTGGGTATATACCAAGGAGTAGTATAGCTAGCTCAAATGGTGGCTCTATTTTTAGTTTCGTTTTTTGTTTTTTTTGATACCGGGCGTCGAACTCGGGTCCTTGTGCTTGCGCAGCAGGAAATGAAACCACTGAGCTAAATCCCTGGCCCTATTTTCAGTTTTTTGAGAAACTTCTATACTGATTTCCATGGCCACTGTGTTAATTTACATTCCTGCCAGCAGTATAGAAGTATTCCTTTCTCCCCACATCCTTGATAATACTTTCATTTTTCTTTTTGGTGATGACCATTCTGACTAGGGTAAAGTGGACTTTCAGTGGAGTTTTGATCTGCATTTTCCCAATGGCAAAATATATTGAACATTTTTTCATATGCTTCCTGGCCACTTGTTCTTCTTTTGAGAAATGTCTGTTTAATTCATTTGCCCAAGTATTGATTAGGCTTTTTGCTTTTTTTTGGTGTAAGTTTTTGGAATTATTTATATATTCTAAACATTAATGCTTTTGGAATAGTAACTGGCAAAGATTTTCTCCCATTCTGTAGGCTTTTTCTTCATTCTGTTACTTATTTCCACTGCTGTGCAGCAACTTTTTAATTTGAGGTAATCCTATTTGTTGATTTTCGCTATTATTTCTTGTGCTATTAAAGTCCTATTCAGAAAGTCTTTGGCTTTGTTTGTGGCTTCAGATGTTTCTCCTATGTTTCCTTCTAGTAGTTTTAAAATAGTAGGTCTTATACCTAGGTCTTTGATCTACAGTAAATTTGATTTTTGTACAGTGTGAAAGATAGGGTTCTAGTTTCAAACTTCTACATATAGATATTCATTTTTCCTAGCACCATTTGTTAAAAAGACTATCTTCAACATGTTTTGGGCTTCGTTGTCAAGAATAAGACGGCTGTAGCTCTTATGGATCCTGGCTGCTACAAAGCAAGCTGTTTCCTCTGCCACAGGCCCCTGCATGACATTCTGTCTCACTTCAGACCCAGAGCACCAAGGCCAAGCAACCACAGACTGCAACTGCGAGGCAAAATACACCCTTTCTCTTTAAAACAACAACAACAACAACAACAATAAGATGGCTGTAGTTGTGTGTGTTTGTTTCTATGTCCTCTATGATATCCTGTTGGTCTGTGTCTACTTTTGTGCCATTACCATGCTGTTTTGTTATTCTGGCTTTGTAGTAAAATTTGAAATCAGGTGTTATGGATTCCTCCAGCCTTGCTCTTTTTGCTTAAGATTGCTTTGACTATTCTGAATCTTTTGTGTTTTTATATGAATTTTAGGATTATTTTCCTATTCTGTGAATGACGTCATTGGTATTTTTTTTTTTTGGTTCCAGGGATCAACTCGGGTCCTTGCACTTGCGCAGCAGGCAGCGAAACCACTGAGCTAAATCCCCGGCCTGTCATTGGTATTTTGATAGTGACTGCATTGACTCAGTAGACCACTTGTGGTAATGTAGCCATTAAAACTTAATTAATTAATTAATTAATTTTGGTACCAGGGATCAAACTCAGGACCTTGAGCTTGCCAGGCAGGCAAGACACTACTGAGCTACATTCCCAGCCCCACGTGGCCATTTTAATAATAAGTTTGTGAGATCTTTCCATTTTTTAATGTCCACTTCAATTTCTTTCTTCAGTGGTCTCTAATTTTTACTGTAGAAGTCTTTCGTCTATTGTTTAGGTTAATTTCTAGGTATTTTTTGAAGCTGTTATGAATGGAATTGTTTCCCTGATTTCTTTTCAGTTGGTTCATTTTTGGGGTATAGAAAAGCTATTGAGCTTTTAAGGTTCATTTTTTATTCTGTCTTTTTTGTCTACGGTACTGGAGATTTAACCCAGGGCCTCAATATGCTAAGCAAGTGCTCTACCACTGAGCTATATAACCAGTTCTTATATTTATATTCATATTCATATTTATAACTCATATTTATAATTATAACACTAAGTTGCCCAGGCAGATCTTGAACTTTCAGTCTTCCTATCTTAGCCTCCCAAGTAGCTAGAATTACAGATGTGTGCCACTGCTGATTTTAATTCCTTCAGGTATATACCTCTCATCTACAAAATGAGAATGATAGTGCCTACCATGCAGGATTATGGTGAGGATTAATTGAGAAAATGTGTGCAAACTACCGAGCACAAGGCTGGCACGGGGTAGAGGTACCATAAAGGTGCATCTCTCCTTACACTCCTTCCCTCAGCAGCAGTTAGGAAGAGAGTGTCCATGGATGAGTTACGAGGGGCAGGAAAAAAAATCCCAGAAATACATGCTCCCATATCCTTTTCCCTTGTCATCTCTTCCTAGAAAACGCGGAAGCTAAAACTCTCAGATTTGTTAAATCTGCAGGATAGCAATATTGTACATAATGTGAGAGCACCACACCTTTGCTGGGACCCCTCACAACCCAGTCTGTGGTTTGAGCCCATTTCTCTACACTCCTGCACCCTCTCTTAGCCATGCTGCACTGAAAAACCTAAAAAGAAGGACAAGTCAGCTTTTGTCATCCTGCCAGAAGAACACAGCCATCAAGTCCTTATGGAGATGTATGGGGGATCAGCTGAAAGGGTGGCAGCCCTGGGAGCCAAGTCCAGCAAGGCTGGACTAGGCCCCGGGCCCTGGAGACATGCAGTGCCAAGTAGGCCCTGAAGGCTGGGACCTGAGGGATTCTGACTAGAAGTTCTTCAGCTCTCATCTATTTTTCCCTCTTCTCTACCCTAGCTCCCATGGGGCTCACAGTTTCTACACACTGCCTCAAGAATATGCTTTTGCCACAAGTTCAAAATCATATGGAATATGATCACAAGTATTTAAATGTGCATAGAAAAAAAGGAATAGAAGAAAGAACATTCAGATGGGTTTGAAATGCTTTTTTTCTTGGTATTTCCCTCCCTGTATTTTCTAAGTTGTTTAGAATGAGCATTTATTACTTTTATTTATTTTTTCAGTATGGAGGGATTGAACCTAGGGAGCACTGAGCTATATCTCAAGACCTTTTATTTGTTTGTTTGGTTTTGGCTTTGGTTTTTGAGACAGGATTTTGTAAGTTACTCAGCTTGGCCTAGAACTTGGGATTCTCCTTCCCTAGACTCCTGAGTAACGGGGATTATACCACCACAATGGGCTAATTACATTTTAAATTTGGAATACACAAAATCTACCTCAAAGAAGATAGGGACTTATATACAATGCCCTGTATTTGTTCCCTTTACTTCAGCTGGATATAGAAATACACTGTCTTCTGGAACCCCATATTCCAGTCTTTAAATCTCCTAGTGAGAGGGACAACAGGCCCCAAATAAACATCCAAGCTCAATGAGGGGAAGCTTCTGGAACCCTAGATGAAAGGCAGCCTCCCTCTCAAATCCACCAGGAGAGGGAGGGTGACTTGGCCTCTGACCATTTTCCAGCAGGTGCCTGGTCTCTTAGCTGTATGGTGCCTGCTTGCCAAGCTGGCCTACCCACTTCCACCCAAGGAACCTGCTCACATCTTGAAATCTCTTCTCCAGAGTCAGGCGGATATTGGTCTCAATGCTGGTCCGTTTCTTTCTCTTCCTGCCAAACACTTCATTGAGGGTAGGGTAAGAGCTAGGTGCACTCACGGAAGGGTCTGATGGAGACGACTCTGGAGGGGGTTGAAAGAGCAAAAGGAGCTCAGAGGAGGGAGACGGGTGGCTGGGTTAGGCCCTGCTATAACAGACTCGAGGTCCAACAGCCCTTCCCGGTGGGTTCTATGGTGGAATTTTCAGGACCAGCCCCCTCCCCCAGCAGGGGACCCCAAACAGACCGAGACTCCTGCTTCTCCTCGTTGCTCAGGGCAAAGGTCCTCCATGCCTCCCACCGCAGAGTCTCCAGTGTTTGTGGTCATGGTTCAGGGAGGCCCAGGCATCGGCGGCATGTGTGGGTGTGAGTGGGCACAGGCAGGGCTCCTACAAGTAACACTCACCAGT
Organism: Heterocephalus glaber; assembly: GCF_053883595.1. NCBI lineage: Eukaryota > Metazoa > Chordata > Mammalia > Rodentia > Bathyergidae > Heterocephalus > Heterocephalus glaber. The sequence continues at coordinate 36,083,630 of NW_028258294.1, read as the reverse complement.
CTGTCTTGTATAGATATGCCTGGATGTGAATACCGAGTAGAGTGGAAAATAGCCTTCTGAGCCAAAAGCACTGGCGCTTGGTGGCAGAATGTTGATGCTGAAGCCCTTTGTTCATCAGTGCAAGTGTTGGAGCTAAGGTGTAGGGTGGACAGGAGGCATGTGCCTTTGGAAGGGGTCAGGTGTTTGGGTGGGTGGGGGGTGATCCCAATAGAAAAGATCTGCAAGGCCCTTTCCCAAAGATCTTAGGACCCTCTGATCATTTCTTTTACTTTAGTAGTTCGATCAATATTGTCTCAGGGACAGCCTGTTGAGGGAGGCGGAGGAACGTCTTTGTTGTTTCACATGCTTTTGCATGGAGGGACTTCCACGAGGGTCACACTGCTAGCTGCCATCCTTCCCTTGCTGCCCGTTCCACAGTAACCAGTAATCCACACATATCCACCAAACAGAACCCAGGCCTGGATTCTGTTTCCTTCTCTCTCCACCTAGTCCAAGGGCTCTCAAGCAGGAGCCACGCTCTTCACCATCACCATTCCTCCTGGGGACACTTGGCAATGTCTGGAGACATGTTGGGAAGTCTCAACTTGGGAGCCAGTGTTACTGGTAAATAGTAGGTAGAGACCAGGGATGCTGGTAACTATCTTTCAATGGCCACCCTCCTCCCAAAGATTTATCTGGCCCTAAATTTCCATAATGCAGACTGAGAAACCCTGCTTACGCCCATCTCTGATGCCAAACTCTTTCAGTCAACATTCCAAACACCATAGTTTATATATACCCTTGATCCCCTGGAAAGACTGGATCCTGACTGAATCCTCCTGCAAACCCCACTCCTGGTGTAAGACTTTCCCAGTTCATCTAGACCACAGTCACTGGCTGGGCACGGAAACCTGCTCCAGAACTAGGCAGGTAAAGACCCTGTGCTGTGCTTGTGACTGTCCATCCAGGGCCCACTGCCCTATCTCCTTGTCCTAGGCCTACTCCAGATAGCAATCTTGTACATGTATGTGCTCTGCAGATCCAAGCTTTGTCTCTAGGGAGTTGTCTAGACTAAGGAGGTCTGGGGTGGAGAATGGAATGGAATGGGAAAAAGTCTTCAGGGTCACAGATCTAAAACCATGTCCTCCAAAGGACTTTCTTTCTAAGTAATAACCATGATATTTTCAGGTCTACTTGCCTATATTCCATGTTTTATTTCTCAATTCTTTCTAAGCTTAGGAGAAGAAATGGGTGCTATGTCATGACCCTCTAAAGCCCAAATACAGACAAATCATTAGAACAATCCCTACAGAATCCTTGGGCCCATTCCTGCTGATTCCCCAGAGGTCTACCTGCGTCATTCAGCCACTTCTCCAGCAGTGGCTTGAGCTTGCACATGTTCTTAAAGCTCAGGTTGAGGGCCTCGAACCGTGAGATGGTGGTCTGGCTGAAGTCATTGCCATACAGCTTTCCCATTGCCAACCCTACATCTCCCTGTGCAAGAGATGGAGATTGAGGATAATGAGAGGCAGGCTTGTCCTCTTTGCCCACATCTACCACCACTCTGGTTCATAGCATACATCCAACTAGAACCTGAGGTACCCACTTTAGCTCCTTTCCAAGTCTTTTCCCTCTAGGATGGAGAATTGGTTTATTTCTCTTCCTAGACTCTGAGTAGGCTGTGCCTTGCCTGGCTTTCATTCCTCTCCCCTCCACCAGCCATGTCCTCAGTTTCCCTTCTACTGGCAGCTGTGCCCTGTTTTCGGGGAACTCAGGGACATGATGGGCCTTCAAACACGTTGAGCCTTGGGCTGCTCTTACACACGCACTCAATTTCTTTCATTATCCTCTCCCTAAACCAAACCTGTGTGAAGCCCAGCTTGATACGTCTCTGCTTGAAGGTCTTGGCAAACTTCTCCAGCTCCTCCAAGTCACTGGGCTCATCAGTCCCTCCAGAACTAGGTAGATGCTTGGGTGCTGGGAGGTGCTGTGATGCTTCTAGGTGAGGTTCTAAAGAGGATCCTGGCAGCCCAGGACGTCCAACTGCCTGATAAGGGAACACATACCAAGCAGATCCACAATGATTCAACAAACTAAGCAGCATTCTTTGGTGTTTGTCACTAATAGTCCACTTAGAGGATGGCAAATCTTTGGGTACATTTAGTCCTATTTTTGAAATGGTGTGGAGGTAGAAATTAGAGTTTCTGTGAAGATATAGTAAATATCTGGGACACTGGGTTGAAACAGAAGGAGTATCGGGTAAGGAGGTAGCCTTTCTGGGTGTTAGTCTGTGACTCACTATTTGACTCTGAGCAGGTTACTTCCTCCTTTCAGTTTTCCCACCATAAAAGGAGTGAGCAGCATTGTTTACAGAGATTCCACAAACAAATCTCAGAATGGGACAAGGAAAAGGTTTGTTTGCCTTGCCTTTTCTTTTCCACAAAGCAAAGTAACTGAGATATTGACATGTACCAACTGAAGACAACAGAGAACAATGGAGAACTCATGATATTCACAGAACTTTCATACAATCTCAAACTCCTGTGAGTGCCATTTTACTTTTTATACCATCGGGTTTTTTTTGTGACGGTTGATTTTAATCAAAGGCATTTTAATCACTGCTATCTAAATGCACCTTAATCTCATCTGTGATTGTCAGGACATATTCTTTAGCCTATTCTCCTAGGAAAATGTGTCCTTAAAGCAAGAACTGTGCCTATTTGGTGCCCGGAATAGATCCAGGCTTAAAACATTTATTATTCCACAAAGATGGAGTATGATCCAGGCCTAGGGCTTCAGGCACTGTGTCCGTCTCAGAGGCTACTGCCCATGTAGATAACTTGGGCTAAATACATCTTCTCCTCCCCAGTTTTCTCTTTTCCTAAACTGAGTTAGCTCCTTCTCCCATGAAAATATTCAAGTTTACCATTCAGGTAGGCATCTCATGATGAAGAGAGTGAAAGAACCAGAGATAAGCACTTTCCCCCCTGAAGAGTCTATTAGAACAGAATGGTTTGAAACTATCACAGAGTGGGTCCTGATTTACAGGGAGAGGGTGTGTGGGGAGGTGGTGGCATAGACCAGACCATTAGGACTAAGTCTCAGTCTTCTTTGAATCTTCCTTTCTATTAATTCATTTGTTCTTTCATTTGTCAAATACTAAGTTATCTGCAAGACTTTTTCCCTCTATTCTTCATACCTGATCATTGCCAAATTCTATTGATTAAACTTCTCAAAACATCATCTTGTTCATTCCCTCCACTCTTATTGACCTGACTCTAAGCCAGCCTCTTTATATCCCTCCCTAGGATTTTTTTTTTTTTTTTGGTACCAGGGATCGAACTCAGGTCCTTGCACTTGTACAGCAGGTGGCAAAACTACTGAACTAAATACCTGGCCCCTCTCCCTAGGATTTTTTGAGACAGTGTCCCAAGGCTGTTCCAGGCTGGCTCTGAACTCCTGGGCTCAAGGGATCCCCTTCCCTCAAATCTCCTGAGCAGCTGAGACTACAGGTGTGTGCCACTGTGTCCTGCTAGGATGATCCTAATAATCTTCTAAATGGTCTGTCTTCTTACCAGTCTCTTTATGCTCAGATATTAGAAGATGTGAGAGTTGATCCAGAATATTCTGTAGGACCTCTTCCAGATTGGGTCTCCCACTATCAGATTCTGGGGTGAGTGTACAGAAGTGCAACTTGACTCAGGTAGCCCTGGTTCTTTACACCACTAGGTGGCGCGTCCCCTTTTCAGTCGTCTTCAGTGGACTCTATGCCCCTTGAAAACCAGGGCCTTTACTGAGCCCAAGGAATCTTAGCACAGAAGTACATTACTGGTCTCTGCAGTCATTTCCATTGAGGGCCAAGTCAAGAAGCTATGAGGGTTATTAACTTCACGAGGGCACCAGACAAAAAGAGGAGTGGCAGCCAAAATGCAGCTTATGCTGTTGTAGGCAAGCTGCAGTACCCTGGCATGAGGCTGCAGTTGGCCAGGGTAAGAGGGGTCCTTGTCTTTAAAAATTGGCAAATAGGTGGTAATGTGGAACCATGGAAGCTCTTCAAATGGTTCTTCTCCTGGCCCTCAGTCAGCCTGCCTCAGACACATGCCCACTGTTGGACGGTTTGGAATAGGGGCCCTGCTGTGGGAGACAAAGTGGTCACCATCCATCCTGGTGAGTTGGATGAGCCTTAGTTCTTTGGGGTGGAGCTGCTGCAGGCTGGCCTGGGAGTTGGAATCTCTGATATTGATACATATATATATATGTATGTGTATATATATATACACACACACATATATATATACACACACACACACACACACACACACACACACACACACACACATATATATATATATATATATATATATATATACACAAAATATATTTTTGGTGTGGTACTGGAGATTGAACCCAGGGCCTTTGCACTGAGCTACATCCCCAGCCCATTAAAAAAAAATTTTTTTTTTGTATTATGAAGCAAGGTCTCACTAAGTAGCCCAGGTTTGGCTCAAATTTGTGACCCACCTGCCTCAGCTTCACAGAAGGCTGGGATTACAGGTGTGCATCACCACACTTTGCTTTTTAGAAGTCATCTTAATCTTTTTGGGGGCAGTTTTGGGGATTGAACTCAAGGCCTTCCCTCTGAGCTACATCTCCAGCCCTTTTATTTTTTATTCTGAGACAGGGTCTCACTAAGTCACTGAATTGTCCAAGCTAGTCTCAAACTTGTAATCCTTCTGCCTTACCCTTTGGGAATGCTGGGATTATCAGTGTGTACCACAATGCCTGGCTTTGGTTCTCATTCATGGCCCGCTAATGATATTGGATAAACTCTCTCTCCTGGCTGTAGTTTGGATTTCCTCTGTGCCATGAGACAGTTTCTGGTTGATCTCTCTTCCCAGAAGGATAAGTGCCCTGCTAAAGGGGTGGGAAAACCCCAGTGAGTTGCACTCTGTCAGAGCTGAGACATTTCCAGAGAAACCTGAGGAATGTGAGTATTTACCTGGGATGCCAGGCCAGGCCCTGTCTGTGGGAGGAGAAGGCTGCTTTGTTGCTGTGGAAAGGGGAGGAGATTCGGCTGCAGACCTGGGTGAAAGGGGAGGGCAAAGGAAAAAACAAATAAAATCTAGGCCACGGGAAAGACAAGCTTGCCATTGGAACCATGAGAACTGTCCCCACCCTCCACTACCAAATCAGGTCCCACAACCCACCTCAAGCCCTATGGAGAGGCCCCCATAGGCATAGCCAGTCATTGCCACACACAGGTGGAGGGGAACCAGACCAGGCACAGGGATAAACAGAAGTATAAACAATCCCCAAACCAGTCTTTCTGCTTGCATGCTTGCCTGGAGAGGCGAAAAGGCTAAGGAAGGTCAAGGTAATCTAGCTGGGATCTGCCTGGCAGGGCTGAAGAACCCAGAGGGGAGAGGAGTGGAAGGGAAGTGGGGGCAGCTACCAAGAACAAGAAGGAGAATGCTGTAGGGGCTAAGGATTTCAATGCTTCTGGCAGGAAAGCAGCTGGAAGGGGCACAAAAGCCCATTGGAATCTGCAAAATGTTGAAGCAAGCAGATGGTGCCATAAGGCTCTGAAGGGCATGGGGATACTGGTCAGAGGTCCTGGTGACCAGAACACTGTACACATGGAAGGAATGGCGGAGAGTCTGGGAACTGCCTTGGGCAGAATGGAGCGCACCTCCTTGAAATACAGCCTGGGGACCTCTCCTTCTTCCCAATCCAGGAAAATTGCCCGTGAAGGGCTCTGCTTGGTCAGTGGCCATGACAGGTGTCTCCCTTCTTGGGAGGCCAAGCCAAGACCTTTTCCTCTCACAGCAGGAGGCCATCAAACTACCAAAGCAGGTCACCTCAGTCACCCAGCACACAGAAGCAATTTGGGGTCATTAAGCACTTTAGGGTCCCTAAGTGTCATTCATTAATGCACACGTCTGCAGATGTTGACCTTTTTAGACTTCAGTCTCAAAAAGTCAGGACATACTTGCTCCTTAGTAAAATAAATAGGTAAGAAACCTCTTATAAAGGGCCCTGGTGGGCCGGGGATTTAGCTCAGTGGCACCACGCTTGCTTTGCAAGTGCAAGGTCCTGAGTTTGATCCCTGGACTTGGAATCTGGAGGCCTGAGTACTGGTAGCAATCCTAATATTTACATTGAATTCTGAAATGTATTATACCTTTTCAAATATATCAATATTTTATGATGCATGATTTTACTGCTATCCCTTTTTTTTTAGATTTTGCCAAATTCCTCTATTTTTTTCAATTTTTATTAGTGCATGTTTGTATTACATAAGGATTATACTCCTTGTTGGGAGTTGGTACATGTATGTAACACATCTTAATTTTTTAAAAATTCTATTCCCTCCCTCTCCCTCCTCCATCTCTTTATCCCATTCTTATTTGAACAAGATCTGTCTCCCTACTTCCTATTACCTATCTTTTGTTCTGCTCTTTATTTATATTTTGGGCTTCTCATATACAAGAAACTATGCAGTATTTGAGCTGTAGTCTGATTTATTTCACTTAACATTATGGCTATGGAGGAGGAAATGGAAGCTCAGTGAGTTTCTTGAGGACATACAGCTAATAAGTGATTTTTAAAAAAAAAAATGAGTTTCTTTTCTCTCCAAATCAAAATTTTTTTTCATCCTACGTCTTATACCAAGCACATCTGTTATGTAAGCATTTTTTAGATCACTGCAGTTTTTTGAAAATAAATTGAATTAACTGTTACATTCTCTTTCCTATTTCAGAAGTATGATGCATATTGTTTGGCTGAAATAAACACTTAAGGATTCAAATATGTTCCCAGTCATTCTAATAATATGCTGAGGTGCCCCGGAAATTAAGGGTGTATTTTGGGTAGGTGCCATGGCAGAAGACAGAGGTACATTTTGTTTGGATGTTTGTTTGCTGGATTTCCAAAGCCTCTACTTGGGTTCTGTATAATTGACGAGAGTTTATACTCGATCCATCATTTTGTTATGAATAGTTTAATCTGTTTGCTCTTGGCCAAGGACAAAGTTCCCTGGGAGTAACTTCTCTGCCAGACAACTTGAAAACCCCTCCTGCAGCCTGTGGGAGGCACTGCGGCTCTACTCAAATATAAGCATAGCCTGACTTCTGGGAAGCACAATGAATCCAGAATTGGGACTTGTTTACTTCTCTTTCCTTGTCCCTTCCCCCAGCCCTTAAGCCCCTTCAGCCTCACCTCTTTAGGACTTTTAGGAGAGGAGGCAGCCCCAGTAGGAGCCTAGGCAAGGCATTAATCCTGGAGGGGCACTGTCAGGAGTCCTTCCTCAGCCCTAGGTGACCAACTAGTCTTAATAGCAGAGGGCCGGGGATTTAGCTCAGTGGTTTTGCCGCCTGCTGCGCAAGTGCAAGGACCCAAGTTCAATCCCCAGTACAAAAAAATATATGCATATATACATACGTGCATATACATATATATATATATATATATATACACACGTATATATATCTATATATAATAGCAGAGGGGCCAGCGACTCCCTGTGGTCCACACGTAGCCAACAGTGACAGCTGCACTTGACTCAGTGTGAAAACCCTTGGGTTCTTACCTTGTTGCCCAGGCTGGGTCTGAGAAAGCAGGAACTGGGACACTGACTGCAAGTGACCGGGGACCAGCACAAGCTGCTGGAGCGGATGGAGAGAAGCCATGTCCTACACATGGGCAGACACACATATGTCAGAGAACTTATAGAGTAGGGACCCCTGCTCCCTCAGCCCATCCAGCCTGTAACACTCTAGGCTCTGGAAGTTTGCAGGCAGTGACCTTGGCTCATGTTTCTGTGTGCCCTCAGAGTGTGGGACATAGTAGCTGCTCCATTAATGCTGTTATTATAGCTTCTGTACTCAGCCAGGCAGTCCTTGCAATATCTATTACTCGACTCTGGCCTCATGATTTAATTTTTCTAGTGTCAGTCCCATCCCATCTTCCAACTGTAAATGCCCTGACCACTGACAATGGGAATTACCCATGTCTCAAATATTTATCCTAGAAACAGCTGGCAATCCCAATTGTCCTTTTTAATTCTTCTTCTTAATCTCTTGTCACTTGATTATTCTAAAAGCCATGTTTAGGTCACTGTGCCTCAATCTTTCTAAAGGGTATTGGAGTAGGAGTTGGGAGATGGGTCAAATAATATTAATAATATTATTTATTAATTAATAATATTAATTATTCTTAATAAATTCAGTTTGGTTAAAGAAAAAGTCCGGGTTTGTTTCACAAGCTCAGGTCTTGGAAATAGTGATTCTGACATTTGAGGTCCTGGGAATCCTCTTTGATCCAGACACCCAGGGTCCCAAGCCTCATGGCTGAGCATAGGCCTATATGAATGGTGACTTGATAAGCTTTGCCGAATGAAAAGGGTGGAGGAATGGCTACATATTCTGTTCTCAAGCATTGCTGGAAGAGAGGTCTTCTCTCTTCCCAAGGTGACCCACACTAAGGAGAGGTGGGCCACAGGAATATATACTGAGACATTTCCTGTTGTTACTGTCTCAGCGTGTGTCTTCCCTTCTCACAGCAGCAGTCCATTCCAGTTTGGCTTTGACATACAATCTTGGAGGAGGCAGAGCAGGCCCACTAGGGACAGAAATCTTCTGTAATTGTAGGAGTTGTTGTTATCACAGAATGCCCTGAAAGTGGTTCAGCAGACAACAGCAGCATAGCTGCTAGGTCCTTCACTTGGCAAGACTAGGTCCTTTTTGTTTCACAGAGTAAGAGAACTGCCTCTTTCTATTCCTGACTAGGCTTCATTTTCACAAGGACTATTTCAGAATCCCACTCCCATTCAGGCCTCCTAGACCTTTGTCCCATTGTCTATAAGGAATTCTTTTTCTTTCTTCTTTTGTCTTTTTCTTCCAGTACTGGGAATTGAACCCAGGGCCTTACACATGCTAGGCAAGCTCTCTACCACTGAGCTACACCCTCAAACCTAGGGGGTTCTATAGTTTTATATGGATTCTCAGGTGCCAGGCATGGAGATCTAGTAGTTTGCAGAGGGAATGGCTCTGCAAACTCACTGGCTCACTGAGAATTTCAGGGTTCTCTGCCATGGACTGACACTTACTCCAGACATTTGGTTTCCGGACATCATGGCAGGTCCTTGGCTCAGGTGGCATGGCCGATGGGATAGGGTCTGCTGCAAGGAGTCACCGAGGTCCTCTGTTTTTATCTGCAAGTGAAGGTAGGTGGAGAGTGTCAGTTCTGGGCCTCTCTGGGAAGATGGAAACAGAAATGCAGAGACCAAGGCAGATGAGTAACAGCCCAAGGAGGAAAGAGCTAGCCCATTGCCCATGGGCTGCAGCATGATTTCCCCATCAGGAGAAATTTCCCCAGCCAGAGCCACTGGTCAGGGACATATGTGTACCAGCTAGACTCTCGAGTACCAATCTGTACGACAGGGAATCTAATGCAGTTAATGCTTTTACTCATTGAAAAGAGAAAAATCAGGATATTCTAGTGAGTTTTAAAAATAAAGCTTAGGGCCAGGGATCTAGCTCAGTGGTTTCGCTGCCTGCCTCGCAAGCGGAAGGACCCGAGTTCTATCCCCGGTACCAAAAAAAAGAAAGTAAAAATAAAGCTTAATGAATCAAATTCTGGTAAATTCTAAGATGATATCCTTTTTTTTTTTTTTGGTACCGGGGATCGAACTTGGGTCCTTCCGCTTGTGAGGCAGGCAGCGAAACCACTGAGGTAAATCCCCGGCCCAATCCTTTTTTTTATTAAGTGGAAAGGATGTTAGAATTTCTTTTATGAAATGATGGTAATCCTAAATGGTATTTTTTAAAGTCCCCATCTAAAAGAGTAAGAAATTAGCAATCTTGTATTGATCTACCCCAAAATCTGGTTTTTATTTTCCTGCATGGACTTCTATCCATGAAACCCCAAAGCCCGTGAACCACTGATCTGGAGGATTCTTCTTCCTCTATCACCCCTTGTTCTCTACCCTCTCTGTGCTAAGCTGCTTCTTCAGTGGCCCTCTTAGCCTGTGTGGATTTGGGGACAATATCTGCTTGTCTCCCTATAGGCAGGGACATGTCTCCCTCATAGTCACTGCTGCAGTTGCAGCCCAAGGGGCGTATGGTGATTTCCAATTCTCTCTAGTCTCTGCCACCCTTCAATGATACATGAACCACCCACTCATGGGCTTTCCAGGTGTGCTTGGGCAGGGCAGGAAGTACTACTGTGCTCATTCTCCCCACCCCAGGACAAATGCCTTTTGCAGCTTTTCAGGAAGCTCCACTGGGAGGGGAGCCAAGTGACTGATTCTTATACTATGGTAAGGGGTACAGAATGTAGACCACACATTATGAGAGACAGGGGAGAGACCTCCTGAAAAGGACCTTCCTACGTGGAAATTCTTGGCAATAGAGATTCTGGCTTAAACTATTTTCTTGGTCTACACTGAGGATATCATTGACATTTGTGACCCTTTCCTGTTGGTATTCATTTCATTCAATTAAAAGTTGAGACTAGCAGATGTATTTGTGCTTAATCCCTATAGAAAATGGTGCTTTGGATCAGTACAGAAAGGATTCCCTTTGGTTTGACAGGAAGATCCTACTGAATAACACTGGTGACTTACTGTAGGGGGAGCTACTTATGATGCCTTGCACATAGTGGGAACCTGAGGAATGTCAACTGAATAAAAGACAAACAAAATCCACCTCTGTAGAACCTCGGATGAGGTACAGTGAGGAAAACACTGGACAGGGCATCGCTGAACCAGTCCTAACTCTGACTCTTTAACTTACTATGTATTCTAAAGCAATCTCTCAGCCTCTACGAGACTTGGTTTCTCCATCTGTTGTAGGATCTACATGGCTTTTCTCCCTTTCAATCTTAACACAGAATGACCAATGTGAATCCCTTGTGCATTTGATGGATGTATCTGGTCCAGGGTGCTGTAGTGCCCTTAGAGGAGCTCTAACAGAACACCGAAGCTCTGGGTGAGCAGAAATTGGTAAGAAGTGGCTCTTTCAGGAATGGGCTTTACCAATCATTCTGCTCACTTAAGGAGACCATCCTGGAGCCCTGGAAGCAAAGAGGAAGAAGGAAGAGAGGTGTCAACAACATTATGAGGACAGAAAGTGACTTTTCAAATTTTTTTTCTTTGGTACCAGGGATCAAACTCGGGACCTTGTGCTTGCGAGGCAGGCAGCGGAACCACTGAGCTAAATCCCCAGCCCAGAGAGTGACTTTTAGAAAGCTCAAAACACATGGCACCTGGGTGGTCTCCAGAGAGCCTCTTTTCCCAGCCCACACCCCTCCAACTCTGCCCGTCATGCTTGGGGCCTCTGAGAAACACTGCTGTCCAACTTCTGCACCCAGAAATTAGTTTCCATGTCCTAGATTCTGTGGAAATATTTGTTAGCAGGATTTAAAAACTAGAAATAGATGAACTTATTTTGAGAGCACCAGCTCCACCACAACAGCTTCAAGGTTTGCTCTGAAGGAAAACTTTACGTGGGCAGAGTCCTTTTGGTCAGCTTCCCATTGCCACTCCTCCCCTCTCTGTCCCTCTCCGGGCCTAGGGCATGCTCATCCCAGAGGGGGCTTGGGGAGGCAGGTAGAGGAAGGGGGAGAGGGAGACACGGAAACCTGGAGGTGAAATACTGCCGGTGGAACCACCTAGGACTGCCTGGCACAGCTCCAGCTCAGAGGCAAGTGGCAGGTTCCTTCCAGACTCATTATTCGCAATGAAGAGATAAGGAGGCACAGCTATGACAGAGTTTGAAAACATTTGCTTTGCCTCCAACCTGGGTGCTATCTGTTAGAATCAGTGCCAGGTCTTCCTGCAACACTTAATTTCAGAAACCAGCGCCATCATAAAAGAAAACTCACCCTTTCATCTGCTTCCTGGGTCAACTGCCCTCCAAACCCTTTTGGGAGACACTCTCAACCTCTCTATTCCGAAAACGAAATGCCTGATAGTAGAAAAGTCCTTTGGATGTAGTCTGGGGCTTTCTGACAACTCTGTGTATTACTCTTCTTTTTTTACATTTGGCTTCTCCAACCTATTGAGATAAATGAGAGTAACCTATTACTCTCATTTTTCCTAATTCCTTACCCCTGTGTTGAGGTGCTGACAGCAACCCAAGAAGAAGACAACCCTCAATAAACCAAATCAAAAAACAATCAGGAGAGCTCTTCTTGGATGACAAGTTCTGAAAACCTCAGTTTTGCCAGGCTGGTGTATACTCAGTGGTAGGGCACTTGCCTACCACATGTGAGGCCCTGAGTTCCATCTCCAGCATTACAAAATCAATCAATCAAATATAATCTCCACTTTGGTCAAGCTGGTGTCAGAAAGGGCAGAGGGGAGAAGAAAGGAGGAGGGATGACTCCTACTGACTCCAGCATTTTTCTTGGACACTCTCAGGGGCTGAGAAACTTAGAAATTAAGAAATAAAGTCCTCTCCAATTCAAAAAACTCCCTTTTCACAGCTGTTGAGTGGAAAAGGCTGGAACCTTTCCAGACAACTGGGTGTTGGCTGTGGGTCTGGAAGATGAGATAGAGACGTTTCTGTTGGATCCCATTGACTTTTAAGGTGAGAACCGCAGGCAAATTGGATGAAAACCCAATTTCTCCCATACCTGTGAAAACCCAACCAAACCCACAGCCTGCCTGGAATCATCCAGGGTCTCTTGGCAGTTCTCATGACAGCAGGGAATCTCTCCAGGCTCTAGTTGGGATGGCTAGTGCTTGGGGACAGGGGCCACTACAGTGCTCTGCCCTATGCCATGGAGCTCCAGTCCACCTATCAGACAAGGTTTCTGAGTTTAGGATCTTCTCCACCCACTGTGCTATGCAAAGGTATTACACTGAGTCTTGGGCAGTGACCAGGGAGGTAAAAATGTATCGTGAGTGATTATCTTTTCTATTCCAAGTGAACTCTCTGACTTCACTTTAGAAAGCAGTGGGAGTCTTTTTCTGGAAGGAGGGAGCCCCATCTGAGGAGGTGGAAGTCCTTTATACATTCTGCCCTGGGCTCTACCTCCCATTCCCAGAGGTGAGGACACAGATTCATCTTCCCATCTCATAGAAGCCCAGAGAGCTTCAGAGATGGGCATAAAGTTCTGCAGCAGGGCACTCACAAAATTCTGACAAGAGCACAGTCCCCTGGCCTTCCCTTGGTGCTCTCTCCCCCAGACAATACCACAAATGTCCCAGGTAGAGACAATAGACAGTAGAGAGAATACATCATAAGTGATGGATAAGGCAGTATTCCAGCCTAAGATGTATACTTGGGACTTGCTGCTGATCATCTGGGATTTTGTTATTGTTCTGTGGTGCTGGAGATCAAATCTAGAGCCTTGTGCATACTAAGCAAGTGCTCTACCACCAAGTTACACCCTCAGCCCATTTTTACAATTTGTTTTGAGACAGGGTCTCATTACATTGCCTAGGCTGGCCTTGAACTTGCAATCCTCCTGCCTCAGCCTTAGATTATAGTCATGTGCCACCATGCCCAGTCCTGATCATGTGTTTTGGGGTCTTGGAATGGAATGTGGTAGGGCTAGGGTACTTTTCCTTAGTCCCCTTCCTGGGGTATTTTCACATGACCCTTTCTGGTGGGGGGGGCAATCCAACACTAATGAATATATCACTAGTGATGAAAATGATCAAAGCTGTTGTCCTAGTTGCATAACTCGTTTGTGGAAAGTGTTTCATAAACATTTCACAAGAAGGAGCATTTCAAAGTGTGAACATCTCCCAACCTGCCTTCAATTACAGGCAGGAGTTTTTTTTCTTTTCCCTCCCCCCACCCCCTTCTACACTTCTCCCTAATAGTAAGGAAGAGTTTCAGTTTTGTAACTGATCTATAGAGAGCTGGCAAATGTGTTCCTCATGAAAACACTCTAAAAATATATTTCAAGTGGTGGAATGGGGCAGCCAGCTTACTCATCTCAGGTGAACAGGGCTGAGGGTACCCGATCAAAGTGAAAGTTGGCTGTGGTGTTTTTTTGCTTGTTTGTTTTGTTTTGTTTTGCAGTGCTAGAGATGGAACCCAGGGCCTTGCACATGCTGGGCAAGTGCTCTACCCCTGAGCCACACCCACTGTCCAGCTGTGTTTTCACTTGGGAGACTTTTCTGTCTCCAAGGCTCCTGACTACTCCCTACAAGCCCAAGGCTGCTGTCCCCTGGGTGCCCCCAGGAAGCCTGTAGGAAGTGCCTGGGGAGATGGCCTCATCCAGTCCCTGGTCTCTAGTCAAGCCTATGACAGATCAGCCTGGATGTGCCTTTGTCCATGTAAACTGGGATTGTCTCCTCGAGAACAATAAACTCCTGTGCCAAAGAGGGATGGAAGAAAGGAGACATGGGGTCCTTAATAAACAAATGTTCCTTAGGAAGGTGGATCCACTTGTAGTTGCTTCCCTAAAGTGCAGCTTTCCAAAGAGAGGTCCCTGTGTTTCCTGCTTGCTTCTACTCTGGAATGCAACCAGCTTCTCCATGTTGCTGTTCAGTGCTTTGGCTGGCTGTAGTTCTTGGGACATAGCAATGCCAGTGCTGACACATGGGTAAAAACCTTCATTTCAAGCCTGTAAAAGTTTTCTTCTCCCTCTGCATAGTAGGTCCCTGAATCCAAGTTTTAAAACTCCAGGAAGAGGCTGTGCCCTCGTGGAGGATTGATCCTTACAAATGTTTCCTGGTATCCAGGACTTGAATAATTTTAACTAGTGCACTGCTGCATAGCCCTTCTGAGACTCCTGCAGTGTTCTGTCCACTGAGAGCTCCATCAATAAGGTTCTCTCTTCTGTGGCCCTCATCCCTTTTGAACCAGTCTTCTTGTTCTTTTGGTGGCCTATCTGGCAGACAAGAGGACAGAGCAACCGTCTCTAGGTCTTCAGCTGGGCAGGAATACAATGCAGAACCTTTAACTTTTTTTCATGAGACAGGGGCTCACTATATAGTTTGGACTGGCTTTGAACTTGCTAAGTAGTCCAGACTGGCCTCAAATTCACCATCTTTTTGCCTCAGCCTCCCAAGTGCTCAGATTAGTTGTGTACCTAGGCATACAGGTGTGCCTCACTCACATAGGTTACAGAAAAATACTGAGCACTTGTATTTTAAAAACTGTTTCAAGTCCAGTGGCTATTCTGGGGAACTCTAGTGTGTGAATGCAGCTTATCATCATGCTGAGTTCTTTTATATATATCTGGGCTGCCTCCCCCCACCCCAGTACTGGGGATTTAATTTAAGGCCTTTAACTTTAAGGTTGAACCACTACTCCCCCCACTATTTTTATTTTGAAATGGTCTCACTAAAAGTGCTGAGATTATGGCATGCACCACCACACTTGGCTGGGCTACGTATTTATGGAAGGACTTTGCTGTCTCTTTTAGAGCTGATAACTGGGCATGCCTGTTATCCCAACCCTTGGGAGGCTGAGGCAGAAAGATTTTCAGTTTGACACCAGCTTAGCCTGCATAACATGTTCAAGGTGAGAGTGGACTACGTGACTACACAGCAAGACCTTGTTTCAAAAACAAACAAACAAACAAAAATAAGTTGCAGATAATTTAAAAAAGACATACAGGAAACAAGCACAAGGCTCAGGGTACCTGATTTAGGGTGCATCCCTACCTCTAACTAGATGCATGATCTAATATTATCTCACTCATCTTTCTAAGTCAAGAATACTCCTCCAAATACAGAGGAAAATACACTAGACACAATCTACTTAAGAAATGTATAATATACAAAAGAGTAGAGGGCTGGGATGCAGCTCAACGGTAGAATGTTTGCCTACTAGCGTGTGTGAGGTCCTAGATTCCACCCTCAATCCTGCAAAAAATAATCAATTAATTAATAAAAGAGAGAGTAGGAGTAGTCTTGGAAGCATGTAAGTATGTTTATTTTATTACTAGACCTATTCTACATTTGAAAAGACTGAGCTTGGAGGTGTTAAGAAAGTTGCGAATGTCACATTGCCGGTGAATAATTGAGCTCATTTCAATCCAAGTCTGTCTGATTCTGCAGGTCTTCTCTATAATTCTGATCCTCACTATGTATTATGGAACCACTGAATTATAGACTCTTTAAGGTAGCTTGGAACAGGTTGTGCCAGGTACATGGTAATTATTCAAAAAGTGTCAATTCCCTTGCTTCCCCGTTAGAAATGGGAAGAAATGTAGACATCGCTTGGTTCAGTTTACAGATATAATTCCTGAACCTCAGAGCAGGGAAGTGACTTACTCAGGAGACACAGGTAGAGCTGTGACTGAGCTAGGGCCAAGGAGGACATGTCTCCAAACTCCCCATCCACTATCCGATTAATTCCTCTGCACTTTACTGTGGCTCCATCGTCTACTTCTATTGCTTATGCTGTTGCTTACTCTGGCTCCTGTAATAACTGAGGAATAGCCCTAATCCCACTGTCTTAATGAAATTGAGTCTCAAAAGAAAAGTCCCCACATGGAGTTCTCAATTACTACATGGAGTAAGGTTAAGATACAGATGAAGTATATTATCTATTTGATATGGTTTGAAGACCAACATCCTGTATTTCCTTGACTCTGACATATACAAATTAACTCCTTGATATGTGCTGCAGAAAGGGAGGAGAGGTGAAGAGGGGGAAGAGAAGGGCCAGGCTTGCTACAGACCCTCCATCTTGGTGTGTTTTACTGTGGGGTTCCAAAGGAAACCAATAAAAGGAAGGGCAGGTGTCCTGCCTGTTTGGGAGACACATGTGTGCAGGACCAGCGTATCGTTGTGAAGCACTACACAGATTACCTCCATGAGCATCAACTCAAGAAAGATAGAAAATTATACTTGTAAAAAGAATTAAGATGTATTATATACATGTACAAACTCCCCACAATGAATATAATCATTATTTACTGCAAACATGTACTAACAGAAATAAAAAATAAAAGATAAAGCACTTTAAAAATACTTTCAAATATAATTGCCATTTGAACTTCATTATAATTCAATAAGTTTATAGATGTGGGAACATAGGGTCGGAGAACTTAAGTAACATGTTTAATATCACACAGCTAGGAAGGGCAGAGACCAATTTTCTCTTTGGATCCTTGAGCTCCACACCTCACTGCTTGGCCTGCCTACACACTCCAAGCAGCTCCATTGCATCTAATGCCAGAATTTTTGGACCCCTGGAAGCTACTGAGATGTGCTGGTTGACTCCTGCCTCTTCATATACTGTGTGTATTGTTTTTATATACAGTGCTACAAGTGTAGTCTGGGCCTTTTACATGTTTATGTGGTTTAAATAGTTATTGAAATTTTCAATAAGTGTCAATGTGATTCCCTTTGGCATTTCCAGGTGAGCCTGAGACTTGGAACCTTGCCCCCAAAGGTCAGAACATTGGATAAAAGAGAATAAATGATTTTCCTTGATAATTTTCATCTTTTAGAATAGTGTTCAGCGACCTGAGGTCTTGGTTTCTTTTGGCACCCAATAAAGTGAGGCATGACCCTGTCTGCCCTGGCAGCCATGGAGTAGGTGGCCTTCAAGATGACATGTGTTCAACGGAGAGGTGTCTTGCCCCATAAAGTTTCCTTTCTCTGTGCAGTTTAATTCAACAAACATTTAGAATGTACCTATTGTATAGCAAGAGGCAGTAGGGACTCAAAGATGAATAGGGAGCTCCCAGTTCAATTAAATCACTCAAGCCAAAAAGCTATCTCCTACGGCATGACACGTCTAACAATCAGAAATAGGCACAGGGTAGCATGGAAAAGGTTGAAGTTCTCCAAGTTAGGGAGGAGGATATTTAGAGAAAAGGGAATGAGACAGAGAAGGCTTCCAAAAGAAAAGTCCTACTGAGTAGCCCCAACAGATGAAGAGGAGTTCGCCAGATAAACAAGGCAAAGGTGGGTATCCCAGAAAGTAGCAGCAGCTTGTCCAAAGTCACAAAGATGAAACATCCACTTCAAGTAATCCCAGATTGCTGCTGTGCAGGGTAGGAGATAGGAGATGCTGTGCAGGGTAGGCAAAAGGCAGGGCTGAGGGTAGGGTGGAGCGGGGATTGGTGTATTGTACCAAGGGGTTCAGGCTGGACTCTGAGGCCCATGTGACTACAGTGAAGGTGGGTGATACGGTGAGATGTCAGCTTAGTTCAAGTTAACAGCCATGTGGAATGTGGATCTGAAGGGAGTACAGGCATACTATGGCATGTGAGACAACTAGGTAAAAAGCTATATACTGCAATAGTTTAGGTAAGAACTGATGTGGACATGCCCAAAGCCAAAACAATAGGCATAGAGGAGAACAGACAGAATGGAACACTTTTATGATACAAAATACAATTCTATCCCTACAGATTTATGTTCTATAACAAAGGTTTGTTTATTTCAGGGGTTCTCTGTTGAATGCCTGTGAGACTAGAACTATCACAGAATAAAGAGTCTAAAGGACTCTAAACCAACTCCTAATGAAAGTCAAGTAGAAAGCATGTGGTATTCTATAAGGTATTTATCTTCTATATAATCTATTTCTACAATATTTGATTGATTTTTGCATTAAAAATTTTTATTTTACTTTTTATTTTTGCAGTGCTGGGGATAGAGCCCAGGACCTTACATATGTCAGGCAAGTGCTCACTTAGATGACCACTGAGTCATCTCTGCAGCCCCCAGTGTTGATTTTTTAAAACTATGTATTAATTTTAAATTAGAAAACAATTTAGAAAAGTAGAAAACAATAAGAATTCAAAATGTCATGTATCGACATAGAACATTATTATCTACAAAGTGTTGAAATTAATTGTAGAATCTGTCTCCTGATAAAAAGGATGCCCTGAGAGGTTCAAAGACACATTGTCTAAATAAACAAAGGTGGGCCTGTGATTTAGCTCAGTGGTTCGGTGCCTGCCTCGAAAGCACAAGGTCTGAGTTCAATCCCTGGTACCAAATAAATAAATAAACAAAGGCGCACACAAACATATACATGTACATTTGCATATGTATATAACACATGCACAAATATATTTAACCAACAACTGGGAAGCTGGCTCCTTGTCTCACACATTCTGAGTCTTGTGTCCCAGCAAGCATTAGCATCCAGGGCTGTAGCCTGTAGCCTGTACATTATCATGATGCTTTACAGTTTACAAAGCACCTTCACATATATCATTTTTTCTGAGCTCAGACTCCTCCTAGAAGATCAAAAAGGTAATGCTATTCCTACTCTGCATTCAAAAAACAAACAAACAAGGTTCATGGAAGGTAAGAGATTCATTCATCTAAGATACATGGCTGGCTAACAGTAGAGATGTAATTGGAACGCACATCATCTGATTTAGAATTCAACATGCCTGAAAATGCCTAGGATTTCCTGAGGGAGCTTCCTAAACAAGTGGGTCTTCAAAGTCACTGAAATCTATCCCCCGAAGCTCCAAAGCTTTTTATTTCAGCTCTGGATAGATATTTATTGGTTTACTTTTGAATAACAATCTTGCGTAAGGGTATTATCTATATCCCTATTTTCCCTCAAAGAGTAGCTGAAAGCTAATTCAGTCCATGAGTCAGAGTCATAATGTTGAACTCCTTTTAGAACCAATCACGCCCTCAGGGATACTGAAGTGTTTGGCCTTTGTTGGCCAATGCACTATATGGCCCGAGACAAATTATTTTGCAGTTCTGAGCTCTAATTTTTCTAGGCTTCTTGCCTCCTTTTTCACAATCAGGCTTTTCCTTCCTTCTGTTGGTATATTTGCTTTTAGAAGCCCTCTATTTCAGCTAGAATTTACAGCTTCTATTTTCTAAGGGATAGAAAATCAGAGCATTAATTAAAATCCAGAATCATTACAACCATTTCTAAAATGAAAGTTTGAGGCTCTGAGGAGCCTGGCTTGAGGTCTCATTTTGGCTCCTCCTTAGACTTAGTGGGGTTCTAAATAAGTGATGCTGTTGGCTGTTTGAATAAGTGAGGTAATTAATGCAGCTCCCTTTAACCCTGGGCTTGCCCTTTGGTTTCATTTTTATTGAGTACATGCCTATCTTATTACCCCTACTTTTTTTTTTTTTTTTGGTACCAGGGATCGAACTCTGGACCTCGTGCTTCTGAGGCAGGCGGTGGAACCACTGAGCTAAATCCCCGGCCCTCTTGTTACCCTTATTAACCTGGGACAGGTCTTTAGGCACAATGGCTGGTTCAACCTATGCAACTGACATTTTAAGATAATTCTCAAAGGCTAGGAAGCAGCTACCAAGTTTGTTACCAAAAGGCTGAATGAACTTGAGCCAAGAGATTCTCTTCATAGCACACAGACTGATCATCCTTCACCTGAAATGCTCAAGACCAGAAGTATTTCAGCTTTTGGAAAAATATTTTTGGGGATTTTGGAATATTTGCACAGTACACTTATAATGAAATATGTTGGGAATGGGACCCAAGTCCAAATACGAAACCTATTTCAGGGAGGATTTTCCTTCCTTATTTTTGTCACCATAACTATATGAAAATAGTGATTTTTTTCACACTTATTTCCTGGGAGACTTACCTTGGTTACCATGCTTAGCACAGAATGTAATGCTGGTCAGTACTTATTAAATGTATGTGAAATTAATTTGTGAATACTTTCAACAATTTTATAAGAAACTGGGTCTCAGAGAAGTCAAATGACTTCTCAAAGGCCATACAGCTAGGAAGTGGCTGGGCTGGTATTTGAACCCAGGTCTAAGTGGCTTCAAAATCAACCCTCTTGCCGGGCATGGTGTCTCGTGCCTGTAATCCCAGCACTTGGGAGGCTGAGACAGGAGGATCGCTGCAAGTTCGAGGCCAGCCTGGGCTACAGACTGAGTTCAGGGCCAGCCTGAACTACAAAGGGAGACCCTGACTCAAAAAAACAAAAGAAAGAAAATCAACCCTCTTTCTGTTGTATCACATGACTTAAAATTTCATGCCAAACTTGTTTCATTTCATGTGGGTTTCCCAGAAGAGGGATTCAGGCAGATCCAATAGTTGTAGTATGTACGTATTTTCATTTGTATGTATGTATCATCCTTGGAGGTCAAGATGGAATTGTAGGGGCTGAGACAGGGCAGATGAGCAATGGGTCACTGCCATCAGGAGGATGTATCCAGACATGCCACAGGGCTCTGCTTGTGAGCCAGTCTTTTTAGGAATGTTAATAGTCACTTGGCTAAAGATGTAGCATGTATACCTATTAAATTTCTATACAAGGAGCAGGGCTTGCTAGCACTTTGCACAAAGACATCAAGATTTTTTTTTTGGTACCGGGGATTGAACTCAGGACCTTGCGCTTGCGAGGCAGGCGGCAGAACCACTGAGCTAAATCCTCAGCCCAGACATCAAGACTTTTTTTAAAAAGCACTTGAATATATGTAGTAAGGCAAAAAAAGTAATAAGATAAAAAACAAGAACTAATGTAAAAACTGTTGCACGGAATATTAACTGCATAAGAAAACAGTTTATCATAAAAAAAACTTGAGAGGTATTAATTGACTTGAAGAGCATGTAAATTGACAGTGTGACATGATTATCTTTTTAAAATCTGCCCAACGGACTGTACTAACAGAAGTAGAGTATCTGTTGAGGGAGGTTCCTCTACTTGATCATTTCATGAAGGAAGGCCTTATTACTGCTTTATTTGTAACTGGCACAAATGGAAATTGGGGCACAATAAATAAACAGTACCTGCTCAATAAAAATATCTTGAACAAGTAAGTGGATGCATGAACAAATGGTCACACTCTGCTCTGGCTTAACCAGACCTCATCTGAGTACTGAGTCTTACACACTTGGGGCCGTCTACTTATAGATGGTGACTGGCAAACTGAAGCATGTACCTATTAAGGCAATAAGGTACAAATGAGGTCAAGGAGTTCGAATGAGCATCACATATATATACATACATACACACACACACATATATATGTATGTATGTATATAAAGGAAGCAACCTAATATCCATCAATAGGAGAAAAGAAAAGTAAAATTACATTAAAACAAATATATTATTTTGTGTTCATTAACAAAAGTCTTATTTAGTATGTAATGCCATGAAACAATCTATAAATCTTATTTTCTGACTTTAAAATTTATTTTTGTAGTACTGGGGATTGAAACCAGGGCTTTGAGCATGCTAGGCAAGCATTCTCCCACTGAGCTACATCCTCAGCTCTTTTCTCCAGTTTTTATCTTTAGACAGAGTTTCACTAAGTTGCTAAATTGCCTAGTTTGGGCTTCAACCTGAGATCGTCTTGCCTTAGCCTCCCAGAGTTCTGGGATTACAGACATATATCACCACTCCCAGCCCTAGCCCTTTTTTTAAAATTTCCTTTTTCAGACAAGGTCTCACCAAGTTGCCCAGGCTGACCTCAAACTTGAGATCCTCTTGCCTTAGCCTCCTGAGTGGCTGGGATTACAGGTGTGCACCACTCTACCCAGCTAATTTTTAAATTTAAAAAGAAAGTTGCAAAAGAATACATGCCATATAATTTATATGTGTGCATCTATTTTTAAATGGCACAAACATTTATATACTTCCCTTTGTATTATATATCGAGGGGGGAAAAGGTATTTTAGACGTTATGCTATCTTGGTAACAGAAATTACCTTTGTGAAGAGAACTACAACTAAACAGGAATTAAAAAGTCTTTCTTTTTAACTCTTGTGAAATTTTCTATGACAAGAAAGTACTCATGTTTTATGCATCTAATTGCTTTCATGAAGGCAATCGGAAGCAGGACATGTGAAATCACATACTGAGATTGGGATATTTACAGAGAAAGGAGAAAGACTGTAAGGGTGATGACTTATCTCAAATATTATAGGGCTGTCATGTGAAAGGGATCCACTCAGGCCTGGAGCTGAGGCAGGAATGGTTGCCCACAGGGAGATGACAAGCACCTCCTTTAATAGGAGAGAGCTCCTGACATTCCAGGGGAGGCACAAGCCTGGAGCAGGCTGCCTTCTGGGAGTGAACCTGGAATCCTAGGAGAGCTTTGGCAGAGACCTGGGGCCAAGGCCATGGATTAAAGGTGAGGGGTATCAGTAGTTAGGAAACTGATGTCACTTGGTCCTAGGCCTTTGAGGTTCATGACAAACACATTCTTTTTAAAAAATTTTTTATTTTGTCAAACAAGGATATTAAAGTAACTAGTGTCCTCTACTTTCACCATTGTTTCATGATATAAAATAAATATTTTAACACCAACAAATGCAAAATCTTGAGTTGTAAAAATGGAGTATATTTAGCTTTACAAAAATTCACTGTTTTTTCCTATTTGAATTTCATTGCAGTGAAAACTGAGTCATGAGATGCTCTATTACAAATAAAAGTGTTGATGCAGAGGATAAAAAGGAGGGAGAAGACAGCTGAAGGGTGGGAGCAGGAGAGTTCTGTGGAGCACTGCTGAGAACAGAGGACAGACAGCCTCCAGGACCATTAGCCTGAGGCTTCTGGGTTCTGGGGTGGGGTGTAGTTCAGTGGTAGAGTAATTGCCTAGCGGGCATGTGGCCCTGGGCTCATTTTCCACACTGCAAAAGGGAAGAACAACAACAACAAAAAAACCAAACAACAGAAAAAAAACCCCACAAACTGTATGTGCCTATGTACCCTAGAATTGGAGGTTCACCCCAAATTTGTTCAGTTTATGAAAAATAAAGTCACCAAGATAATAGATGTCACAGATGTTCCCATCATATTGTTTCCATTAAAATGGCCAGGAGAGAGGGAGCACATCCCCCTAACTTCATAAAAGGCCTTTCTGGCTTGTGCCCTGTTCTGGCTTGGGATAGTTAGCTGAACCAGCCTCCAATTGGCTTGGCCAGACTCCTGTATACAGGACCTGGGTCCCAGAG
This sequence comes from Heterocephalus glaber, assembly GCF_053883595.1. Taxonomy (NCBI): domain Eukaryota; kingdom Metazoa; phylum Chordata; class Mammalia; order Rodentia; family Bathyergidae; genus Heterocephalus; species Heterocephalus glaber. The sequence continues at coordinate 36,059,811 of NW_028258294.1, read as the reverse complement.
ATGAAGTCCTAGCTACCAGAAGCCATTTGACCAACATCTGGCAAATGGTGCAGTTAGAAAATATTTACCAGAGCCTAGTGGATGGAGCCCACCTCATTTCCTATTTGCATAAATCTAACAAGCTCCCCTTCCCAGGCAAAGGGGATGACTTTTTGTGAAACACTGACTGGGAGCAAAGACAACAGGGAACAGAACAACATGAAAAGCAGAGGGGGGATTCAGAAAATCCACGATGAAGGGAAGGTTGGGGGCATGTTTGTTCCAACTATCCACCCATGCATTTATTTAGGAAACACAGATTGAATCCCTATTGCACGTCAGGCTCTGTTCTACTATAATAAACATGATGTAGAGTATAGACTCTTTCCTCAAATACTCTACTGCCTGGAGGGGAAGGCAGACACACAGCAGAAGCCCATCAAGGTACAGAAAGTGGAGTGGGTGGGCCTGGAGAACCACATACAGAATGAGGCATTTTGGCTGAGGCTGGGAAGATGCATGGGTGTTTCATGGGGACAGAGCCAGTGTGTGTGTGGGTGGGTGGGGGAGTGTTGGAGGCTGAGCACATGCAAAGCAGAATCAATATGTCTACTTCTCTGTTCCTCCATGCCTTCAGACCCCTCCATTCCAGAGTCATCTTACTTCTAATAAGCATGCAGGCGGTGCTTGGAAATAGGGGGACTGGAGGAATCTTGTGAGGTTGGATTTTGTGGATCCTATTCCCTTGGAGACCTACCTATAGAGGATGGAGGAGTGGGCAGCCACTATAGGAACACCAGGTCTTTGCTGAGTTGTTACATCTTGGGCAAAGTCACAAACTCCAGGCCCTGTTGACCCCCACATTTCTTTATGCCAGAAAAGTACTCCTTCCCCCCAGACCCACATGGGCAAAGCCAGGCTCTGAGGAGGACCCCACTAGCCAGGATCTGCCCTTGGCTTTAAGAGAAAGCACCAAATCCTCAGAAAGGAAATAGGTTCTGCTTCCGGTCAAAGTTCTCCCAGATTCATTGTTTTCTGTCTAGTACAGTGGAGCATTAACCTTTCTGGCCTAGCACTGTGTGCCTCAGAGTCCAAGTTCAGCCTGATCCACTCCTCTCAGCACCTTAGCTTCCAGCCCAGAGCTAAGAGCACAAAAGCTCTCCACCACTGACCCCTGCAGAAATCAATGTCTGCCTGCCCTGGGAGTAAGTATCCAAATCTTTTTAGGCCCTAGTTTACTAACTTCATAAGTATCCTGCAAAACCCACATCCAACTCCTCGGATGAGCCCATTCACAGCAACAGCCTAGGTTAAGATTTAAAAACCCCTTGTTAAGACCACACATTTCAAGATATCATCAAGGGAAAAACTAAGAGTAACATAAAATTCACTTCACGCAAATCTTACAGAGGATGTTTGGCTCCAACTAACCACAAAAAGGCATTCTTTGTTCTGTGAAGGAATTACTCTTACTATTTTTTTTAAATGCAGGTTCTCTTATTGAAGAAAAATAAGATTTCATTTATGAAACTTATTTGCATACAATATTTCAAAAACCACCTTGTTCAGTCTAGTGAGTCTTGCCTGTGTTTACCTGGCACAGAACAAGTTATTCTCATTATTGTTCTAGTCATGGCTGAGTCAGGCACAGGGCACAGGTAAGGATAGTCACAGGGAGGCCAGCAGTTGAGGGATCTGAATGGAGGTCTCTTCTCAGCTGTGGAGGTCTCCAGAGCCTCCCAAAGACAAGGCTGGGAAGAAGGGGTGAATTGGAGACAGGCTGATGTACAGTGGGGAAACTGGAACTGAGACTGGTACAAAATTATTGAAATGGCAAAATATCATTTAATTCTCCTAACAACATTGTAAATTTGGTGTTGTTATTCTCCCCATTTTACATAGGGGTAACTGAGGCTTGGAGAGCATAAGTGACCAGATTATTCAGCTCCTATTGGTACAGCTGAGATTTGAACCCAGCTGGACCTATGTCTACCACACTGTCTCCTGCGGGGCTGGACCCAGAGGTGCTCTGCAGCAATCCAAGGTAACCAAGTCTGTGGGAAGAAGCATTCAAAGATGCCAGTGCAGGGGAGGGGCTGCCAACAAAGCAAAGCACAACAGGATGTGAGCAAAGGATCCTCAGGGGTTGGGAGCTAGAGGGATTGGGAGGCTGTGCATGGGACAGGGAGGGAAATCTCCACACATGATCTGGACCTGAGCAGCAGAGGCCTAGCACCTACTTACTGGGGCAGTGAGGGCAGCAGCGATCAGTGGAATAAGCCGGGTGTGGAGAAAAGGAACCAGCATTGACCATGGTGCCTGAGATCAATAGGTACTGCATTAAGGTGAATGAATCAAGTTCCAGCTCTGCCAATTAATTACAAGTCAGTATCATTCTGAGCCTCAGTTTCCTTATTTGTTAAATGAGAATAGAATACCCACTTTACACAGTTTCTGCAAGGGGAGAAAAAAGCTTACTGGCTTGAAAAAGTCCAACGTAAGTTGTCAAGCAGAGGGATACAGCATGAGAGATGACTGGGGAATCAGGCAGGGAATGAAGCAGGCACATGGAAACAGCACCTGAGCCCTGAGCATGGCCTCCAAAGCCACGGGCAGGAAGGACTGGGGGCAGTTTGAGGTAGAAGTTTATTTTTGGCTGAAACTCTGATTCTTAGAGAAGTACACTTGGCAGGTTATTAGATCTGCCTTGACAGCCCTCTGCCTTGGGGGCAGAGAGAAAGCCAGGGCCCACCCCTGCCCTACAGGCACACACGAAAACACCTCTCCTCCCAGAGCCCTTCTCACGCACAGGCCCAGGGAGGTGGCTCTACCGGGGAACCCTCTTTGGGTGGAAACACTTCTCTACCCCACCCATCTTCTGGCAACCCTCCCTGGGCATGCAGATGCTATCTCTGTTTCCCAGCCAGGAGCCCCAGCCAGAAGAAGTCTCCGGGAACTGGTGTGAGTCTGGGGTATCTGGAGATCTGGAAAAGATCCGGACGCATCAAATGAGGGATTCAATTGAGACCTGTTCCATTGGCAGAAGCCTCCTTCCTCTCACACTCTCCCCCTCTTCTCTTTCTCAAAAGCAGCCTGATATGGAGGAAAGTCAGACAGGCCTGTCTTACATCTGAACCCCACCTTGAGCTTTAGTTTCCCCAGCTATGCGATGGGAATAATCATGCTTACCTCACTGGGCTGTTGTAAGGATTAAGCAATATTAAATAAGATATAACCTATGTAGTACATCTAGCACATCACATAAACCTTGGTGTGAATCCTGACCTTTAGCAAGTCTCTTGACTTCTTCCAGCCTCTGTTTATTCATCTGCAAAGTAGAAATTATAAAATCGACGTCTTTGGGATGCTGTGAAGTGGTAAGGAGCTGCTGCCTGTAGTGTTCAGCGCAGTGTCGGTTATAAGCTCAGTTAATGATATTAACTTCTATGATTATTTGGGACCACATCCACTTTCCCTTTCAAGACCTCTGTCCCAAAGAGACTCCTGCAGGAGAAAAAGAGCTGGCCCTGCTCTTAGTTTCACCAGACTCTGCTCCACCAAATGCAACTCACTGACCTCTCCAAGGAAACCCCACTTCCTGATCCTGCAGAATTAGTGAAAGGACCTGATACCTTCCACTCCCTCTTTCATTCTCACAGCTGGGCTGAGAGGAACATTTCAGAGTATTTCCATGGTCTCATGGCTGTACTAGAGTGAGAACCAGCAAGGCCCAGACCCCACTCAGCAGAAGGGCTTTGGAGAAGTGTTTGTAGCTATCTGCTAAGCCAGCAAGTACTAAGGGTATGCCTCCTGAGAACCAAGACAACTGCTCCATTCTTCCCTGCTGCTTACTACCGTGTTCTCCACAAGGGTGGTCCACCCAGTACTGGGGATGCTGCCCAGGTACAAACAGGAAACAGCTGACACTCAGGTGTCTGAGGCTTAGGCCTCAGGCCAAAGCACCAAGTATGGCTGGCAAAGGAGGACAAACTTCCACTTCTCCAAAAGCAAATGCATTTATCATTGTTCCTCTACCCAAGTTTGGGGAGGCCAGTAGGGCATAGATTGAGAGATGATAGCTCCCCCCATCAAAAAAAAAAGATCTTTCTATTAGTACCTGCAGCCCATTTAACATGGTGCAAGCCCAGCCAAGTAGCCACACAGAGAAAGGAGAAAAGAAGTGATGGATTGCCATTCACCAGAAAAAATTAAGAGCTGATTTTTTTGTGGATTACTGTGTGCCAGAGACTATACCAAGTACTTTATGGGTCTTAACTGTATTAATTCTTACAACATCCTAGGAAGTGGGTAGTATTGTATTACTATTCTCATCTTTGGATGAGGGGGCTGAGCACAAAGAGTCATTGAGCAAGATGGGCAATCTGGTGTATCCTCTGCATCCATCACACTGTCTCCTCCAAGATAAGCAGGGCAGCGGAGTGGGCAGAGCCATGGAGCTGGGAGGCTGGCAGATCCAGCTGTAAATCCAGACCTCCATGTATGGACAATGTGATCTTGGAAAAGCCCTTAACCACTCAGAACCTCTGTTCCCTCATCTACAGAATGCAGATGATTCAGACCTGCCTTTTCACTAGGGGGAGACTACCTCACAGGGTTACTATAAGTATTAAAAGAAATAATGTATGTAAAAATTTGCACTTGGTACCTAAAATGCAATCAGAGTTCAATTAATGCTATATTATCATATATGTTATAAATACAATGGGAAAATCACTTTGGAGAAGGTGGTCACGTATGTATGTATGTACTGGAGATTGAACTCAGGGCCTTGCACATGCTAGGCAAGCACTCTACCACTGGGCTCAATACCCATCCCATTTAAAAAATGTTTTTAAAAAAACTTTTCGAGATACTGTCTTGCTAAACTCGCCAGGCTAGCCTTGAATTTATGGTCCTCTTGCCTCCGCCTCCTGAGTTGTTGGGATTACAGTCCTGTGCCACCACGCCCAGTGGGATAATTTAATCTTGACAATTATTTCTTCCCTGAAAATTCTGCTCTACACCTTGTCACCCAGTCAGGCTAGCTCATGCGCTGCAGAGGTGGCCTTGGCTCACACGCGGCTCGCTCTGATGTTTGTACCTTTCCAGGCCCTCTCCCTCACTGGACAGCAAGCTGAGTTCTCAGAGGACAGGGGCTCTATCTGTTACTTCCAGGATGCCTTTCCCAGGGCCAGGGGAGCCTCTGGGTCCCACTGCCTTCTAAGACTATTTGGAAGAAGGTCTGCTGCCAGGGTACATACAGCCAGCTCTGTGGCTCCTTGGTGGGCCAAGGTGAGCTGTTCTCACTGGAGATGATAGCTACCCTGAAACATGTTTTCTAGGCTCCATGGGGTGTTTTTTCTGAGCAGAGAGGAGTATTCTAGACACCTCACACCACAAAATATTACCAAACAAGTAACACTTATGTTCTGAACAACTTCTGTACAGTTTTCAAATGTCACACCAGATGTTTGCATTGGTGAATAGCCTGTCTTTAATCATATAAGTCTACAATCTAATCCATTTTTATGCAAAAAAAGTCTTATACATACTCTTAATATACACTTTTCCCAGGGATGCCATTCTCTGCATTGAGGACATAATAATTATTATTAGTTTTGGGGGGGTTTTTTGGTACCAGGGATCGAACTCAGGTCTTTGCACTTGCGCAGGAGGCGGCGAAACCGCTGGGCTAAATCCCCAGCCCAGAAATAATTATTTTATTTGGAGCTTTAGCGAGAGTTGTTTAACAATTTGGAAAATCATGTTTTTTTTTATTTTGTGGTGCTGGGCATCAAACTGAGGGACTTACACATAGCAGACAGCACCCTACCAACAAGTTCCACTTCCCGCCCTAACCATGGCTTTGGAGCTGCTAATAGAGCATTCCAATACCTGTCTGTATTTGTGTCTGACACAGTTGCAGAGCAGAAGCATCTTACTGTCTTATGAATCCTTCTGGGGGATTATGTCCAAGGATTTACTCACTGAAATATATATTTTTTCATTAATAAATTACATTGTTTTCTCCTTTTTATTAAAATTAGATGATCTTTAAATTTTTTATTCATATTTTCTATAAATATCATTTTACGATATTAAAGAGGCCTTTCCAAAACCTTATTACAGGGCCGGGGATTTAGCTCAGTGGTTTTGCCGCCTGCTGCGCAAGCGCAAGGACCCGAGTTCAATCCCTGGTACCGAAAAAAAAAAACCTTATTACAAACGACACTGGGTCTGATGAGGAGAACAAGTTTAGAAGGAAGCTGGGGGAATGGTACTCAATCCCTTCTGGGTCCTCTTTTTAGACTTGCCTGTCAAGGAAGAGGGACTATTCAGATCTGCTCTCTGCCAGCTCTCTGTCTGGTGAATGTGTCTAATTCTGCAGTGAGGTTTTAGAAATCCCCTTGTGGCCATTCATCCAAATCCTATCTCAAAACAAACCAATAAAGAAAACACAAAAACAAAACACTCTTATCTCCAATACAATTGTACCAGTCAGGCTCTTGAATCTATTTTCAACTGCTTTGCTACCTTGGAGGAGGAGAGAAAAGAGGGATGTTATGTACTGAAACCCTAAAACCCAACCATACTGCTTAGGGTTGACAAAATGTGATGCTGCCTCTATCTATCTATCTATCTATCTATCTATTTACCTATGTATGTATGTATGTATGTATGTATGTATGTATGTATGTATCTATCTATCTATCTATCTACCTATCTCAGTACTGGGAATTAAACACAGAATCTTTGCATTGAGCTATATCCTCAGGCTTTTTTTCATTTGAGACAGGCTCTTACTCAGTGTTAAATTGCTTGGGCTGACTCAAACTTGCCTCAGCCTCCCAAAGTGCTGGGATTACAGGCATTCACTACCATGAGCCTCTTCTTTCTTTTAGCCTGCTCCCGCCCCCCGCCTCCCATAAGTCTTTCTCCACCCAGAAGTGTTAAGACTGGAAGGAAGCTGGATCCTGCTGCAGAAGGAAACAATCCTCAGAGGAACAAAAGTGTTTTGCCTTTCTTTACTCTCTAGCTCCCAGGTGTTCCAACAGGATGATCAGAGCTCCCCTCAGGCATGTTGGACCCACTACTGGAGGCTTGATTAGTCTGTAAGGCTGGCTCAGACTAACTGAATTAGCCCCGTGGACATTACAGTGGCTTCTTTCTCTGGACCTCCCTTACATTTTCCTCCTTACTGGGCTGGGGGCTCCTGTGGGCAGAGACAATGTTGTTCTCCTCTCTGCCTCTCCAATACCAGGATAAGTATAGGTTTATGGAACTAAACAATCAAACCCAGTCAGTTTATTTCCTCCCTTGCTCTCTGAGCTCAGCCACCCTGGTGCCCATCTGCCTGGGAGAAAGGGCCATCACCACAAACCCTATTTGCCAGCTTGAGAACCCTCTCCATCATTCTGGATCCTTTAAGACCTTTCCTTAGGCTGAATCCTGTCGATTTTAGAGAAAATACTCACTGAGCCTATTAAACCACAAATCAGTGTGCACCAGGAGCCACCAGAGAAACTTGGTTGTTAACTCTGTAATGTTGAGGGAAACAAGAAAAAATCCCAGTTAGTTTATAATTAAATGCTATTTAGGGGAATATGGGGGTTGACTTCTCTGGACAAGCTGGCATGGGGGCCCAGAGAGCAGCACAGGAAAGCTGTGTACTGTGTAGGCAAGCTCACAATGCTGCTGAGCCTGGGATGGAGAAAACTCCAAGGCCACTGCTTTTCATCTTTGGGCACAGGAACCTTAGTGATGAGGACACCTGCCACCTTGCTTCAGATCCTCCTCAACGCTCACAGAACTTTTGGGAAGCCCTGAAGCAAGACAACAGCTAACATCATACACAAAATCATACCCTGATCTGTCTGGCAGAAACCCACAGCTCTGGGTAATGAGAGATCCAGAAGTCACTGGAACAGAGCAGGTCTGAGGCTACCCAGGTGTGCCCCTGTCCCTATGGGCTCCCCAAGCCTCTTTAAGCCAATTCTACTACCCAGTGTTCCTCTGAAGTTAACTGTTGGGCCAAAGAGCAGGAAATGGAGAGAGAAGCTCCATGATGAACAGATCCACTCCTCACAGTTCCTGAACTCAACAACAGGGCAGCCAGCCCCCTCACTCTCAGAAGTGCCTCCCTGTTCTAGGCTAAGCCCTCTACTGGGACCCCCACCACTGTCACCTCCATGTCCTCTCTTCTATACTGCATCTTTTCTCTATCCCTCTCAAGACTCCCCCAGACCCCAAAGCCTTCTCTTCATTTTTATCCCTTCATCAGCTCCTTCCTTGAAAGACCATTGTGTAATCCAAATCACCATAATTTTCTTAACTCCTACTCAACCATCAAGTGTGGCCACCTGGCATCTGCTCTTATCATAGGCACTACAGACACTACAATAAGGCCATTGCTATTTGCCTCACTGTGCAACCCATGAGCCCACTTTTAAACTCTAGGCTCTATAATATGTCTGCAAGTTCTGATGCTATTGGCTCTCTCCACCTTCATAAAATCTCTCCTTTGTGGACATAATTCTCCTCCTTTTCACCATTCCTGCTTAGTCTCGTCTACAGGCACTCACTCTTCAGCCTGTCCCTTACGTGTTCCTTCTCCCCACGTCTGTCCTTGGACCTTTTCCTGCTCTGCACACTCTCCCTAGTAACCTCCCTCCCTCCCATCACTTCATGCAACAGCATTTGATGGTGACTCCCAAATATCCATCCCCAGTCCTGATCTGTCTCCTGTCTCCAGATCCAGATTTCTTACCAAGTATTGAGTGCCTGCAGCTCACTATCTGTTCCTCTTCTTCCTCCCACCCTCTGGAAAAGTTCACTCCATCTCCAACCCTGATGCAGTTCCACTAATGCTCAACATCCCAAGCCAGGGATTTCGGATTTACATGACTTGTCCCTCTCCTTTGCTGTCCATATCCAACGTGTTGTCAAAATCCTCCTAATCTTATCTCAGAGTTCTCAAATCTGATTCCTCCATGTCTGCAGACACAGTAATAACAGAAAATACTTATGCAATGTATATGTTCCAGACACTTGCCTAAGAGACACACATACTTATTCTTATTCATTTGTTGTGCACAACCATCCTGTGAGCTAAACACCAGCATTCTTTCCATTTTACAGACAAGAAGGTTGAAGCAAAGAGTTAGACGAACTTGCCTAATGTCACAGTCAGGTAGTGCAAAGCCAAGATTCAAACCCTAGGTAATCTGGCTTTGTGTGCTAGAATCTCTGCCCTTAGTGTGGCCCACTTCTGTCCCTTGCATCAGCTTTCCATCTGGCCTCTCCTGCGTGGGCCCTTCATCCATCCTCCTTTCCCATCTCACCCACACCCTACTATGCTCTTCCACTGAATGAAACTAGGTATGCTTCAAAATACCTACTGGCTCCCGACTGCCCATGAGATAAACTCCATACTTCTTCTTGGGCATTCAGAGCTCTTCCTAATCTGTTGCAACTCACAGCTCCAACCTCATCTTCCAGCAACTCATCCCTTGCCGGTCCTCTCACCGTTCTGCAAAGCTGCACCCTTTTCCACAGCAAGTCTTCACACCCACTGTCTCCTATTCTAGAACATTGTTGCCATGTCTTTCTGCCAGTCAAAGTCTTACTTTTCCTTTGCTGCCCATGTCCCACACCATCTCTCTGTGCTTTCAATTGACAGTGTCCCAGAGCTCAGCACTCGTGTCTCTTTCAGAGTCCACTGTGAATATTACAATTTATCTTCTTTTAAATAATATCCTCTATCTAGCACTTAAGAATAGCTAAATATTCAAGGAATGAATGGATGGCCCCAGAGGCACCCCACTAGATCCTTCTATCTGTGTTCCTACACTTCAAATGATTCTTTCACTGGGTCACACTTGATCATAAAGGTTCAAAAGGTTCCCTGGAATTATTTTCTCTGACTTCCTACCACATAGGGTGACTCTCTTCCCCATTTCTCTTCAAAGCAAAAATAAATACAAGGAGAGTGAAAGTCAGAGTCCAGCTAACCAGTCAGAACACAGCATAGGAAAAATTATAGCAGGGCTGGGGATGTAGCTCAGTGGTGCAGCATCTGCCTGGCAAGCATGAGGCCCTGAGCTCAGTTCCTGGTACCAAAAAAAGAAAAGAAAAGAAAAATGACGGCACACTAACACACAGACTGTGAGGGGCCATAGACATCATCTCATTACACGTTTTCATTTCATTCATGGGAAAATTAAGCCCCAGGAACAATAGGTTTGTATCGGGCCGGGGATTTAGCTCAGGGGTTTTGCCGCCTGCTGGGCAAGCACAAGGACCTGAGTTCAGTCCCCAGTACAAAAAAAAAAAAGAATAGGTTTGCATCAAGTGAGGGAGAGACAGTGTGGGAACTCAGGTCTTCTGAATCTCCATCCAGAGACCTGGCTGTTCCCTATTGCTTCTCAACTTATGTACCCTGGGGACTAAGGGACTTCAGGGTGTTTTGCCTTTCTCACAGTTATCCCCAGACAAGTTCAGGCTGTCTTCCTGACCTCAGGAAATTAAGTAGCTTGAGATGGAAACATTGCCTGAACGTTGGATGAGCCAACATTCCTTGTTCATGCAACCTTGGGATTGTTGGTTACCCAGCATCTAGCTGCAATTCTCAATCACACTAGCTAGCCTGGGTCTTTCAACAGGAGCCCTACCAAGGGCAGTGGTTCTTCCTTTGCTCTCCTGTGTCTTCCAACCACTCATCTGTGTCTGACCCAAGCAGTTCCTCCACAATCATACTTTCCTTTCCTCCCCATTCCCTCTGCCTCCCACTTCCTTCCACTTAGTCACAGTGAAGTCACACTCAGACTGCTCCCAGGCCTCTCCCCAAGAAGTCTGTGTGCGTACCAGAAGAGAGAAGTTGAAAGACTGCAGAGGAGGACACAATTGGAAAAGTGGGCTCTGGAGTCAAGGAAATGTGAGTTCAAATTTTGGCCCTGTCAGTTGTGTCACCTTTGCCAAGTTACTAAATCTCTCACATCCCTGCTGAAAAAAATAGGGCTATCTGGGAGGTAGTTTCCTCACCTGTAAAATAGGGTTAGTAACACAGTTGCCTCACTGGTTTACAAGAGAATTAAATGAGATAAAGTGTGTTGAGTGTCTACTTCCCTGGCCATGAAGCATGAGGTATGATGGCCAAGCAGTGGCCTGGGTGGCACCTGCAGCTCTGCAGCTGAGCTGGTGTGGTGAGTGTGTGGGCATGGGAATCTGATGGCCTCTGAGGGAGAGTCAGAGGGTGAAGGGTGGAGCCTTAGGAAGGCTATGGATGTGCTTGTGAGCAAGAAGAGTTCCTGCCAAGTGTGTAAAAGAGTGTGACTAGGTTGAGCATCTCTCCTTCCAAATCTCTCCCCAAATCATGGAACTACTGGGTCTGCCCTTGGCAGCAATGAGAAATCCAAACTCTTCCTGGATTGGGGCTGGGGGAATAATCCATTCCACAAGGCTTGTCCAAGGGAAACAAGCCAAAGTGAGTCTACTCCAAAGGCCAGCTTGTGGGGAACTGTACTCCAAAAGATGGCCAAAGGGTCAGAGGCCTCCCTGTAGCCTGCCCAGAGCCAGAGGACCTACCCCTAGCCTTGTAACCAGCACAAGCATTTTTCAAGCTCTAGATGGATCACAGAGGCAGCCAAACCCACCAAGCCTGTGCAGCTGGCTACCTTCCAGCAGGCTGGCATGGCCACATCTTGGAGTGGGGCAGCCTCCTCCTGGCACTTCCTGTCCAAGGCCCAGGGTAGTGAGAGGTGGGCCCGGAGGTAGTGATGGTGGGGGAGGTGATGAGGGCAGAAAGCATAGGGTAGAGCCTACAACCTCACTTGCTTAGCACTCTCCTACAGATACAGAGCCCTGGGAGTACACCCTTGGGACAAACCTGGCCAAACCATCTCATAGATAAGAGTCTGTCTTCCATTGAAAGACCTTGAGTAAGAAGCTGATTCTATAGTGTTCCCTCCCTTGGTAGTTGTTCTAGGATTTTAAAAACCTCATTGACTGGAAATCCTTCCTCTTATCTAATCTATATCTCTATTTAATAAAGCTTATCTCAGTGGAGGCAGAGAAGAAGGGAGGGATAGCGGGTCTTCATTTGTTGGCAAATTTCTCAGCTTTTCTAATGAACAAAATCATAAAATTTGCCTATCTAAAAGGTTTAGGCTTAGGACTCAAGATTATTAAAAAAAAAAAAAAAAAAAAAAAGATTATTCCTCTGACTGTGAAGCAACCAGAATTAATAGCCTGCTAGGAAATGTTAGTCTAGCTTCAGATCATTCTACAGATAAAGAAGGAAAAGAACTTGTGTAATATCTCTGCATTTCATCTCCAGCCCCATCACAATCTTCCACCCAAACCCAAATTCAGAAGAGCAGAACACAGGGAAGGAATCCTAGAGATCATCCACTATGCCCCATGTTGGGATTTGGCTCCCTCCCACTTGCTGTCTTCTCCAACCTACTCTTCCTTGCTTGACAAATGCCCCCTCATCCTTCAGAGCTCTGCTCAGACACCACCTCCTCCATGAAGCCTGTTCTGAGTTCCCAGGAAGAATCAATCTTCCCTATTTCTGTTAGACGCCATGCTTTTTACACACCTAAGCAAGCATAGATGAGACTTATTCACTTAAGACTCTCTTAGCACCCCCCCCCCCATCTATATGTATATACTGGTGGACTTCGGGCTCCCTCAGTACAGAGACTATGTCTTAATTTGTGGTGTTCCCATATCTGGCATAAAGTAGGAGCCTTCCCACATACTTTATTAACTTTTCAGCTGAAAAAACTCGGGCCAAAAGTATTAAATCAAAGTTATATGGCTAGTGGCAGAAACTGGAGCAATACCCAGGCTTTCGGATTTTGTATCTAATTCTCTCCCCTCTGCCTTACTCTAAGGCCTCCATTATTGCTTTCTGTTTGTCTCCAGGTTAGACTTTTTCCTCCTGCAAACTCTCCCACTCTTACTGCTGCTCTGGACAGACACCCTGTTTTACGTTCCATCTGCTAGGTCTCCCATCAGCCTGAAACCTCAAGGGGGAAAATCCTCTCCCTCCACTTCACCCTTTTCTTTACTCATCCCCAATCTGTAATCTTTCCAACAGCACCTGCTCCTGTCCAAAGCCCTCGTAACTCAGTCTAACCTCGCCCAATTCTGTTGCCTTTCAAATGTGTTTACACTGTCCCCCCAGTATGGTTAGGGCTCTTTTCTGAGCTCTTCTGTTTTCCTTGTCATGGTCCCTATCAACTTTCTTTCAATTAGGAGCTCCCTACAGAAACCCAGGCACAATGTCCTTGGTGACTCCATAGATTCCCCTCTATCTCATTAAGATGTAACGAGGCCAAACCTGGGCAGAAAATGCTATAGTCTTAGATTTCTAGTCCATGTGCCATGCAGGACTACATGTGGCATGCAGCTCATGCTAAACAGCTGCTCCATTTGTCAGCACTCTGAAGTGATCTGAGAAGGAGACCTCAACATTAGGGTGAGAGGCTGGATCTAGGGTCCTTTACTCCTGAAAGCTAGGTGTCTATTAATAATCACCCCCAAACTGTACTTAATTTTTATATTCCCACACACGACACTCCCAAAATTGATAGGATAAATGTATCTTCTGACCCACGTTCTTACCTGTCTGTTGAAATCTAGGCCATTCCGATCATTTCCTAGAAGAAATAACAAATATATACATATTAGTTGCTTGCAGGCCAGGAAGAGGGTGCTGGTGAGAGGAAAAATGGGGGTTGAGAAAAGCATGTTTTTGTTCTCAAAAAGGAGCACCTACTTCCCCTAATGCTTTGATCCTCCTGCTCACCAGGAGAGTGGACAGCCTGTGAAGGAGTCTCCTTGGAAAGCAAGCTGGATTGTGCAAGGTCACATAGCGAGTCAGAGTCTTTAAGCAGAGAGGTGGCTACGCCAACCAGAGGGCTCCTTCCCTGCACACTTCATCCTGTGCTGATCTGCCCCATGCATAGGCAGCTGTTCCATCCCTCTGTGGGTGAACATGGAAGGGCTGGCCATGGAGCCTAAGGAATTGTTTTAAGGTACGAAGTCCTCCCCTCAGCCCAGAGCTCCAGAGGTGATGACACCTAAGTCAAATCAGATATGCAGATTTTTGTCTTATTCCCTCCCCCACACACTTTATTACTTGATTTGTTCATCCTTTTCCTTTTACAATAAATATTATGCTAAAAAAGTAAATACGCACTTAATAGAAAAACTTTGAGGCACAGAAAATGTCTAAAGTAATAGAAAAGAGGCAACCATAACTAACATTGTTGTATATGTATAGTCTTTTTTTATGCTTGTTTTTCTTCACGGATGTATACCATTCTGTATAGATTTTTATCCTTTCTGCTCTGTTTATGGTGTTGGGGATTGAACCTAAGGGTCTTCATATGTTGGGCAAGCACTGTACCACTGGGATACATCCCCAGCCCCTTTAGTTTTTTGAGATGAGGTCTCACTAAGTTTCCCAGGCTTGCTTGAAACCTGTGATCACTCCTGCCTCAGCCTCCAGAGTATCTGGGATTATAGGTTTGCACCACTGTCCCTAGCTTTACCTTAGTTTTTGCAGGGAGCACATCACACATATTTCTGTTAAGGAAAATGAGTATTTTTCCTATGTTCATAAACCTCATTTTTAATGGCTACATAATATTCTTTTATATGGTTGTACCATGATTTGCTTAAACATGTCTCTACCTAGGTGGAATTGTTTCCATTTTTGGCAGTAATAAAGTTTCCCATCTATATAGCTCTCAAGGGCAAGAGCTGCTGTACAAATTTCCCCTGGGCCAATGGATTATTGGCTCAGTAATGGAAAGGAAAGTGACTACTTATTAAATACTGTACACTCAGAGCCTACTACTGTGCTTAGCATATAAGAGGAGTTCAACATATATTGGCTGAATTAATGAATTTAGAACTTTCAAGGAATAAAAATTCCTTAGAATAACATATAATTTGTCTTGTTTGCTACCTACTTTTTCTGCTGTGTTTCTTGCTGTTCATGCTCCTACTTTATGTCCTTTCAGCTATCCTGAGCTCTGGCCACACAAAATACTTGTTCCATACATTACCACACCCCATGCACTGTACCCTTGCACAAGGTCAGTTCCTCTTTCCTGTAGGATCCAGGAGCCCTCTCTTCTGGCCACATGGCATTCATCATGTAATTCCCTATTTCTCTGCGTGTTTTTAACTTTCACTAGTATGTGAATATTTCAGAACTTGAGACATCTATTTTTGTGTCCTTCATGGGCAAAAAGGAACCACAGTTCCTAACATGGATCAGAGTCTCAAGAGGTACTTGAGAGGTGAGAGGAGGCATCTCTGAGAGCAACAGGGCCCGAAAGATGGGAGCAGCAGAGGATAAAGGGCCACAAGTCCCCAGGAGGAATATGCTGGGGCCCAAACTGAGCTCCAGCAGAAGCTGAGGTTGAGATTAGCTAAGACAATATATAAACTATGTGAAAGGAGGTGAAGTCAGGAAGGGCCCACACACTCAAATATTTGTGCTTACAGGGTAGACTGAAGGGTAAAATTATTCATCTTATTAAAAGAAATCCATTTGTGACATGGTCAAGTTGGCTTATCAAGAACTAATTTTTAAAGATTGACAGAAAAACAAATTCATTAATTCAACAAGTATTTGCTGAGCACATGCAGGCACTGTTCTGGGTACCAGGAGTATGATGTAGGAGATGACACAAGTTGCTGGCCTCATGGAACTTCTTTTCTTGATGAAGAGACATAAAAGGAATAAGCAAAGCAACTCATAACATAATTTCATTTAGAGATCATTAATCTGCAGAATGATAAGACATAGTAGGGTGAGAGAATATCTGAAGCTGGATAAGGGGCTGGAGACGTGGCTCAGTGGTACAGCACTTGCCTAGCATGCAGAAGGCCTTGGGTTCCATCTTAAACACCAGAAGGAAAAAAGGATAATAAAGGCCACTCAGGGGAGGTAACATTTGCACCGAATGGAGTAGGATCTCCACCTTTTGGAGGTCTGACAGAAGATTAGTCCAGATAAAGGAAAGGTCCTGAGGTAGGAACAGGGTTGCATGCCAAGAAATATGAGTGCAGCATGGGTGGGGAGAAATAGCAGGAGTGAGGTGATATGGAATCGTGATGATGACAGCATCTCACACCCCAGGGAAGATGGTGAGTGCTTTGAGGATTTGAGCAGAGGAATAATAGCATGGTCTGACTTAGCTGTTCACCCTGGAGTGATTGGCTGATGGGGAAAGGGGAGAAAGCAGAGAGGGCTATAGGCAAGAAAGAAAGGTAGCAGTTTAAGCAGTGAAAGGATCTGGATTTAGGACTCATTTTGAGTATACTTTTTATAGTACTGGCTGGTGGAGGGGTTGCAGAGTACAAAGAGAAGAAAGGAGTCAAGACGATTTTCACGGTGTGGGCTTTCTCAATGGAATGGTCCTCAGGGAGGGCTAGGCTGGTGGTAGAAAATAAAAAGTGATCTTCTGGACATGTTTGAGATGTTAATTAGATATCCCAGTAGAGGTGGGGAAATGAGTTTGGACTTAGGGGAAGCATTAGGTTAGAAAGTAGAAATTGGGCTATCAGCTTTCAGGTGGCCTTTAAAGCCATGGGATTCAGTGAGATCACAAAGGCACTGAGTCTAGATGAAGACAAAAGGGTCAAGGTTGGGATGAGGAGGAGTTGGCAAATGAATGTGAGAAAGTGCGGGTGCTCAAGAAGGAAGACAAATGTGGTATCCTGAAAAGTAAAAGCAGGTGTTTCTCAAGGGGGTAATCATACACCCATGAGGGAGACCTAGAGAGGAAAACACTGAGGAGCAAAAGCCCACTTTGACTTGGAGGGGATCATCAAGTTTGGTGAACAGCTAAAAATCACTTAATCCCTGTGAGCGACTTCTGATTTCTGTGAACACCATTAGAATGTTGTTTGTGAGAGCCCAAATACAAAATGGAAAACAGTGAACAAGTAGAATTCAGAGATTACTTTTAAAACTCACCAGGCAACAAAACTAACTTTCACCTACCAGCTTTCTGTGGCCCTTCTCAAGAGGCCACTCACCAGGAGGATACACTTGTTGTGCTCAGAGCCTGGTGATGGATGGAGTTTTCCCTTCTCATAACATTCATTCTTACCTGCATTGCAAACTCAAATTTTCCTTACTCCTGGGGCTGAGTGGCTAGACTGGAGGTGTGAGAGCCAACCAGGGGTGTCCAGGAAAGTGGCCTGTGGATGGCCCAGGAGAACAGAAAGTAGACACAGTCAGCCCACTGGCACTCAATAGGGCTCAGTTGCCCAAAGCTATTCCTATTCTAATTCCCTTACAAAGCAGATAAGCATGTTCTTGGGCATGCTTTCCCTCATGGCTGCCAGCCCATGAGAAGGTGCTTGGACCATATAGGGGTCTAGTTCAAGATACAATGACATAGCTGATAAAAAACATTAAGTCCAGATCTGATGACATGGCTGTCTTTCCAGATCTGGTTGAAGGGAGCCACCTCAACTCTCATTTCACTACCTCACTTGTTCCTGCTTCTCTCCCACAGTCCAATGGACTTGCTTCACTTGGCATCTCTCTCCACCCAGCCTACAGGAAGGCCTGGGAGGTGGCACCTGCAAACTGTGGGTTGTGACCGGGATCACTGGGGCTCAGCTGCTGCCCCATTGCTCCAGATTAAGGTAACTGGAACATTTCTAGAACACTGAGGCAGGTGTACCCCTTCCCTAGAGAATGGAGGGGATATCCTTCCATCATTGTCATAATGTGCTAAATGCTGGCCCATGATCACCAGAAATGGCTTTCTACCCTTTAAGATGCTTTCCACCCCTTTTGGTGTGGAGGAGGAGCAGGGCATACTTGGAAAGAGTCCTAGATGTGATGTCAGAGGAGTAGGGATCAAGCCTGTGCATGTTCTCTCACCCCTGAGCTGTGTGATCTGGGTCAAAGCAGGGACCTCCTGAAGTCTCAGCTTTTTCAATGGCAAAATAAAGTCATATTTCTGTTCCGTGGTCTTCCCAAGTACACAGTGAAGCTTGAACAAGATAAAGCTGGTAACCACACTTTGCCAGTTGGGAAGCCTGTGCAGTGGTGACGGATAGAGTTTCTCCTTCTCATCAAGTTCATTCTTACCTGCAGTGCAAACTCAAATTTTCCTTATTCTGGGGCTAACTGAATGGCTAGACTGGAGGTGCTGGAGCCAGCCAGGGTCTTGCAGGAAACTGGCCTGTGGATGGCCCAGGCATTCTGGGCTCCAGGCATCCTGAGCCATTTCCCAAACAGGTGGAGCCTGGTCTTGTGTTAGGGATTAGCATATGCTGTTCCCTCGGATGGAAACGGCCCTCTGTAACCTTTTTACTAGAAATCAACTACTTATCCTTCAAGATCTAGTTCAAATGTCACATCCTTGGTGAAGCTTTTCCAAAGCAAATTACAGGATCTCTTCCTCTGCATTTCCTCATCTCTCATTTTTGTCTCCTGTAGCACATACCACATACCTAGAGACAGGCCCATGGTTTGCTTGTCTGTTTCCCTCATGAGATTGTGAGCTCCCAGAGCTCGAGTTATAATCTTATTCATCTTTGTCGTCTGAGTGCCTACCACAGTGCCTGGCATGTAGTAGGTGCTGGTGACTATGTGTTTAATTGATCTGAATTACTAAGAAATAGGCTACAAAACCTAACCAATGTTCAGACCTCAGAAACCACAGGCATCACATCTGTAGACACCTCAACACAGCCTATTTCCAAGTCCTGCCACTTGAAGAAAAACAAAGGATAAAACACATTCGGCCTGGGACCCTGTTCTTAGAGCTTACATTGAAGTCCAAACTTGAAAGGGAAAACCCCTTCCAGAGGTCACACACAGCCTCAGAGAACTTGAACAGGACAAAGGCTCAGATTTCTCAAGTGCCAGACACATATAATTTTCCCAGGAAATGCACTACAGCCAGTGTCAGACACAGAAAAACTAGCATTTGACTTTAACCAACAGCTTAGGCAAATAAACAGAATAGATGCTGATAGAATTTAGAAGTGATTCAAAGCAGAAAGAAATACATAAAAGTGGATGACAGAATCAAGATTAGAAAATATTTTGATAGGCTCTAATAAAAAGCCAAACCAATAATAAAATGTAATGGGAATAAATGGAAATCTCTGCATGTATTTTTATACTTAAAATACCAATGATAAATCAAAGATAGGGGAGGCTGAACTTATACTTGAAAATGGTTAAAATGGTAAATTTTATCTTATGCATTTTTTACCACAGTAAAAAATGTTTTCAAAGTAAACCAAAGATTTGTTTTTACGAGGGAATTCTATTTCAACAAAGAATGTAATCTGGAAATCTGTTTTCTAATTCATAATGGATAGTCAGCTAAAGTAGACACGGATATATGTCCTACTTTTTTTTTTTTTTGGATTGGGAATCAAACTCAGGACTTCGTGCTTGTGAGGCAGGTGGCAGCACCACTGAGCTAAATCCCCTGCCCCATATGTCCTACTTTTAAGACCATCTGCTATAAAGTGAAGCCTGATAAAGACTTACTTTAGCAATACCGATAAGAAACCTCAAACTGGAACTCAAAATAGAGGTAATCACAGCTGATACATATGGTAATCAAAAATTCAATCGGGCATATTTTCAGATACTTGACCGTCAAAATTGCTGTGTGAATTAAATGAGGGATCAGTTTTGTTAAGTGTGATAATAACATTGCACTTAAGAAGGAACATATCTGTGCATCTTAAAGGTGCACACTTCCACATTTAGCACTAAATGTTACAGGCTATAATTTACAAAAAAATTCCAACAATGAGAATGGTAGAAATTTGATGGTTAGGAGTGAGCAGTGGATATGTGGGGGTACGGGGGGTCATCCTATTAATCTCTACTTTTATGTGTACTTGAAAATGTCCACAATAAGAAGCTATAAAAAAAAATAAAGGCACACCTGTAATCTAGCACTCTGGGAGGCTGAACCAGGAGAATTACAAGTGCGAGCCCAGCCTGGGCAACTTAGTGACTTAGTGAGACCCTGTCTCAAAATAAAAGATAAAAAATGAAAGACCTATGGATGTAGCCAGTGAAAAGGCCCCAGGTTTAATCCCCAATGCTGCAGAAAATAATGCATGAAGCAAATATGGAAAAATGTGTGTCATTAAATCCAGATGATAGTCAATAGCAGTTCATTAATCTGTGGTCTCTCTTTTCCATATAATTAAAATTTTTTAAAAAGTTTTTAAAAAACTCAATGAGGAAACATATGAAAGCACCTGGCACTGTGCCTGGTACATAGTAAGTGCTGAAATAAATGTTGGTGAAGTTTTCCTTCCTCCTCAAACAAACATTGGCCTGGCAGAGAAGCAGGCTTAGACTGCGGATCCAAAGAGCAGGAACAAGGGCCAATCATGGAAGCTGTGGGGAAGTAGGTTCCACCTCAGTGTAAAAGAGAATTTTATGGTTAAGTGGAATTGCCCCATTGTAAAACCTACATTTTTACATACACAGAGCTCCCCATCCCTGAGAATATTCAAACAGAGGTTGCCAATTTCCAGAGCTGTCACAGAAGTGGTTTTTTAATTAATGGGACAACTTAATATCATCAAAGGGGAAATCTCAAGTGACCACTAAAATTCTCTCCATCTCTAAACTATTAGGATGCAGTGCAGTTGACTGATATGAACCAGGGCTTGTTTTTCTCCTCCCCAGAGCTGATCACTGTTGCAGCATCTGCAGAGAGGCACAGGGAGGACCAAAGAACTCTCTTCACCATCTCCCTCCCTCCCTTTCCCACCTTCCCTCCCACCCTCCTGTTTGATCTGCACACAAATGAAAGATTAAGTGCTCAGAGAGGAGGGGTGGGTCCCATAGGGCTCACAGAGGAAGCTTCAGAATCCCCTATTTGGAGGTTGTGGGGCAAATGGGTGAGATCCTCTTCATGTAGGAGGTGCTACCAACTGGAATCGCTCCAGGCCTCTTTTGGCTTTTATGAACCCCTGGGAATCTCTGGGCTACAAGGCCATCATAGAAAGAATGCAAGCAGAAGACAAATACCTTGGAACTCTGGGTTATAGATTAGGAAGAACCTGGGAGGATCATCCAGGCAGGTTCCTAGCCTTTGGGAAGATAAGGTATTATTATTTACCCCATTTTACAATGGAGAAACTGAGTCTCAACAAGCTCATGTGATTGTACAAACTAACAGAACTTCTGAAGTATTGTGTGTTGGGAACAATCCTTAGGAGAAGACAAAAAGTCCATGTTTTTAGCTCCAGTGTAGTATGACTTCTCATTCTGGCATGACTCCATTGTTAGCGGCTCTCAAACTTGGAGAATTTCTGAGGACTCATCCAAAGCTCAAACTAGCTCCTCCAGTTCAAGTATCCCCTAGTCCCACACCCATCCCTAGGCCTGTACCCAGCACTGTTCTTCACCAGTGAGCTCTCAACAATGTAAGAGGCCAAGGCTACAGTCAGAGGGATTTGTGTTAAATATGAATACAACATCCCAGTATACAGAATTTTAGAATAGATGATCAAAAGAGGATCCCCAAGATTCTGTGTGGAATCCCCTTTGGCCAAGATAGTCATAATACCCAATGGAATGAGGAGATATCCAAGGATTAGTCTGCTGGAGGTGCTCATGGTCAAGACCAGATTCCACTTTTACCTCTCCTCCCCTTGGCACCTAGTAGATACTGGATCAGCAGTCACCTATTCTCCTTGACCAGACCCCCCAACACAGGGAGCTGGGTGTGGGCCCTTAGAAAGGCCACCTGCTTTCCCACCTCTGAGCTGAGCCAACAGCTCAGCCTTGCAGGCCTGGCTCATTTGCATAGCTTTGGCAGCACTGGGATATGAGTTTGCCTGAGGAGCAATTCACTGGGTGAGGGAGGTGGAAGCAAGAACCAAGAACTGTTCAAGCAGGATTTTTCACTTCTGCCTGGTAAACAATGCAGAGAGCGTTCAGCAATGAGGCTCAGCCTCTCCCATTTCTGGACTGTTTTCAGCAGCTCTGTTCCTTAGTATAACCCAATAGGACTGCCAGTGATACTGATGACCACTTGGCCACTTGCTGGCACTTATTAGAATGGCAGTTATGAAGAGTGCCAGGACCTTGGAAACACTTCTGAGCAGCCAGCCACGAAGCAAACCCAGAGACTACCAGCATGGTCATTTAATCTGGTTAAAGCATTTTTTTCCCAAATACTATGCCTAGCTCTTTAGGTACTTAAGATTCCTCAAAGGAATTGAGCAGTGTGGCCTATTGATCAGAGTTCTGTTCAGAGAACACATAGTAAACTGATCTCTAGGGTCATTTCCAAAGCTATTTTATGCTATACTTAGAGCAAGTGGCTTAACTGCCATAGCCTTCAACTTCCCTTAAATGTTCAAAAGTTTCTGTCCCCATTCCTGCCACCTTAGTAGTGAGGAAATGCCTAGGAGGAACGTGAGAATAAACCTTGAAGGCACCGGAAAAGCAGAACACAGGACCCAAGCTAGCTGTGTGTGGGGAAAGCACTGGTTTAGGAGCTGGGGTGGGGTGGGGGGGTCTATGTTAAGTCAAAACATGGACAGCAGATGCAAAGTCCCATGCATGCCTGTGTGTGTGCAAGCTGTGCCCAGGGCCGACATCACTAACAGATAACAGGACCCTTTTCCTTTCCCTAAACTCAGTGTTATGTGACCACCACTGGTGACCAAAACCAGCTCTCCTGAAGACACCCACTTACTACACTAGGAATGGATGATCTCTTTGGTTCCCTCCAGACTCTGACTACCTATGGATTTGAAGGTTTTCATGATTCAAGTGTTCTATTTCTCTGGTCCAAGGGAGAGAAGAGCAGAATCCACATGACTATCTAGAGAGCTTCCTTGTGACACAGACTACTGAGCATTCTCATGACTGTCCTCCGTATGCATGCTCATGAGATTGGACCCAGAGCCTGCTCTCCAGTCCCTTCTCATAGGTATCAAGACCTGGGCCACGTCATGTGCAACAGAGGAGCTCTGCTGGCCCCTTTGCCGAAGAGAAGCCTAGCATCCTCCCAGCTTCCCATGGCAATTTCTCATGGCACTCTTTGTTAATGGAGAGGCTTTTCACCATGGTCTTCCAATTTGTTAGGAAATAGAGTTTTTTTTTTCTCCATATGTGCTATAGATGGGGCAGGCTCCCATTCATTGCTCCTGAATCTCCTGTTGCCCATACACTGATGCTACACATCACCACAGGGACCCCAATTGTGTAGCATAGTCAGGGGATAAGAGGGCATCCTGGGAAGATGGCACCAATTCTCAGAAAAAGTCCAGTGAATAAGGACACTGCCAGAGGAGCGAGCAGAACCTGAAGATCTAAGTTCTCCATCAAAATCTCCACTCATAGTCCCCTGGCCATGGAAAAATAATAAAACTCAACTTCAAAGAATGCTAAAGAATTTCTGTTAAATAAGAGCTCTGTTTTGGTTGCACACAGTAAGCATATCTCAGAGGAGCACCCCACATGCTATTTTTCCATCAGAGCTTTTTCATGCTAGAGGTACCACAGAGACTCCTAGTCCTGAACCTGCTATTTATAGGTGAGGAAACTGAGTCCCAGAGAAGCAAGTGACCAGATCTCTACACTTTATCGTGTTATCTCCAAATGAAACCTCATATGGAGTTGCTACAGAAACTCAAGGTGGGTAAAATGAGACCTTTAGATTTTCCAGAACTGTAATTATCATGTAGTCTTGTTGAATCCATCCCATCACTTAGCACTGGGTCCTTGGAGGAGGTGCTCTTTCCACCAGCTTCTCCCTTTTTCCTGCCCACCCTCTACTTCCTGAGAAGTAAAGATAAGCTGGAGCTAGAGATATGACAGATGCATCTCCTTGGGAGGGCTCCCTGTGGGGCTTGTCACAGAGTATGTGTCCAACACTGGAGTCTTGGACATGTGTGGACACAACATGTGCTGGACGCAAGTGAACTCACAGGGAAGCCTTGCAGAAAACTGTCCATACGCCCAAGTGAGGAACTCTAGATTGGCAGTTGGGTCACCTCACCCACTATGTGGACACTTTGTCCACCTGGGGCAAATGATAGCAAACAGCATTGGCAGGCACTGTCCTAAATGCTTTACAAATATTGTCTACTTTGATCCTCAGTAGCTCTATGATGCAGGTACTATTATTACCCCCACATTATAGATGAGAAAACTGAGTGAGCTTTCCATAATAACAAACTCAAGGTCAGGAAGGTTAGGGGAGGCTTTTCTAACATATCAAAAAAGTTTAAGGATGCAGCAATTCATATCAAAGTGTCTCTCAAATACAAACTGGTTCATGAAAAGGATCCTGCTTGTTAGAGCTAGAAGTGGTCTTAGGGATCCTCAGTTTCAGGTTTCAAGAGGGGAGGTGACCTGTCTAAGGTCACAGGTTGATAATACAGATAGTCCAGCATCCATTTGTCTCACACCTCCTCAAGAAACAAGAAAAACAAAACAAAATTGAGATAATTAGTCTGTGATCACCAGGGGAAAGTCAGTCTGAGCCCAGAGCTACAACTCACTCAGTGGTCCTTTATCCTTGAGCCCAGATATCTTTAGGACACCGAGAGGGGTAAACTCAGCCCAGGTGCAGGAGATGGGGGTGGGGTGGGGGGTGGATAAAGACCTAGCTGGTTCTCCTGCCAGGTGGAAGTCACTACAGCCATCTTGTAGAGATTTGTCCAACCACCAGCAGATCTCCAGAGCCTGCGAGAGCTGGCAGGGAATCCAGCTATGTGTACTCTCCCTTGGATAACTTTGAGACCCAGAGCCGACATTTGCCAGCCAGCTTAACCTCTTTCATCCATGCTTCTTCCCTCCTCAAGAAAACCTTAATCATCCTCATTTGAATTTCAAATGACCTTTTCCCTCTCCCCTCCCCACCCCAACAGGCTTTGAGGCAGGGATATGGAAATTAACCCTGCAGTATGGAAATCATCACCCTATGCAAATAGGGTGCTGAGACCCCGTCGTCATAGCAACTACCTGGTTTCTCCTCCTTTCTGCACCTCTCTGGACTCCCTGGCTTAGATTTCTCATTCCTCTTCCCAGCTTGATCAAGGGTAGAGGGTAGACAAGCCCCCTATTGGGTCCCTTGTTGGAACTGACAGAAGACAGGTGGGTTGTTCCTAACTGAGGTCATCTTGGAAGCCAGATCTACCAGGCCTCCTGCCTGTGCCACCACCAGAGCAAACCTAGACCTGGCACACCCAGGCGAGGTTAGCTGCTTGTGTTTTCAGGCTGGGCTAACCCAAGAATGGGCTAGGCAGCGATGGGGACATTCTGGAAACTGGTGGACACAACAAGGCCTCCAGGGTGGTGGCAGAAGAGTGAGGACGTGGGGGGCTTCAGTGGTGCCAGTGGCAGGAGATAAAAGGCGCCATATGTAAAACACCATGTAAATGCACACCTATTATATATTGTTTGAGTCAACAGCGCCAGTGGTTTTTGGGAGATGTCTGCAGCTCCCTTTCCTATGCTCCTGGCTTGGCAGGAAAGTGAGCCTTTCCTGGGTCTCCGGGGCCCTGCTGTTATCCCAGGAGCTCCCACCAGTGGGCTCACCAGTCCCAGGAGGGTACTTTCAACTGCTGGCCCCTAGACATAAAGTTCAGCCCCCTTGGAGGACTCTGATTATGCTCCCACTGGGCCCTGCCAGATACATAGGCTGTAGGCTCAAATGAGAGGGAACACAGTCACAACTTGGATGATCTCATGCAGGTTTCCTTTAAGCAAGCTCAGCTCTGAATCTGCCCCTGTCCTGGCAAAGCAAAAATCATGGGAATGGGGATGAGCAGAAAGCTGGACTCTCTTGTGCTTTTTGCTTGTTATCCATGGCACTGCCTGGAAGTGGGCTAACAGACAAGCCCTTCCATGGGGAAGGTTTAGACACAGAGACCCTCCAGAAAATGCCGGCCTGAGACTCCACTTGCCATCTCCCCTGGCCCTCCAGTATTTCCACCCCTTTCACCCCTCCTACCTCCAAAAGAAACACAACCACCAGAGAAGACCAGCTGGAGGTGTGCCCAACCCCAGTGTTTGAGGTGGGGTGTGGGGGTGGGGTGCGACAGACTTCCTGCTTTTCAGTTGTCTGGGTTGGGACTGCTCCTCAAGCCCCTAGGACTTACCCTAATTTGGTCGCTCATGGCTCTGTAAATTCTTTTTCCACTTGCTCAGCACTTTTCCATACCAGGTGTTCATTGTCCTAATTGTTTCTTGAGGAGGGGGGTGGGACCAAGAAACCAAAAGCATTTAGGCACAGCTTGGGGGCTGCGGGACTATGATCTGGGGAGCCTTAGTGAAGGCTTAAGGCTGGGGAGGCTGCAGTGGCCTGAGTCTCTGGACACTGCTTTGTGGCCAGTCTCCCAGCATGCTCCATGTGGCAGTGCCATTGCCACTCCACCCTGCCAGCAAAGGACATGCTGCCCCCCCCCACCGCCCCCATCTCCAGAGAAGATATTCCAAGGAGGTCATAGATTTCACCAGGGTTAGCTGTATCCATTGCTCACAGGATGCCAAAGGAAAGGGACATTCTTATATACAATGCAAACTCCCCTAAGGCAGTGTATCTCAAAGTGATGCCAGCAAGCGAGGCTGGCTTGTGTGCTGTTTTTAGGGTCCAAGACCAGACACATACAAACAGTAAGGATTGAGAAACACGAATAACATCCAAGCCCAATCAGTGGCATTTCCCTGCTGAACTGGTGCAGAGCAGTTTGGGAGCTGCCCAAAGTATGCAGTGAGCAAGAGCTTTGTAGTACAGTGCACAACAGAACTGGGACCTAAGTGATCTGTGGCAGGCTGGAAACCCTAAGATTGTTTGAGAAGTGGGAATAATCACTGAGGAACGAATGGGAACTCCCATGGTAAAAGATGGCTCATGGACGATCCCCATCTGGCTCCTTCTATTTTGTCCCCTCTTAGGTTTGAGAGAAAGTGCAGAGATGGCACCCAAGATTTTGAGGGGCCTATCTCCTTAAAGACACTTTGGAAAAGAAGAGGGAAAGGCCTTGGGCAGGGCTGCCCACTGCTCATGGCTCATCTGAGCAGCATGGTCCTGCCCTGTGGGTTGGGCTGGGACTCCATGGATGAGCAAGGGTCTGTGACTGGAAGTCGTGGCACAGGTATGAGTTGCCACTGTGGCTGTCTCGCTTGCCAGGGTTCTCTCAGTGCTGGAGGCAGGCAGGCAAGTCCTATACCACAGGCCCCTCTCTCGAGACCTCCAGCACACACAGCCACAGTCTGAAGCTTGGTAGTGAATCACTGCCTTCTAATTTCCCTGTTACAGAAGCAGGAGATAAGGCAGGATGGAAGACATGCTGATTATAGAAGGCCAGAACAAGAGGCTTATGTTGCAGCATGAGGATTGTGGGGGAGCAATATGAAAGGACTGACAGGTACTTGAGGGGACTGTTATCTTGTAAGAATAGGTAGCCAAGAGATATTGTGTTGGTTTTTCTTAGAGATAGAAGATAGGTGAGGCAAAAGAAATCTCTAAGATGAGGAAATTCTCTCATTTTCCAGGGATGGTTTTGAAATATCTCCAAAGGGAGATATGCCATGGACAAGATGTCCTCTCAGAATCCTCACACCTCAGGAATTCAGATCAGTTCCTTCTTAATGTCTGGAGAACCATGGCTTCATTCTGCTCTTCTAGAGAGGTGAGATGAGACTCAGACCCTAGAGAGCACATAGTCCATTTCCTAGTTTTATTCCTGCGGTGCCCTCCACCCTCTATTACTGTGAGGAAACGCATGCCCTCGACACTTGTCTCACATCTTTCAATGAGAGATGTCCCCTGGATGTTTTCAGTAATCATCAACCTAGTGATAATGGTGTCTTCATGTGTCTTCACTTCTTTTTGAAGTGCTTTTACACCCACTCTGTCACTTAATTGTAAACAGGGAGGGTGTGTGTCTGCATGCTCACACATGTGCCTTGGTTAGAGATGGCTGTCAATATAAGACTGTCTATTACACTTTCCCCTAGGTCTCACTGGCTCTCAGATACTTCCTAGATTTCTCCTGTCCTCTCTACCACCTCAAGACTCACTTTATTGGGGCTGGGGATTTAGCTCAGTGGCACTGCGCCTGCCTTGCAAGCACAAGGTCCTGAGTTCAATCCCCAGTACCAAAAAAAAAAAGATTCACTTTATCAATATTTGGACTGAAAGTTAAACTACCAACCTTAAACCTCACATCTTGGTGGCGATCCTCTGCTTAGTTTCTTGGGAACTCAAGAGGGTATAGATAGTGGGAACCACAAATGAACTGATCTTTGGCCATGAGAGTGAGTTCAGTCTTGGGTCAGCTGCCCACTATTTCTCTGGGATCATAGGCGACGCACTAATTCCTCCATGCCTCCCTGGAGCTCTCTGTAAAGTCCCATTCAACTTGCTTAAGGCCATGCTAGAGCCGGCTGTGGTGGTCCACTCCTGTAATCCCAGCGCTGTTGGAGGCTGACACAGAAGCATCACAAGTTCAAGCCCAGGTTGGGCAATTTAGGGAGACTCTGGCTCAAAAGGAAAAGAAAGTTGATGATATATCTCAGTGTGAAGGTCCTTAGTTCAATCCTCAATACTGCAAAACAACAACAATAACAAAAACAAGCAAACACCAACACAGCTATGCTGGAAGTTCCTAAGGTTAAGTGGTGAGACTTTCTGTGAAAGGTCCACAAATAACTGATTCCCTGACGTTAGACATTCTATCTCACAGACAGGACAATTGAGGCCAGGAAGAAAGGATAAATAAGAGAGATGAGTAGCAATGTCAAGCCCCTCCCTCACTTCTGGGGTCTCCTTTCTTCCCCTGAGTTCCCCTCCTGGAGTCCTTCCTTCTTAGACCTTTGAGCAGGACAAAGGTGCCAAGGTACTTGCTCCCTGGTCATCTGAGTTTGGAACCCTGTCCTACCCCCTCTGTTAAATGACAAGGGAGGCTGCAGAGGGATGGAGGCTAGGACTTTGGTGGAGACTGGCTCAGGAGGCAGTGGGGAAAGTTCTCTGCAGGCTGATTGTCAACCTTCACAGTTCAGCAGAGGGAGGGAGTTGACCCCAGCCCTTCTCCTCTCCTCCCCAGCAAGTGCGCTTTGGCTCCGACAGGGCTTTTTTCCTTGGACTAGATCAGTCCACCTACAGGGGATGTGGCTCCCTCCAGCCCTGCTGTGCCATCCTCCCTAATGTTGGCATTTGTCCTGATGCGCCAGTCTCTTGTGTCCTCTGTCCCTGTTTCTCTGTGTTGGTCCCCAGTCTTCCCACCACCATCTTTAAGTAGAAAGTACTAGAAAGATCCAGGCTCCAGTATGTCATGTGCTAGACAGGTGATCTTGGGAAAAGCAGCTAGTAATCTCTCCCACCCAAGCCTCAATTTCTTCATCTGCAAAGTGGGATAATAACACTGGCTCTTGTAGAGTTCTTGTAAAGGACAAATGCATGACGTGTTTAAGAAACCATTATAGATACAGTTGTCGGTTATCCACATGACCACATATTTCTGCACTTGAAGTAAAGCTCTTTGAGGACAGGGACTTTTCCCTACCTTTCTGAACCCAGGGTCTGAGCTGAAGTGGTGCACCGTAGATGGTAGTTAGGGGTCTGCCAGCTGGGCCAAGTAGAGGATCAGAACCCACTCAGAGCAAGACCACTGGAGACTTCAGAGGGGAGAGTGATTAAGAAGCTGAAAAGAAGGGAATGGGGAGGGGGTGAGGGAAACAGCCCAGGGAAACTGTTCAGCGCTGGGAAACCCATATGCAAATGTGAGGTGTACAAAGAGATGGGAAAGAGTTCTGAAAAGCAGGACTATGCACATAGCTTTTACAATTCAGCCCTTAGAGAATATGTAGTCCAAATGCTTCCTTTGTAGGGAAGAAAATAAAGGTCCATCTGGGGAAACACTTGCCAAATTATATGCAGGGAGTTCATGGCCCAGCCATGATAAGAACCTGATGGAGTCACACAGGCCTGAGTTTGATTCCTGGTAGTGAGCTGTATGATCCTGTGATCAAATCAGTTTCCCCATCTCACAATTTCCTCCTGAAGAGAAATGGGATAATGATGTTTCTATCTCATAGGTTTATTGTCAGAATTCAATGTGATGGTGTACATAAAGCTGCCCACATGAGGTGGGTCTGTGGAGGAGGCACTGTAAAAGTTCCTGGACCTCTCTGCCTTCCTCCTGAGCCCTCCACCTTGCCCTCTCTCCTGTTTAAGCTTATGATGTCAGTGGCATGGTCAATGTCATAGGGTTGGCTGATGGGTACCGTCAGTTACAGCCTGGCAGTTCGTGAACATCATAAGGCTGTATTCTCATCAACCACTAACTGAGAACAGAAACATACTGCCAACCTTAACAGTGAAGAAAAGGTAGTAACAGGTAGAGATGTAATAGGAAGGACACAAAAGCTGATAGTTCAGAAATCTAAATAGAACTTGGCTTCAGTCCTTTGTGTATGGGAGCAGGGGTGGGAGACAGAAGTTCTAAAACTTTGTCTGGACCCTACTGCTCCTACAAAGACATTCTGAGGTCTCAGGCAATTTGTTGTCTTCCAGGCAGGAGGAAAGAGAAGGTTGCATGCCCTGCCAAGTCTCCCCACCCGGGAAGTCTGTTTTCAGGTCTGAAAATGCTCTCCTTGGCCAGTGTGGATGGGAATTTCACTTCTTTTTCCCGGCTCCCATCCTTAGTGCTGCTTGGGGATTTCACAAAACGCTGAGGGTGCTCACAGGGCCCGGGGGCTTTCTAGGTCACCTTTTTAATAGTGCCTTTAAAACCCAGAGACAAACCACCTATTAATTCATTCATGCTGGGAAGGCAGAGGCATCTTTTAGAAATTCAAAGGAACCTATTAAACAAGTAGGTAGACATTGTAACTCATAATAAGCTTTCCTCTTTTATAAAATGAGTCAGAATGACTTTCCAGGAAGTTTGGTTAAGTAAATCAGGACTTCTTTTTTCTTGCTCTTAAATACATGCTGTAATTTGAGGATCACCTAGGCACGGATGCTACAGGGATTGGATTGAGGGGAAAGATTGAGGGGTGGTAGAGTTTCAGACAGCACAGAAGTTGCAGACATCACTGTCTTCTGGGAGTTTAAGAGAACCCACGCAGAATATTTCCCTGATTGATGAACAGAGCAAAACCTCTGGGGCTGAAGCACTGGCAACAAATGACAGGAAAAGAGCAGCCCAGCCACTTGTAGCCTGAGAGCCCTCAGCAGCAGTGCCCATTCTTCACTTACAGTCGGACTCTGTAATGCTGGCTGCAAAGGTAATGATGATCCCAGCTGCCGAGCACCAAGCACCAGGCTAAGGGCTTTTGACATCATGTCAAGAAACTCTCAACACGTTCTCTAAGGACATTAATTTTCTCTGTTTACAGAAGAGACGTGGATAAATGATCAGGTCATGTAGCCAGTAAGCAGCACAGCTGGACGTTTTATCCCAGGTTGAGTTGATCCTAAATCCATAGTCTTTAAAGGGATCTGTTCCTGCCTCCTGTGGGGGCAAAGTGGCTGGTCTGAAATCACATAGCCCATTGACAATATCCTAGATGATAGTCAGATTCTGATGGTCCTAGTCTATGTTCAGATTTGTTCTCCCTGAACCTATTCTATGCATAGCTCTCACAGTCCCAAATAAGAGGCCAGAATTTGCTCAGATTATCCATAACACATTAACCTCCTGAATCTCCCAGGATCAGAGGGGACCCCCGCCCCATTTCCTGGCTCACTTTTTAGGGTTCTGTGTGGCTCATTCTTACTCCCAACACTGTTCCCTGGTTTGGTCAGGGTAATGAGTTAACAAAGGACCAGTGCCAGTGCTAAGTGTGGTCTTTCTCCATGTGGACAGACTTGGCTCTAGTCACCCTAGGAAAGGGCAACCCAACTTCTCACTGGACTCTGATTTTTCTCTAGAGAAGAATAGCAGTATGAGGACTCTTTCCTTTAACTTCCAGCTGAGCTGATCTCAGGTTCTTGAGGTTGAAGGAAAATTTCTTCTCAGCTGGGAAGGAAGGACAGATGCCTTTTTCTACAGACTTTAGTAAAAATATGCTTAGCCAACAAATCAATTGAAAGATGAGCGCAGGCCATGTGTGGTGGCACCCATCTGTAATTCCAGCACTCAGGATGATAGAGGCCAGCCTGGGCTACATAGTAAGTTCAAGGCCAGCCTGGTCTACACAGTGAGACCCTGTCTCAAAACAACAACAACAACAACAACAACAACAACAAAAGATAGGTGCAAACGGCCCTTACTCTCCTTAGTCCAGCTGTTCCTCTATATGAAGCAAAGACTGTTCCACTATGTACATTGCTATCTGTGCAAGTAGACATTGTTTCAGCCTGGGCAACTTAGTGAGATGCTGTCTCTAAAAAGGTACTGAGGATGTGGTTTGGTGGTAGAACCCCTGGGCTCAATTCCCAGTAGAACAATATTTTTAAAAATAATGAATAAATTGGGGAGCAGAAAAATTTGTGGCAAATGTATCCTGCAGATGAATCCCCACCCCTAGCTGCTTTGTTCCTGATCCCAAATCTTTTAGCTTTAAGAGTAGAGCTAGAATTTTCCAGAGGATTTGAACAAGAGTCTAGCTCTGAGGGACATTCATTCTCTTCCACTGCTTATTTCTATGTCTCTACTGATTCAGATGAAAGGCTAGTTGAGGTCTTGTTTGGATGCTATTAAAGTTATTTGGTAGTGTTACAATTTCTATTTATCTTTCTTTATGTTCTTTTTAATTGTATGAAGTTTTCAAATCAAGGGTTGGGCTATGGATGTATGAAACTTTCTTCCCAATTCTTTTCTGTACCCTTTTTCTTCTTGAAAAACCAAAGTTATTTGTAAACACCAAGCCTTCCTCTCTGAGCCTATTTGCCACTCACATGCAGGTAATTTGGAAAGGCAAAATTTTGTGCTTCGTTAGTTAGTTCCTTTAGAAGGACTGCTGAAGAATCTGGGACTGAGAGGCTCTAGTTCCATCCACCAAAGACAGACCCTGCCTTTTGTCAGTCACTGGGAGCTGAAAACACAGCCTACTGCCTCTAGAGGTGTTGGAACGGCACATGAGGAAGTGAATCACAGGGCCGGGGATTTAGCTCAGTGGGTCCGGCGACTGCCTCACAAGCACAAGGTCCTGAGTTCGATGGGGCGGGGGGGGGGGGGGGGGAGTGAATCACAGCTGGATGTGATGGTGTGTGCCTGAAATCCCAGCTACTCAGGGACTGAAGCAGGAGGATTGCAAGTACAAGTTCCAAGGCACCTTGAGTAACTTAGCAAGAATCTGTCTCAATATAAAAATTTAAAAAGCTGGGGATGTAGCTTAGTCATAGAGCTCTTCTGAGTTTGCTCTTCAGTACAGAAAAGAAAGAAAGTGAATCAAAGGACTAAGGGTAGAGCTCAGTGGCCGAGTGCTTGCCTAGCAATTGTGAGGCCCTGGGTTTGAAACCCAGCACTGCAAAAGTGAACTACCTCCTTAACTTTTTAAGTTTTGTTTTGCTCCTAAGGTTCTGACTCCTTCTGGGACTGTTCCAGAGGTTTGTTCCATTGAGACCAATATCTACTATTCCAAAGCTCTGAGGTCCTACCCCACATATCCAGAGAATTCCCTCAGTTTCTAAGACCCAGCTTTTGGGTCTGACCAGCTGAAAGAAGAAGCAAGAAGAGACACTACATGCTGGACAATTTGTAGCCACTCCCTCCCCTCCCCTGCTTGCCTGTTCCACTCCCCAAAAGAGAAGACCCTTACCTGGCTCCACTTGGCTGAGGGTGCTGCGTGTGTCCGTGGAATCTGCTACATCCCCACTCATCTTGATATCTGCGGGGAAAACACAACTGATTTTAATAACAGGTCACAATTTTTCTTGCTATGACATATGTGGCTTTAACTAAACAGCACAGATGAATATGTAATTACAACCACCCTCAGACTTTCAAATTCCAGATTCCTGAACATACAACCATTAGAATATTCATAAACTTGGGGGCACAAATCCCCTCCTCCTGTGCTTGCCTCCTCTCCACGCCTTTCTGTCCCTCTTTCTCCACTGCTGCTGCACCATCTCTCACCTTTGCATCATTCATTGCCACTTCCTCCTATCACCAAGACTCAGATGGTAAAGATTTAACAAGGGGAGGGACATAAGGGTGAGGTGGGAGAACCCTTCCCACCCACCCCCACTTCCTGTACAATTTGGGGGTCTTTATTTTAGCTTAAGTAGTATTCCTCCCCACTCTACATAATAACCCCACCCAAAGGTAGGAGTACCTTTTCACTCAGTTCCTGCCTCCTCCTCTATCTGGTTCTCAGAGGTCAGGGCACTGTCTGGGGGTCAGACCTTCTGTGTTGCCTTTCTTAGAGATTTTGTTCTTCGGAGATCTTTACTTTCTCCTACTCCTTCAACTTGCTCAATGAGAAAGGGGTTGGCAGTGGGTCACTGCTCTGCCCAGGAAAGCATACCTACACGGGGCCCCAGGGTTGCTCCAAGCCTTGCTGCTCCATCCTGCTTCATTTCAATAAATTAAACATTTACCCATAACAGACAGCTGCCACCACCTACGAGGCCCCTAAGTCTCTTCCCTGGTCAGCAGAGGGAAGGAAAGAGGCAACTTTGAATGATCTCTCTCTCTCTTCTCTCCTTATTAAACCACTGGAATACTGAAGTCTTTAAAGACAGAAAATTCTATTCAAATCATGCTGAGCCCCCCTTCACCCCACCCTCTTCTCTGGGGCAGCACTTTAACTCTTTCAAACCACAGAATGTCTTGGTAAGCTAATTTGCATACTCAGCTCCCCAGCCAATCCCAGTCAAGGAGGCAGCCTTCATTTGCATCAGGTAATCAGGCAGTTGGCAATCTGGCTGCCTGAGGTCTGGAGAGGATCAGGATGAGGGGAAAGGGTGGACCTCTGCCACAGGAAAAGAGAGGAGAAAGCATATGTTATTTTTTAGGGCAGTGATGTGTGTGGTGCTCTGGCAGAGATTTATATCTCAGGGTGCAGTGACTATAACACTAAACAAAACAGAGATGGGGAGTCCAGACACTCAGAGGTATTAGAATGCTCCAGAAATAGGGGAGGGAATAAGGTAACCCTGGGAGTAACCATGCTTTGAGTAGTTTTTTGAGACCTGCAGAGTTCTGTGGACACCTCTCCGGACACCCATATTGCACTGAGTGGTCACAGAGCTCCAGGGAGACTCTGCAACCATACCTGACCCCCAGGTATTTGGGAAGTGCTTCTTGAGCCTAACTTCAGTCCTTCTCACTGTAGTTTCAAACTATCTATACAGACTGCCATACATAAACATGCAGAATAACTAGTGTGGGCCACTTGAGCACATTTGCAAAGGGCCTCTGCAGCTGCTTGCTACTGCTCCACTACCAGGGAAGTAGGCTTCACTTTGTTCTGTGAAGTGCTAGCCCTAGAGCTGAGCAGTATTTAGCACTGATGTGCAACTCACACTTCCCACAGGGCTATTCCACAGTACTGAGCACAAGGCCGCAGGCAGAGACTGTCAGGAGAGCATGGTACAGAAGGGCTCTCCCTCTGCTTTTAACCTGTATCAGGGGAACTAGGGTGGAGAACGTGGGTTTTGGCATCAGACAAATCTGGGTTTAATCTCAGTGCCATCATGGACTCTTACTAGCCACATATGTGAATTTTCTCACCTAAAAAAGGGGGAATAATAAAACATACCTCCCACAGTTATTATGAGGGTTGTGAAATAATAAAAACAAATAAGCACCTAATAAATGAACTCATTAAATAGACAACAGCTCAGACATTAGTCTGGCTCCCCTCTCCTCCTTGTCATACTTTTCCCTTAGTGCCTTCCCCACTGCCATGAACAGCTATAGTCTTGTGTTTTAGCACCACTGTAACTTGTCCTTTACCCAGGAAGCCATTAGCATTCTCCAAGTTCTGCCTTCATAGAACAAGTGTTCACGGGGACGGAAAAGATGAAGAGGCAATGAAGCAAGGACGACAACCAGAGTCTCTGAATTGACTTATTTCCAACTCCTGACATTTAAAAAGGTAACTTTTTGAGCTAAGGTATAATTTTATGCTTGTAACTCAAACTTTCCTCCAGTATCCATTCCTTGTATCACTTTTAAGTACACCCAGAAGCCATCTCATTCATTCTTTAAATCAACTTAAAATTTAGTCTTAATTATGTCTAAAAGTTACTGAAAGATATTATACTCACCCCCTACCTGCCACAAGCTTGTGACATTGTGAGAATTTGGGGTTGGCTTGGGATTTGAGCCTGCATGGAGAGCATGGTGCGATGACGGGTAAAACCTCTCCTTCAGTCCCATAGGATGCTGGGATACCAAGAACCTGTTCCTGTTGGGTAGGAGGCTGAGGTTGATGGGTGGGACAAATGCTTAGGTCTCAGCCTACAAATGGGCCAACATCGAAACTCCTGAGATGCTGTAACCCTTCATCTGTTGGACAACACTTGCTGGGGGCGAGTGAGAGAGGTATGGGGTGGGGCTGGGCTCCTCTGTGTTCTTATCTCATCCGACTAATGATTCCCTTTCCTGCGGAGCCTTGGCTATGCCATGTAAGAGCCAGTTGTCAGAGTAGACCTTCATCTGTGTCATCTGGCACTGCAATGCCCTGAAGCTGGCCTTTCCCTCCCCGTCCTTGGCATGACCCAGGAATGACCTCTCCCCTACCTACAGGCTGAGTGTCCACTGTGCCCTGGACCTGCTGGGACAGGGCTACTAGGGGAAAGCAGCAGCCCCACCCTTCTCTCTCTGAGAGTCACCTTCATGTCCTTGGAAGGGACTGGCTTATCTCTCACATACTTGCTGTTGGGAGCACTTCTACCAGGGGGACTTTAAGGACCTAGTGGTCCCACTTCTGAGTCAACCATGGCTCCAACTCTCTGCTGAAGGAGACTTCTCTTGTCTCTTCTTTTCCCTCCCACAATCAGGTCTTTTAGCTCAACTTTTGAGCTCTGACTCTGCATCAGTCTGGACACTCAACCTCTCTTTCCCAGCTGTGTTGGGGAATAGCTCACAGTAAGAAGTGCAGAGAAACAGACACCCTGGGGCCCACCAAGTGTCCCCCTCTGGCTGGCTTCAGACTATTTTTTTCTACCTCTTTCCTCCCTCCCTAGCTCTTGTCAACACTTCTGCCTATCTATCATCTATCTTTGTGGTACTAGGGATTGAACCCAAGGCCTTTGCACTGAACTACATCTCCAGCCTTTTAAAAAATTTATTGTATTTTGAGAGAGGATCTTGTTCAATAGCTAAATTACAGGTGTTCACCAACACGCCTTGCTTTTTCTCCTGTTTTTGCCCTGGAAATGTGGACCTCCTCCTTGGCTGGGAGGGAGCTCCTGTGCCTGATGGCCCCATGCCTGTTCAGGTCTTTGTACTCGGTGGGAGAGAAGCTTTGCAAAGTACCAGGCGCTGAGGCTCTGAGCATACCTGAATCGTGGCTTGTACCCCAGTTAGTAGAGTAAGATGATGGCATTGACTCAGGGCCCCCAGAGCTAGCTGAGCCATCTGAATGGGGGACAGGAAGCAGGGAGCAAGTTTGTGCCCTAGTTAGCTCCAATTCCTCCCTTTCACCTCATCCAAACTGTCCCAGTAAATCAATTGAAGAAGAGTCCCCAAGGGCCCAGTGCTGGGAATTTATAGGGGAAGTGCTCTACCAAGGGTTAACAGGATACAGGAATGCTGTAAGGGGAAAAATAGGGTCAAAAGAGACCGAGTTTCTTTAAAGAGCATCCAAGACTAAGGGACCCTAGAGAGGAACTCATAATATGACACTCTGGAGGGAAGAGGGACACTCCCCCTTCCCAGCTCCCACAACAGGGTCCATACTGAAAGGCTCTGTATAGAAGATCTTGAGCTGAACAGCCCACCAAGACCAAGGAATCTTGCAGGGAGGCCTGACAGCCCCAGGGAAACAGACTAAAGAAATAGCTGGACAGAGCATGGTGGCACATGCCTGGAATCCCAGCATTCTGGGAGGCTGAGGCAGGAGGACTGCAAGTTCTAACCCAGCCTAGGCAACTTAGCAGCTTATTGAGAACCTGTCTCAAAATGAAAAATACAAAAGGGCTGGGGTTGTAGCTCAATGTGAAGACCTTAGGTTCAGTTCCCAGCATAAAGAAAAAAAAAAGGGAGAGCCAGCAAGAAATTGTGGAGATGAGCCAGGCAGTCTACCCCAAGGTGGATGGATGGCCTCTTCATGGCCAGAGGATGAAGGAGTTCTCCAGAAGCATCGGCCTGGAGCTGGCTCCAGGGGAAGCCATGGGGGCTTGGCTCTCTCTTCCCAACCTCACCCCCTCTCTTGCGTTAGATACTTAGCCCCTAGGCTGCTTCCCTGGCCAGCCCCAACTGTTCCACCTCCTCCCACTTCCCCAGAGCAGAAGCATCCAGTGGAGAAGGAGGTTGGAAAACCCCCAGGAAGTCTCTGATCTTCTCCTAAAGAACTCCCCACCTCCTGCTGGGGTCTATCTTTGAAGAAGTCTTCTTCCCCTTTGAACTCTAGCCTTCTTGACAGGAAATGAAGGAAAGAAATACCTTCAAGGGGATGCGCCCCAGGTTGGTTGCCCCAGCTCCATGTTGGTGCCATGGGCTTTGGAAATAGTCTTTGCCCAGACCCGGATAATAAGTTGGATGGTTCCTCGAAGCCAGCCTCACTAGCCCTTCCTGGCAAGACCTGGGTAGCCAGAGTGTCAACACCTCTCTGCCAGCCAGCTTTCTGCTCAGCCTTGCTGGAAAACAGGGATTGGGCACCCCGGGTCCCTTGAGCACCCATTGCTCCTTGTTTTGGGGACTGGTAGGACCCAGGAAAAGCCAAAGCCTCCAGCCTGCCCTGCTTCTTGGTGTAGGTCAGGGGAATTGCCTTCTCCTCCCTACTCTCCCAGAAAGGAGAGCAAACCACACAGTTCAGCCACCCGGAAATCCTAAATAAAGGTTATTGGATTCTGCCTACTTTGAGAGGCAAGGTGCTGACTTTAAAGCGGTCAAGTGAGATACAGCTTTCTTCACCTCGAGTGTTCTTTGCTCGGGCCCTCAGATGTCCACCGAAACATAAGTCCCCCCATCCCTATCCTTGAGCCTGAGCCCAACCCTTTCATTTAGCTCCGGCCCTAGCCCAGCTGTGGAAGGAGTCAGCAGGATACGTGGGGATTTAGTTCACTCCATGCCTATCATTCACTCACACAGGGAAAATGGACTCCCAATGATACTTTTCCTGAGGCTTCCCAGCCCTTAGGAGAGGAAGTCGCGGGAAATGGGAACCAGAGGAGGATCTGTCACCACCCACTCTGGGACACAGGTTCACCATGCACTGAGCCTAGACACAGCCAAGACCCACAGAGCATGAGTGGGACCCCTCCCACACATACTGACACACCTGAAACATGTGCACAGGTAGTGCATGCGCCTTAGTGCTTAGGACATGCCACCTATGGGGTCTGCTCCATGCTGTCTCCCAACACATGCAGGGACAGGCAGATGCTGATTCACATGCTGCACATGCCCTTATTGATACACATGTGGCATGGCAACTGCCCCACGTGCACCTCTGTAACTGCCCCCCTTCAAAGCCCCCCACACAAATGCCCCCGTTGGCTCCATTTCACACAGGTGTGGGGACACTGACTGCACAGCATGTGGATACACGTATTTTCCTCTCTTATGCACTCCCAGGTCCACACCCCAGCCGAGTAAGTGAACACCCATCTCAGCAAGCTCATGGGACAGCAGCAGCGCAGCACACCCGAGTTCCACACAACTGCCAGCTCCCCGGATCTGGGGGTCCCTGAACCCCCCGCGCCCCACCTTCATTTTTTCCAAGGTTCCTTACCCAGACTCCCTCTCTTTAGTTCTTCAGACACCTACCCGCGACGACCCGCTATCCACACCGCCCTCTCCTGGCCGCTGGGGAATAAGCCCCCCATGGCAAGGTGCCCCTCTCCTTTCCCACTTTCTGTGCGCGGTGACACCTGTCAGAGCGCCCTCCCTCTCTGCGTCTCACCTGGGTGCATGGGCTCCAGATTCACCATCCTGCCCCAGGTGGGGCCAAAGCCAGCGCCCCCCCAGCCCCCCAGCGTCTGCCCCAGCCGGGCCCCCTGGGAAGCCAGGGTCTCCTTCTTTCCGCTCCCGGCCGCAGCCGCTGCCGGAGCCGTCGCCACCGCCGTCGCGCGCTGCGCTGCTCTGGCCCGGGTGGCACTCGGCGCGGCCAGGATTGCCACACTCCCCAGGTGAGCACGCGGCGCGGGGCGGGGGCCGCCGGCCACACCCCCTGGCCCCGGGCCCAGGCAAAACAGCGATTTGCATATGAGGAGGTGGGGGCCCGGGAAGGAGGTGGGCGCTGCCGGGGCGGACCGACCAACACCTGTCTGCCGTCTGAGGGACCCGGCCTGATGGCCCCTCCCCAACACACCCGCAGCGGCCCAGGCTGTTGTCCAGCTCGCCCCTGGGCCTGAGCCTCCGTCTGGACTGGCTCCAGAAGAGAGCGCTACAAGGAACCTGGAGTGTTTGGAGAAGCCGCGGGGGTGTGCTGGAAAGAATCTGGTCTTGGAATCCTACCTCTCAACGACTTACCAACTTTGTGGAGGGGACAAGGCTCTTCACCTCTCTGAACTCATTTTACTAATCTGTAAAACGGGCCAAGTGCTAATCAAAACCGGCGTCTCTCTGGGGTAAGCAGGCGGGCAAGCCCACCTAGCCTCCGTGGCTTTCTCAGCTAATGATCACATTTTCTGAAACAAGGGCCGGGGATTTAGCTCAGTGGTTCCGCCACCTGCCTTGCAAGCACAAGGACCCGAGTTTGATCCCCGGTGCCAAACCCCGCCCCAAACAAACAACAAAACATTTTCTGAGCCAAGACTGCTGCCCCTTGCCTTCTACCGCCCACCTCCAGGTCCAGAGTTGCCTTGAGGCGCTGTGAGAGATGGATGTGAAGATCATTTGCCAGTCCTAGGGGTTTCAATGACAGCCACCTTCCAGAGCTTGGGAGTGACTTGTCCAAAGACACGATTCCCAGACAGAGCCTGGCTGGAATCAGGCCCTTGGACTCCCATTCCAGTGCTCTTTGTAGACCCATCATCTCAGACTCCACTCATCTCTGCTTCCCCTGCTCTTCAGGTGCCAGTAGAAAGCCATATGTGGACACACAGCAGGAAAGGGCCTTGCCTGCTTTTCCAGATGGGACTCCAGGTCAGCCTTCCATCCCTGCATCTGTGTCCTGTGCACAGAGCAGGTCCCCGGCTTCTCTGCCTTTAGGCCTCGCTT
Source organism: Heterocephalus glaber (assembly GCF_053883595.1). Lineage (NCBI taxonomy): Eukaryota > Metazoa > Chordata > Mammalia > Rodentia > Bathyergidae > Heterocephalus > Heterocephalus glaber. The sequence goes on along the minus strand of NW_028258294.1, from coordinate 36,018,546 downwards.
GCAATGTTGGTTTCATCTTCTGCCCCAGCAATTCCAGTTATCCAGCATTTATCACACTTTCACTGCGTGCTAGGGAGAGTGCTGACCCACACTTTAAAGGCATCTTTAATGCCTTTCCATCCATTTAGTGCACACAACACTATACACTATGGTACACTGTAAATCGTGCCATTATTATCTCCATTTTCCCCGATGGGAGTTTGACTTGCCATGTTACAGTTAGTAAGTGTCAGAGCTTTCTTATTTTATTTATTTATTTATTGTTTTGGTAGTCCTGGGGACTGAACCCATGGCCTTTGAGGTGAGATATATCCCAAGCCCTTTTTTATTTTTTAGTATGAGACAAGGTCTTGCTAAGTCACTAAGTTGCCCAGACTAGACTCGAGGTCAGGATCCTCGTGTCTCAGCCTCCCAGAATGCTGGGATTACAAGCATGCACCACTATACCTGGCCTGGCTTGGAATTATTGATCTAAAGCACTGTTCTCTACTCTCTCGATGCATAATTCACATGCTCCCTCTTTCCAGTTGGAATTTTATCTGATCTCTTACTGAATTGCTGTGGCACTTCACTGTTTTTAATAGCCTTTATGACAGGTTCTGACCAGCTGTTTCGTCTGTTGCCCCCAGAGCCTGCAGCAGTGCTGAACACACCCAGGCCTCACAAGGGGTTCAGTGGGTGCTGAAGGGGTCTTGGAGTAGGAAGTGCCCAGTGTGTCTTCAGGGCCCCGCAAACCCCACTCCCCCAGTCATGTCCACCTCCCCAATCCAGGCAGGAAGGTGGGGGCAAGGGCTTCTCTTTTGCTGCTTCTGGTTCAAGATCAGATCTACAAATGCTTCTTGGAGGCCCAGGAGCCCCTGTGAAGACATCCTCAGCCTCTGTCCCATCCTTCCCGCCTCTACTTCAAGTTTGGCCCCTTCCCTGACTTAGCTTTTAAAAATCTATTACTGTACTCACCTGCCATCATCCTAGAAAAATGTCTGCACAAAGTTTATATAGCCTGAGTGCATGTGATTTCCATATCTCTATTTACATATAATTTGCATGGTCATGGGCACCCGGGGTCTCAGGTCTCGTTCTCTGATCACCATATCCCGGACCTGATACACTTTCTTATATACAAAGTCACATTTTTCCCCTTCTGAGCTTTAGATTCTCATTCTCTCTCTCTCTCTCTCTCTCTCTCCCTCTCTCTCTCTCTCCTTCCCTCCCTCCCTCCCTCTTTCTTTCTCTCCCTCTCTCATACTGAGGATGCAATCCTTTTTATTTTTTATTTTGAGGCAGGGTCTCACCAAGTTGTCCAGACTGGCCTTGAACTTGTGATCTTCCTGCTTCAGCCCCCTGGGTAGCTGGGATCACAGGTGTGGGCCACCGCTCCTGCCTGGGCTTTAGTTTTCCAGAGTCAGAGAAGTTTGTATCTGATGATGATGTCCATGGGCCTTCAAGACCAGCAGCCTACAATTCTGGAGGTGGAGCTCTTAAGGAGAGAACAGTGAGAAAGAGATACTCAGGGGTTCACAGTTGGAAGCATCGGGTGGGGAGGTGGAAAGATAGGAGGGTGGGAGGGAGAAGGAGGCAGATATTACCTCATGTTCATTCACTAATTCACTCAATAAATAGACTGAGTGCTTCCTCGGTGCCAAGAATTGTATTACATGCTGAACACATGTACTCTGTTTTAGTTTGTTTAGCATTTTTGTATGTATGTATGTATGTATGTATGTATGTATGTATGTATGTATTGTACTGGGGATTGAACCCAGAGCCTCAGAACTGCTAGACAAGCACTCTACCACTGAGCTACACCCCAGCCCTTTTTATTCTGAGACAGGGTCTTGCTAAATTGCCTGGGCTGGCCTTGAACTTTTGATCCTCTTACCTCAGCCTCTGGAGTAGCTGAGGTTACAGATTTGTACCTCCACATCCTGCTTGTCAACATAGCTTTCGATGGAAAGTACAATCATGAGCCCTCTTTTATAAATGAGGAAACTGAGATTCAGGGAGATTGACACAGCTAGTGGACGGTGGGGATGGAACTTAGACCCAAGCCCGCCTGACCTCAGAGCCTTCCCTTCTCTCTTCTGTGATCCTGAAACTTGAGGTAGAAGGAACCTAGACATCATCCTGACCCCCACGTATGGGGAAGTCCAGGCCCACAGCAGGAGGGATTTACACCAGATCACGTGGCCTTCTGTTCTCTCAGAGGCCTTAGAAGGCCAGAGTTGGTTTGTACCCAGTGTGTAGAGCATGTGTGTGGGAGGACAAGGGGGGAGAGACAGACAATCTATTTTCTCCCCCTGACTTCTTTGATAATCATTTTAATTGGACTGAGCATGTAAAAGACCCCTTTCTCCCATCCCCCATTTCCTGGCACTCATAGTTTTGTAAAACCAGGTTTTTGAGTTGTGGACTGGTGGGGGAGGTTGCTCCCTGGCCTAATAATCTGTTTGCCTGGGAGAGGAAAAGCTGTGGGGAAGAGGAGATAGGAGGCTGTCAGGAGGTTAAAAAGGAACAGAGGAAAGAAAGGAAAAAAGAAGCAGGGGCAGGAAATTTCAGTGCCTTTGGACATCAAAAGAGTGGTATGCAAATGAAATGCAAACGAAATGCAAATTATCTTTCTGTGCCTTACCCCACCCTGTCAACATCTGGAAGATTTTTTCCCCCAGACTAGCTAAAACCTAACTCCAGAATGCTGCGTTTCCTAAGTGGTGATCCATTTTGACCCCTCCCTAAGTCCTCCTGTTGAGACTTCTGACCTTGGCTGCTCCCCTAGAGGGTCACGAGCTCTCCAGGGCTGGCCTAGCTGGTCCTCTTTCTCTCTCTCTCCCCCTTCCTACTTCTCTCTATCTCTCCCCTTTTTTTTCTAACCCTCTCTTCTTCCCTCTCCTTCTCCCTCCCCCTCTCTCCCCTCCCTCTCCCTATTCCTCTTCCTCTCCCTGCTGACTGAAGTCAAGGCCTTTGCCCTGAGCCACACCCCAGTCCTTTTTCCTTTAAAAAAAAAAAAAAAAAAATTGAAACAAGGTCTTGCTGAGTTGCCCAGGCTGGACTCAGACTTTCTATCCTCCTCCCTCAGCCTCCGTGAGTGCAGGGCCTCTGCCTGCACTGCCTTGCCCAGCTGCAGGCTCCTTTCCTCTTTGAGCATCAGATCGGCTTCTTTGGCTTCAAGGACAACGAGGCTCTAGGAGTCCAGCTCATTCCCAATACATGGGCTGGAAATGGCGGTCTCCTTGGAGAGAGGGAGGCATGGAGGGAGGCAGCCCCTTGCCTATTTTCTCCCTCCGAAGAGGAAAGTGGCATTGTCTTGGCGGCAGGCCCGCTGCATACTCCCATTTCCTGTCCTGTCAGGTGGACTGAATTGTCAGGGCTGGGAGAAGGGTGGAGAACGAGGCGTTCTGGAAGGACACCAAGTGACAAGTCCCTTCTAGCTCCTCTGGTCTGCCAGATGGGCTGCAGGGCACAGAGCATGGGGGTGCAGGGTGGGGGTCGCTCCCTGCCTTAGGGTGATGGATGGAAGGAAGGTAGAGGCCAAGAAGAACTTTCAGGCCTGTTTTGAATCATGCCTGAGTACACCTGATGGCATCCTTGCTATCCTGCCCTGTTCCTCTCTCTAACTTCCTGCCAGTGCCTACCCCTCACCCGTGTGGTGCATTGCCCATTTTGCCCTCAGTGGTTTAGGATCATAGATTTTTTTTTTTTTTTTTTTTTTTTTTTTGCAGTACTGGGGACTGAACCCAGGGCCTTCGCACTGAGCTACATTCCTAGCTCTTTTCTTATTTATCATTTTGAGACAGGCTCTCACTAAATTGCCCAGGTGGCACTTGAACTTGCAGTCCTGCCTCTGCCTCCTAAGTGCTGAGATTACAGGTGTGTGCCACTGTGCCTGGCTATGGACTTAATTTTAAAAACAGCATAGTAACAACTCTGTCTTCCAGTCAACGGTTTTAATTTTAAAGCCACTCTAAACTTTGAGCTGGACTTTTCTAATTGTGCCTCTGACAAAGCCCTGGCTCAGCCAGACCTTTCCTGACTCTACTAGTTTACCTCTAACCAGGTACGCTTCCTAACTACTGCAGGCTCCAGACAAGTCTAGGCTTAGTGCGCCCTCTTGTGGTAGTCAGGGAGTGTGGCCCTGACGTTTGCATCCTTACCTGAAAAGCTGGAGAGGCCTCCTCCCAGAAGCGCCCGCTAACTGCTAACGGGAGACCCACAGGTGAGGGCCAGAGTTCCAGGAAAGCCAGAGATGTTCACTTTCAGACTCAGACCACTGTATGGCCCTCTAGTCCTTGCCCTCCATCAAAGGCTGGACCTCACCACAGAACCCCTAGGAGCTTAGAATGTAATAGCTGTCTGCCCTCAGGAACACACAGTCTGCTGATGCTTGTGGACCAGTAAGCAAGCCCCTCATCCCATGGCCTGTGCCATAACAGGAAAGTAGAGGGTGCTATGGGAAGCTGCTGTGGGGGACACCTCGCCCACATTTGGAGATAGGTGTTAGGAAGGACATCTTGGAGGAAGGAATACCTAAGCTGAGATCCCCAGTGAGAAGGAGTCAGAATGATGCAAGCAAAGAGATCAAAGGCCACAAGAGGGAGGATGGAAGGTCGAGGTCCCCAAGCAATACAGGCAGGGACTGTGTCCAAGAAGTGGAAAAGCATGAGTGAGAGTGATGCTGATACTGCAGGGAGGGACCCCAAGGTAGGTGGACATTGGTTGCCAACTTTCAGTAGCAGATGAGCTGGGACACACATCACAGAAGACTATAGCACAGCCTTGGGTCTCCAGTCTGAGAAGTGCTGGGGAAGAAGGTGCTGGCCAGATGTCTGCCTAGAAGGAACAGGGCAAAGAGGTCAGCAGAGAGGGGCTTAGCGTTCTGTTTTTAGGATGGGAAGGAGGTGAATACTCTCAGGGTCAATGTCAAGGAGGCAGGAAAGAGAGAGTAGAAGAGGGAGAGAGGGAACAACTTCCCCAGAGAGGCAGGTCCTTGAGGAAGAGGTAGGGGCTGGGCTTCAGAGCCGGGGAGTGGAGAGCAGGGATACTTCCTCCATTATAGGAAGGAGTCCAGAAAGGTGGGAGGGATCAGAAAGCAAAATGCCACCTCATCCTATCCCTTTCTGCTTAGGAACAAGGACCTTGTCACAGCAGGATATGTGGCAGGAGCCAGGGCCAAGGCAGTGAGACAGTCATGCCAGGGGGTGTGGGCACCACCCCTGAAGTGCACAGGGCCAGGTCTTGCTCCGTTGGGCCTGGATCTTGAGCATGCTTGTGACCCACAGTCTTTCCCTTGCTGCACCGGAAACCTCTGAGGTCGGGACCTTCTCCTGTACTTCCTACCTTGTCTGTGCCCTCTTCACTTCCACTTCTGTCGTGAAAGTTCCCAGCTGGGACCTCTGTTGCTATCCCGGCTCTCTGCAGGAAACAGTCAGCTCACCCTGACTGATGGTGTGGCTTGGTTACAGGGGTGTGAGCAGGCTTAAGGGGGCCAGTGCCCAGAGAGGGGCAAGACTGCAAAGCTAGGGCACCAGGGGCAAGAGGAGGAAATAGTGGTGTGGTAGCCCAAGGAGAACGGGGGCCTGGGAGGGATGGGGACAAAGTCACACATGTGGCACTGGGCAGCGAGGCACAGGGGTTCTGCCCAGACTCCCCGCCCTCAGTGGTTGCACGTGATGTTTCTCACTGGCCAAAGCCAGAGGGCGGAGTAGCTCCATCCAGAGGCTGAGGAGGGTGGAAGGGGACAAGTTTTAGCTGTCGCCTGGCTGCGGGTGATATTGAGAATAAACTCTAGAATGCTATTGAGTTTCTCAGTGGTCACACAGCAAGCATTTTATAACCCTAAGCGAAGGTAGTATGATGGGATCCGGTTGGATTCTAGTGCCCTGCTAGTGTTTGGTCAAACACCAGCCTGTATGTTGCTGTGGAGCTATTTTGTAGATGTGATTCACCTTTATAATCAGTTGACTTTAAGGCAATTATCCTAGTAATGGCGGAGGGCCTCATCCAATCAGTTGAGGGCTGACACACAAATGACGGCAACATAGCTGGGCACAGTGGTACACAGCTGTAATCCCAGCTACTTGGGAAGCTGAGGCAGGAAGGTCACAAGTTTGAGCCCAGCCCAGGCAACTTAGTAACTCAGAAAGACCTTCTCTCAAAATGAAAATTTAAGAAAATAAAAAAAGGACTGGGGATGTACTCTGTGCAAAGGTCCTATGTTCAGTTTTTAGTACTGAAAAAAAAAGCATCTTTCTATCTATTGGTCGTGTTTCTCTGGAGGACCCTGGCTGACAGCTCGGGAGCGTGGGGAAATGGGAAGGTCCACAGACTACCAGCAACAGTGTAAACTGAACAGTCACATGTGAAGGACTACCTGATGGAATCTACCGGTCTGTGTGCTTGTACCTCAGACGTTACCACTCTTACCGCTTCCACCTAGAGCCTGGCCTATATGAGCAAGTCTCAGTAAATAACGTAACTGCCCAACTGTGACCAAATGGTAAAAACCTGGGTGAGATACTAGGTGATTAAAACAGTGCCAGAGCTGGGAAGACCTTAGTGGCAACCTACTAAGGCCCCTTCTCTTCTCAGATGGAGAGAGGGGGCGTGCAAGGGGGTGACACACCCATGCCACGCAGAGCTGGGACCAAGCCAGCACCCACATTTCTCATCGGCATTGTTAGCCTCGAATTGGGTTGAGAGGGGCCCTTGCCCCCTTTTATACCAGACTCCTCTTCTACTCCACCCTCCATACCCAGGTCCCATGGAGACTCTGGGGCAGGGCTTCCCAACTGTGGGGCCCCAGTTCTCCACCCAGGAGCTTCCTTGGCTGAGACTGCAGAGAGAGAGAGAGGCCTAGAGAAAAGCTCCAGGATGAAAGCCCACAGCAAGGCCCAGCCCGGCCTCTTTGGAGGCACCTTGCTCACCTTGACAAAGGGGACCAGTCAGGACCCTGTTCCTTCTTGGCAGCTCTGTCCCAGGGAAGCACCAGTACCCTGCCCAGGTTCATCTGCCTGCCTGTCTCCTTCCCACAGGTGAGCTGTGCTCTCGAGGTTCCACTGGCCAACCTGACAAACCCATTGTGGTTAGAAGGTGGCATGGATGGAGTAAGGTGGCCAGGGGTTGGATCACAGCTTGGCTCTAACTAGCTGACTTGGGCAATCACACAATGTTACACGGGAGCCACACCTATAAAATGTCACAGAACCCCTACAAGGAGCCAGTGGGCTAATGTATATGAAGGCACTTCATAAACCATAACGTGCCACAGAGCAAAGATACTGATTATATGACCTCTCCCAGGAGTTTTCACACGGCCACAAGGGCTGCTGAGGATAAATGGCCATGCTTCAACTTGGAGGGCCTCACATGGCTGCCACCTAGGCCTATCTTAACCCCTGACTGTGATGCAGAGACATGGGAGTCTCAGCAGAGCACCAACTGTCATGGTGGCATTTAAGGCACTGTGACAGCATGGGGATGAGCTGGGGTGGTGTTGGCTTGTGACTCCCAGGAGGTGTCTACTTTGCTGGGTGTAAGGCCAGCCCCAAAGTCTCAGGGCATCTTAGTTCTCACTCCTATACTCCCAAGAGGAGGCAGGGGCAGGGATGTGTGCAGTGAGTGTCCAGAGGCCCTTCAATCCAGGGACAGGCAGGCTAAGAGGAGGTGCTTTTCCAGCAAGGTCAGCAAGACACTCCAAATCTTGAAAACGTTAATTTTTAAACAGCCATTATTTTTGCTTATTTAAAGGCACTTAAGCACAGTATATGGATCAGGGACTCCATCATCAACGACAGCACACACATGGGGTGGAATGGGCCTTCTCCATCTGTGCCCTTTCTCCTGGAACAGTGGGTGAGGCTCAGTACTGAGACCCTGGATTGGGCAGGAGGGGGAAGAAAAGGCTGGGCTGAAGCAGGTTCTTAATACAGAAAAGCACGCCCACCTGGAAAGGTATCTCTCTAGTGACCTCCATCTATGGCCAAGCACACAGGTGTCCTGGGGTGCTGGGAAGCAGAGGAGAGGGGACTGCTGTGCCACCCCTGCCCCTCCCCAAGGCCCTTGAGAAAGATCCAATTCTGCCACCTCCCTCTTCAGGAGTTGGGTTCCCTCTGGGACCCATGAGACCTTCCTGCCCCCGAAGGCCTCCTGTCTCCACCTTGCTAAACTGTTACTGTCCTTCAGCCTCAGCCCCCACCCTGTATCTTCGAGTGAGCTGCCCCCCACAAATATAAGCCACACAGCCTCCTTCCCAAAGGCTCTAGCACCTGCCCAGCACTTCTCATCACACCCTCCTGTATTAGAAGACACTTAGGAAGTGGAGAGCCTTCCACACATGTGGCTTGGTGATCAGTGACAGATGAGGCAATGTCTGCTCTTTTCACTAACAGTAGTGACGTGAATAATGGCTAACACGGAGCAGTCACTATGCACTTGACACTTTTATAAATTCACTTTAGTCTCACGAATTAAATGTTATAGCTAAGGCACAGAGGTAAAGTCATGTGACCCAAGAATGCACAGCAAGTAAGCAATAGGGCCTGGATGTGAATATGATGTCTGGTTCCTGTCTCAATCTTACTTTGTCCTGGCACTTACTATGGTGTTTTTTTTTCCTATCTATTTTCTTTTTCAGTGCTGGAGATAGAACCCAAGGCCTGGAACATTCTCAGCCACTGAGCTATACCCTCAGCCTCTTGTCTCATCCTCATGAGTGCAGAGGTTTCATCTTATCCTTCCGTCCCTAGGAACGCACTGACCTGCACCTCCTCTCTCCTCAAATGGCAGAACACACAGCAGGTGCTTTTGAGTTTCTGTCCCTAGGCTGCTCACTGATGGTGCAGGGGAACACTTCTGACACCAGGTGGCAGCACTGGACAAAAAGTCTCTCGGAACTCCAGGTGTAGTGCTTATAGGTCAAGTAAAAATTTAAACTTTTATTTCTGGTACAAATGATAAATACTTTGTATTAAAAATCTGGAATTCAAGTTTTCCTCATACTTCATGCTCCCTCCCTGCCCCAGAACCTTACAGAAATACTTCTGTTTAGAAGGAAGAGGAGCTGGTGCCGCCTCTGGTGCTAAGTCCTGGTCTGTGGAAAGGCACAATGGTTGGTCTCAGGGTGGCAGGTTTCTCAGCTGGCTCCACACACCGCTGAGGCTCGGGCCACAACAGCCTCCTCTTTGGGGCTAAGGATCCCCTCACTGGTGTGGAAAGAGAAGGTATGGCAGGGCCAGGTCCTCCTAGATGTGTGTGGGGAGGTGGGTGTTGCAGGCAGAGACCCCTCTTATGGTCTACAGGGTTCCATAGAAGAATCCTAGGCTGTCACATTTTGGTTGCTTGAAAGTGAACACTTCAGGGGAGATGAGGAGGGTGGGGTGCACGTTGGGAGAACTGCTTTGTCCCTCACTGCCCCCAAGGAAGGCACAGGGTGGGCATGGGGGCTGCCTTCATGAGTCACCCCTGCTGTGCACCCCCTTTCACAGTCATGTCGTACAGGGGCCCTGAGGCTTCAGGGCCAGGAGCACATAAAAGAAATAAGGCCTCAGGTGGCCAGGGGAGGAGAAGTGGGCCCTGAGCAGCCACCCCCACGCTCCCCTCTCCCCACAGCCCAGCTAAAGATCCTCATCCCAGAGACACAGCTGCCTCTGGGGCACGTAGAAGTCAAAGCTATAGCTCTTCTGGCAGCTGCGGATGCCACACTTGTAGGGCGCAGGCCGCTCTCGGCTGTGGCAGTACTTGAGCATGCAGGGGTACCAGGCCAGGCTCAGGCTGTAGTGACAGGCACAGGGCTTCCCGCGGTCCCCCACCTGCCTGCAGTGAGACAGCTCTGCCTGCTCCATGGCCTCGGGCAGAGCCTCAAACACAGAGCTGTCCACACCTGGGGAGAGAGGCAAGGATGAGAGTGTGCAGAGGACAGGAGCACTCCAAGAGCAGCCCTTCCCAGCTTACTCTCTTCAGACACCCCTCCCTGAGGTCAGTGAGACCTGGGCAAGAGGCTGCTAGTGGGAAAAAAAGATTAAGTGACAACATTCTCCTCTACTGAATCCTCTTTTCATTCCCCAGGGAGCTAACCCTGCCATCCTTGTTTTACAGATGAGGAAATGGCCCAGAGAAGTTCATCAATGTGGCCCCAGAATACAAAGGGAGTCAGGCCTGGACCTGGGTCGGTCTGACTTCCAGGCCTGAACTTGGCCAAGCTGCTGACAGAGCTTTAAAAGATCACTGTACTGGGGAGTGCAGAAAAAGGTGAGGGCCATCAGGGCAGCTTCGTGGAGGAGGTGGTAGCTGAGTAGGGCCAGGCAGGGAAGCGGCAGAACAAACAACCCACAGGTGTGCAGGTGAGGGGCGCTGGAGAAGATGGCAGGGGCCTCGCTCAGGCTCTGCTCTGTGACCTTGGAAGAGCACCACCACCGGGAGATGCTCTTCCATTGGGGTTGGGCTTGCATCTTAGTTTGGGGTGTGGCAGGCTGGGGACAGGTGTATGAAGAGCATGACCACAGCTCTGGTGGGCACTTCTAAACCCAGGCCCAACCCCAGAGAGGGCAGGCATTTCTCTGTGCTTGGCTGGCTGAGTGAAGGGGCTGGTGCTGGGATGGTGACATTTCCCTGTCCCTCCTATACAGAGCCAGAGAGCAGGTCTGGGAGAGGGTTGAAGTCACCCAGGACCATGCAGAGCTGGGAGGAGTTCCCAAGGATCCTGGGGAGAGATGCTGGCACCTAGGATGGTGTGAAGCTGACTTCTGAGAAGCAGCAGGAGATGTGGGGAGGAGGACAGGCTGCCTGCGCCCTCTCCCGTGACAGGGTCCGTCTCTGTGTCCTCGCTAAGAGAAGCACAGGGGAGTATCTGGGAGTCTCCTTGAATAGCGCTTGGCAGTCTGTCCCTCCTGGAATGGGTCCTTTCATCTGGGTGACTCCTCTTACAGACTGGCTATTTGGGACCCCCTTTCCTCCAGGAAGCCTTCCCCAACCTGGCCTGGTTTAGGGGCCCACCACCGAGCACCCACAGCTCGTCAGTGCACTGTGACATACTTTACAGCTCTACCCAGGGGGAGCTCTGGGAAGCAGGAACTGGGTGTCTACATCTCTGATCCCGGTCAACCCATCTCTGCAGATGCTCCATTAACGTCTCTTGAATGAGTGAAAGAGCTGCTCAGCCCATGTGGCCCCTTTTCTCCTCCACCACTGTTTCTTCCGCCCTCTCTTCCTTCTGCCCTGCAGCAGGCAGTGCCCAGTGCCCAGCCGACCTTGCTCCAGCCAGAACCGGACGTCCTCCTGGCGGGTATAGATGGCATCTGTGGCCTCGGTGCACACGTTGTGGAGATGGGGGCTCAGCAGGCCCCCCTGGCTGAAGTTCACAGCGATGTCCATGTGCAGCTGTTCCGGGGCCCGCACCTCCTCAGCCTGCCGCACTGCCCGTGGGTTTTTCTGCAGGTTCATGACAGAGCCACTCCCACCTGGCCTCAGGGTGCTTGCTCCCTGCCCATTCCTCCCCTGATCCCCTGAAGATCCTGGCCAGCCCAGCCAGCAGTCAGGGAGCACCCAGCCCTGCCCCTCTGCAACTGGCAGAGACTGATGCCCACAAGCAGACAGGCCTTTCCAGCTTCTATCCAAATGGACTACTCTCAAGCTGACCTCTGGGACCTGCAGCAAGTTCTAAAGTCCTGCTGGGAGGTGGAGGTGGGCAGGCCAGGCAAGCTGTGCTGTGCTGTGATAAATGACCTCTTAGGTCAAGTACTGCTCCACATTCAGGAGACTGAGTGTCTATCGGAAGGGAAGGCAAAAAGGAGGGTCAGGGAGGGCAGAGAAATGGGTGAGGAGCCATGTGTGGGGTCCATCTGGGTGGGAGACTAGGGCTGCGGTGGGGGCTCTGGCTCAGGAACTGGCCGGGGCAGGCCCAGGGTGGGGGCTCACCTGCCGAAGCTTGGCCATGGCCTCACTAGGGATGATCTCATTGCGGTGCAGCCGGGTAACAAAGCAGAGGGCCTGGAACTGACTCTGCCCCTTCTCAAGCTCCCCCAGGATCAGGGCTCGGAAGATTTTCACATCCTGAAAGGGAAAAACAGGAGGATGGGAGCCTAGCCCTGGAAGGAAGGGCCTCTGTGCCAGTCCACTGATGCTCAGCTTGAGCCCTGGGGAGGGTGCACTTGGATACCTTCCTCTTCTGCCCTGGGACTGTTTATCTTTTCCACCCCATGACTTAAAAGATCACACCCCAAATATTCCAAAGCTTTCTGGAACACTGACAAAGCGAACCACTAGAGAGGATTCCAAAGAACCCTTTGAAAGTATGAAGCTTCACCTTAAAGACAGCAGCTCTTTTTGCCACCCAATTTGCTCTCTGCTGATCATTTCCCTAGGCAGTGTCCCCAGCATCACCGGATCAGGGTCAGGGCCTTTTCGACCACTCAACCAGGGCATCATGGGGGAGGGGCTGTTCTTTTTACAAGTCCAAATTCCAATGCTTCTCTCTGACATTCCAATTCACTGGGTTTGCGGAGAGGCCTCAAAATGCCCCTGGTGCTTCGTAACAGCCAGGTTCCTTGTCCATTAGGAGTAGTGGGAGTGGGCAGCATTAAGGGCAGAGGTAGCAGGCAGCAGGCCTGTTTCGTCTTCAGGCCTGAGAACTGGGATGGCTCACCTTTCCTCTTCCCTCTCCACTTCCCCTTTTCCCATGGGGGCACTAATGGCATGATCTCCAGGCCAGGAGCTCCTTCCTGTTGCTTACTCATTGTGGGAATGGGGAAGCCCAGAGTGGGCAGAGAGAGAAGGGCCACATAATGGGGTGGGGACCCTTTTCCATCTAGTGGCTGCTGGGACCCTTTGCTCCTCATCCCTCCCCCCTTCTCACCCATCTCTGTGACTAGACCAACTCTGCTCCCAGTGAGAAGTTGCAAGTCCCAGCCAGAGGGGTCTAAATCTGTCAAGATCTCCCCTGGCACAAAGCCACTATGGCCTCAGTGACTGTTCACTAGAAGCCACTCATGGCCTTGTACTGGGACTTAAGAGTAGATAGCCCTGGGTAACTGTCCCTCTTTCACTGAGTGTGCCCTGGGCTCTCCACTAAGAGTGTCCCATTCATTTGAGAACAGGGTCTGAGTGGTCTCTCAGATTCTGTATCCAGGCAGAGAGGGCCTTATGGTTCCACCTAAAGTAGTAATTCATCAGCTGGTACCCCAGGCTTTCCCTGCTTCTCCAAGTCTCATTTTTGAAATGGGGAGAGCACATTTACCTGACAGGGTTGTCACAGGGAGGACTAGGTGAGCTGGCTGGAAGGAGGAAGTTTTCAGCATGTGCTAGTGGTGGTATCTGTTACCACTGAAGTGACCAGCAAATGTTACAGATGTGTGGAATGCACAAGAGCTTGGAAGCTCTGAAGTCCCAGCGTGTTTCTGGACTCATTTAACTTTTAAGGAATTTCTTTTACTGTAAATGATTTCTGGAAAAAATGTGTGGGAATATATAGGTGGCTTTCCAGAAAGGGAAACTGAGGCCTAGCTGGTGAGAAAGGTTCCATTAGGCTCCTTATAATCCCAGAGACTTGAGAGGAAGATGAATCCAAGCTCAGCGTAACCCATACTTCCTCTTGACAGGAAATCCCTTCTTGGGTGCTGGTGCTGACATCTCCTAGTGCTGCCAGCCTGGGCCATCTGATCTTCCATTCACTCTGGCTAGCTGAGGGGACACTGGAGACTGGGACATTGGTGGCTTATTCAAATCCACTCTGGGCTCAATTTCTGCGAGGTGAGACTCGATATCAGACTTCCCCTCTGAGAGCTTGAGTTAGGCGGATGTTCCTGGCAGGAACTTCCAGGCAGGATCGAAGTGCCACATCCCTGGTATTTTCAGCTCTGAGCCTTTAAAGAAAACCCTATCTGGATATTCCCATCTTCTCCATTAAAGATAATCCCTGTGGGTTGAGGAGTCTCACTGCTTGGTGACATCATCTGCCCACCACTAACAAACAGGACAAGGCATTTGAACTTTTAAACCAGAGGGTGAAAGAAATCTGCTTGAGGTTTTTCCCTGTTTCTATATTAAATACTCATAGCAATGACAACAACAAAATGCTACCAAAATGAGAACGTGACCGGGGTGCAGAGAGGAAATGAGATTTTCTCTTTATCTGTTTGTGTAGGACAAAGAGTCACTGAAGTTTTTAACTGGGAGGGAGAAATATGGTTATTTTGGGTCAAACAGATGTATCATCCTTGAAAACCTTTGCAACAAACAGGAAGAATGGAATTCTGACCATTGCTGTTGTCTGGATTGGGTAACCTGCTCAAGGTCATGAGCTCAGAGGAAATGTACAAGGGGTAATCAAAAAGTACGGTGTGTTTAAATAAACATTTATTACAGTAAAAGGCACTGTGCCTTTGATCCTTCTCTCTGTGAACACACTTATCCCATTGTTCTTGCCACTTTCTGAAGCAGTTTTGGAAGTACTTTTTTGAAAGTGTCTTCATAAGATGTAATAAAAAAAATCTGGTGAATGCCGCTGCTGAGTGCCATCCAAAGGACAGGCAGGCTCTTGACAGCATTAAGGTGTGTCCTCATTCACCATATTCATCAGATCTGGCACCGTTTAACTTCTGGCTCTTCCCCAAAGTCAAAGTGACCATGTAAGGTAAACATTTTGAATCAATTCAGAACATCGAGGCAGTCATGACAGCACAGCTAAAGATTCCCGAACGGCTTCAGAAAGTGGCAAGAATGAGAAGATAAGTGTGTTTGAAGCAAGGGGGAAAATTTTAGGGGGAGGAATAATGGCATGTGTCTTCTACTGTAATATATTTTTAAAAATTCAACATTTACTGTATTTTTTGATCATACTATTATAGCTAACATTTTAAGCCAAGCAGTCTAGTTTGACTCCAAAGACTGATCTCTCTTAAGCAGAATACACAACTCCCTCCAGGTCTAATTTCTTTGATGTTCAGCTAAAGAAACACAGGTTCGGGCTCACAAAACTACTACGGTCTCTGTTGGCCACACAGTGAGTGAGTGGCAGAGGTAGGATTAGAACCCAGTTCCTTCTTCCCATCATACCCTGGGGGATGTGGCAGCTGCTGTGCATACAGTGTGTGACGAGCAAACTGCATCATTCACCTAAGAGATGAAGCAGAAATGTCCTTTCAACCCTCCACCTCTGCTTGCCTTGTCCAGAACCTTTTTATACCCTGAATTCTCCAGTTTTTCTAGTCCTATTTCTTCTAAAAACTACCTTCCCCTTGCTGGCCCCAGGGAGGGAGTGGGCAGTCCTTGTCTCTGGATCTAACTCTGGTCACAGGCCCCCATCATCCTGACCCATATCCCTCCAGCCTTCTACTTCCTACATCTGACTCATTGGCAAAGCTCTTGGGAGCCATTCCTCCAGTACAGAATGAAGGACAGGATAAAGAAGGTCCCCTGCTTCAGAAACATCTGGCCAGATAGAGCCCGGGCTCCCAGTCTTCCTCTCTACCCAGAAGTCCCCTGGGATGATTCGCCTGGATATGGTCTAAAGCTCAACACAGGTGGCATAACTGGGCAAGGGCTTCTGGCAGAAGCTGCAGGCAGGCACCTCAGGCTCAGGACTCGGGCGGGGACTCCCAGGACAAGGACAAGGCTCTCAGAAGCTCCTCGAAACCTCCAGCCCACCCGGAACTGGAGAGTACAGTAACCAGGGCCAGAGCCTGAGCCGTGGGAGTGGCATGCCCCAGAGGGAGCAAGTGTCTCCTGAAGTCCTTGTCTGTATTTGGAAGGAAGGAGTAGCTAGGCCGGAGCACAGCACAGTAGCTAAAAACAAAGGCTCTGGAGCCAGGACTATCTTTGATCATAACCTTAGGGGAATATGATTAAACTCTTTGTACCTTAGTTTCCACACCTGCAAAATGAGTAAAATAGCATCTACTTGAGGGATTCCTGTGAGGAATAAAGTAGTGAAAGGTGTCAGAACATATTGGGCAGGCCCCGACCCCCTTCATTCCATGTGGCTGCAATCCCTTACTCTATGCTTGTTTTGCTCCCACCGTAATCTTCCCAGGCCTGAGAGTGTAAAGATTTTTCTCATACAGCTGCACCTGAGGCCCAGACAGGTCTGGTGACGACTCTGCAGCTTGCAAGTAATCAGCAAGTCAGTGGGAGCCCACTGACTAGCATTACCTGGGGCAAGGAGTTCACAAGCACCAGCTTGTGATCAAGGCCAAAGCCCCTGTCTTTAGGGGGCTTCTAGAGGAGGCTGACCTCCAACAACCAAGGTCAGTGCAGCACAAAAAGCCTAGGGCTGAAGTTCATGCTAAGTCCATGGTGGCAAAGGATGGATGAGGGAGCACTTGTTGTCCCCTTAAGGATGGGGGTGTGGGCAGAAGGGGGAAGACCTCCTGGAGTAAGGATGTTGCAGTGGTCCATGGCAGTGAAAGCATAGGGGGCTTTCCAGCAAACAGAAGGGCATTGACAGAAGACAGGGAGGCACGAGGGGCTTTTATTTGAGCTATTATTTGTGTTTCTAGAAGGTTTAGGGGATCATATAGTTCAGTGAGGTTCCAGCAGGGGAAATGACTTTCAGAAGTCACACAGTGGCAGGGCCAAGACCAGGAAGCCAGACCTCCCAATTCCCAGTCCAGTGACCTTCATGCCCCTCCATACTCCCTGGTTGGCCTGTCCACATTCCACTTCTCTCCGGGCCCTCTCCTCACGGGGCCATCTTTCTGAGATTCACTGTGTCTCCCAGAGATTAGGATGCTTTGGCTCAACCATGCTGAGGCTCAGGGTGAACACATAAGCTGTCCTGAGAAGCACTTCAGGCAGTACCCTGAGCCAAGCCCTTGGGGCTGCCAGTCTCAGCAGAAGCTTCAGGAACAGCTTCATGCTGGGGGAAGGGAGAAATCTTGCAGAGGAGGCCCTATGACCAGCAGCTGCCCTCTACAGCTGCCTACAAACTCATATCCAACTGGAAGAAGTGGAACATACTTCTACTTCAGCCGCTGTTGCTTAGGTTTCGTGTTACTCTCAGCCAACTCTAATTCTAACCCTTATACCCACATCTTTCACCTGTTTCTTCATCCGTCTGTCAGACATCTTCACAGACTTGCTGCTCCTCAGTCTCTCTCCCACAGCCGCTCCACAGTCTTATCCTGTGGTTTCCTCTCTCCCGAACACACAGGCACTCACCTGTCACTGAGCTCCTGTCATCCCCCAATCTCTCCCACACAGCCACTACCTCAGCCCTTTCTCTCAGACAGTCCTTCCCATACTCTCTTGCCTCACGTCACACACATTTCCTCAGTTTCCCTGCCCTCCTCCCTCTCTGAATCCCCCCAAGTCTCACACCAAGCATCTCCAGTCACCCACCCCCATCCCAGGCCTGTGTCTCCCCTCACATGCTTACCCCACATTATCACCTCACCTTTGGCCCACCAGCACCCCCTGCCCTCTCTGGCCCTTCCTGTCCCACCACTCCCAGCTGCCTTCCCATCACCAGCTCTTAGGCTCTGGCATTCTCATGGCGCCTTCCTTGGTGCTTTCTCCACAAAGCCTTCTGGGGGATGGGGTGGTGAGGCTCCCAGCCTCAGACCCTGCTGCCAGTCCACCTTCCACCACAGGGCAGCCGGAAACTGAGGAGCCTCGGTGGCACAACTGTCTCCCCCTTAGCCCCTGTCCCAGCCCACCCTACACACATGGTGACAACCCAGGCTGGTGGCCACTGCTCTGGGACTGCACCAAGCAGCTTGTCTCCACCCCAGCCCCCTTGCTCATGGACAGCTGGCACTCACTGTCTCCTGGGAGTGTCCTCTGCCATCCTGGTCTCCTTCCCTTCACCAGAGCACGTGATTCCGGGGCCCAGGCTGAGCCAATCTAAATATTTATTCCTCAGCTCCTAGCTGGGGCTGCTTTATGGCTAGAGAGGGGCCAGCTCCACTGGACTGGGGAGGAGGGGAGACAGGGGGCGACATGGGGAGACAGCTAGGACCAGTGCAGTCCCAACCCCCTGGCAGATACAGGCTCTCATGCAGGAAAGGGGGTAGATGGGTTCAAGTCAGAGCCAGGGGGGTGCCAAGGCTGCCCCACCATAAGAAGCCAGCACAGTCTCAGTGCCAGGCCCCAGACAGAGGTTTCCTGTTAGCCTGCATCAGTGCATCCGCTAGCCAGGACCAGTGCCCCCTCCCCAAGCCCCTTGTGCTCTGTCAGCCAAATCCCAAAGGTCACCACTGTCCTGACTGCCCTGGGGAACAATGTGAGGCTTTATGTGGATCAACTGCACCCCACTGTCCTGCTGACTCAAGGCTCCCCTCTCACATAGATTCTAGCCCCTTGTTCTCTGCCTTTTATCCGAATCTGCAGTGGTAGGCGCTTAAACACTTGCAGCTTAAAGGACAGAAGCTCCTAATGATGCTTTGGTCTGCAGAGCAGAAAAGAAGCAGCTGGAACAATACGGTTAACAACGTGAGGAAGGAGAGCTTGAGGGGCGTGAGGGGCCTGCTCAGCTGCCTGGCACTGGCATTGCACTTCTCTCCGGCTTATGCTGGCCCCTGCTCTGCAAAGGCCTCTCTGTCACTGCTCACAGCGAGCCTTGAGCAGCACACTGTGGCCTCTGGCTCCAGGTAAGGAACTGCAGTTCAGAGAGGTTAAGTGACTTGTCAAGTCACACAGCTGGTAAATGGCAGGAAAATGTACACACGGAGTGATCAGTAGTACCTGTGACATTTTAAAAAAATCATCCCACTATCCCATTCTCCTCAGGGGCCACACAGGAAGGGAACAGCCTTAGGTACTGCCAAAGAATCAATACTAGATCTACTGGGAGTTATGAGTGTGGGTGGCAGGGGCCCAGCCCCAGTCTGTATACAGGAGGGTCTGTAGGTCTGTTCCTCTACACCAACTCTGAAGGCCTTTTTCTGCCTCCTTCTTCTCTTCCCCAGGGTCCTGCAGCCTTCTGGAAGAAGTTCACCCAAGGTGCCACAGGAAGGTTTCTAGGAAGTCAGGATACAGTAAAAGGATCTTAATCTTGGGTCCTAATCTTGGATCATTACCTGTTTGATTTTCTCACTGTGACTTCAGATATTAGTTTGCACATCTGCAAAATGGAAGCAGGATGTGCCTGACAAAACAGTAGTAAGGATCGATGAGGCCCCATGTGTGAACTGAGGGACTACTCGATACGTGATATTAGACACTCGTGCAGTCCTTATCTCCAGGCTGGGCCTTCTGTCTGTCTGTCTGGGAACAATGGTCTGTCCCAGCTTATCCACCACCACCTCTCTGTAGCTGGGGAGCCTGAGACTAAAGAATGCCACCTCTTCCTCTCCCCTATCTCTCAGCAGGCTACACCACACCACCGTTTCCAGGTGAGATACGGAAGAGGGTCGTTCACAAGGCTCCACATGGACACAGCATACAAGGGTCAGAGATGCAGGCAGAGGTCCAGGGAGCACACTTGAACCTTCAGCAGGACTGCCCATCCCTGGTCCAAGGAGGAATTCCTCAGATAAGACGGGGGACTGGGGTTAGACCCAAGGGCCCAATGTCCAAAACCTGGTCATCCCATCTGTTGACTCCTCACTAACTCTTGACAAAATGCTCTGTACTCCAGAAAGTTTTGGGCCTCCCTTGAAAGCTCATCTGTCCTCTGATTGCCAAGAAGGTTTTTGGTCCATCACATGACTACACACCAAATCACGGGACCTAACACACACAGAGCAGGGGGCCACTGAGCCCTAAAAGCTTCTCTTGTCTCACATCCACATGATGTGTCAGCTACTTAGAAAAAACAGGCTCAGGATCACCATGGCCATTTGCACACTGCAAATTTTCACTAACTACACATATCTCACAGGCTCCCCAAGTTGTTCCCCACCTCCCAGACAGGGAACCCCCCAGGGCACTGACTCTGACACTCTCTGCACTGTTTCTTCCTCTGGCTCCCACTCACACATTGGTGCCCTGGGCAGGACACAAGCTTCCAAACTCCTTGGATCCTTGTCCCTCCTGAGAGATGCTGAACTGACCCCCAGTGCCATGTGGCTTGCTGATCTTCATTATTCCCTCCGAGGCTCCAGCCTGTAGGCCCTATGATCCCTGACTTTCTCACTCCTGCAGTATGTCTCTTCCTTTCCTCTCCCAGGAACCCACCGCCCTGATGCAGTCACACATGACTTTTTTCATATCTTTCAGCCCCACCCTCCCCATCTGGCCAGCACCAAACCAGGCTGCCTGGAACATGACTCATCCTTTCCCCAGCTTTGGACACTCAGACTGGGGGACAGAGGCAAAAGAGAGCTTGGACAGGGACATTAGCTAGGGGCATGGGGACCAAGAGGGCTGTCAGACCAGCCAGGTAAGAGTGGTAAGACATGCCTGTTCTTAGTCATGCCCAGTGGTTATGT